>NC_141875.1:167036752-167339782 GCF_056163025.1 Triticum urartu
GATGGCAGCGAACTTGCCTTGCGTAATCTGCTAATCCCGGTGGCAACAAATTAGCGATAGGAGAATGTTGCTTGATGGCTCCAACTTCACCATCAAGTGAGCTTACAAATCTATCATGCAACGGATTACAAACCCCAAGCAAGAGGCCATCTAGGCTTCCAAAGTTTCTTCAAAGGTTAAGATTTTTGGTTGGCTCCTTTACCTCGACCGACTGAACACACGCCAAAACCTGCACAAAGAAAAAGAAAATCATTGCTTCCATGATCCATGGACTGCCCTACATGCAATACCATGATTAAGTACATAAGTTCATTTCTTCTTCACTTGCACCACTGCAAGGAATGTTTGACGCGCTATCAACATCGTCCCCTCGGCCAGCCCCTTCGACAACATCTAGACAGTAGATCCAGCACATGGTTTTCCAGGCAATCGCCACCTTCGTTCTGCTCATCACTATGTGGAAAATATGGGATGCTAGAAATGCAAAGGTGTCTAGGTAGCAAAATGTACCCACCCCAATAGCATGTCTAAATATTAGGGACGATCTCAAGTTTTGGTCAAATCGCTTGAAATCTTCCGAACTTAGGGGCCAGACAGGTTCTTATGTATAACGATTTGACCCCCATATATATAAGAACTTGAACCCCCATATATATAACGCGACCAACTTTCCTCTCGCTAAACCCCTACAAACTCTTTCCCAAGCCACAAGGTTAGCATTTTTATAAAATAAAAATATTCATGGGAGGCGCCTCCCCGCCCCGCCCCCTTGACACTAAAAAAAGCTCCATGGGTGCAACAGTAATGTAGCATCTTCAAATTCATGAAAATATACATACAAAGGGTGTGAAAAATTCTAGCAGAAAACCCACGCATAATGCGCATATGTCATACATTAAAATCTGTCCCATTTGGACTCGCGGGTCTTGTCCGGTGTGTGAAGGGACTGCTGGGTGATTGCATGATGCCTCCTAAATGGGACGCCCATCACGTGACACTTTTAGCTTGTTGCTGTTCAAAAAAAAAAATTGGTTTTACATTCAACAATTTTAGGAAAAGTATTTTTTAATAAAAATTTATGTTATGGAAACTTTTAAAAAGTGTCCACGTAAGTAGATATACATGCTCATTTTTTTTACAAAAATGCACAAAGAAATATTCATGCATCTTTCAAAGAAAGTCATATCTTTTAAAAAATAAATCATAAATGTGAATGTATGTTCATATATTGTGGAAATAACGCTCACGTCCAAACAAAATGAAAACAATCATAAGTCAATGAAAATGAAAACAAAAAAGCCAGAAAAATTGTAATAAAAAAAGAACAGAAAATGAAAGTTTCTTTTAGAAAAAGGAACCAAAAAAGGATGAAAACAGAATGGGCCAAGACCAGAAAGGCACATGGTGCGCGTTCCATCGACAATCTGTTGCATCGAGCGCCAAATAGGATTTACCAGTGAGCAACTCAATATTCTAAAAATATTTTTATATTTCAAAGTATCATTAAAACATCTCCATGGCTCAAACAAATACATTTGAGATGTTAAATATATTCGTATATATATGGAGAAATAACATTTCCATGTCTTTTACATAATGTTTCGTTGCTATTCTAGGACAATGTTTTTGTAGACACATGAAAATTGTGTAGTATATAAAATATTTATATATTCTAACTATTCAATTATTTTAATAATAAATTGTTAAAATAAAAATAGTAATGTGTTTCAAAACAAATACTCATATATTTCAAAATAAATATTCGTGTATTTTAAAAATATGTTCATGACTTCCAGAGAAATGAGTTTGTATTAGCGTGAAATATGCATGTATTGAACACGCACAAAATCAAATCAAAATATAAAAGTAACGATACGTTATTTAAATAGAATAACATGGTCACAAAAAGTGAAATACTAGTAATAAATAGATAAATAATATCAGACAGGACAAAAGAAAAAAAATCAAATAGAGAATATAAAAAAAGTAAAAGAAAGAAGAAAGCTATGGACATAGACCCATATAAACAGGTCACTGGGCCAGCTGAAAGCGCAATCCTATTTGGTGCGCGGTCAAGTATGGGGGTTCAAGTTCTTATGTATATATTTTTTTCTTTGGGAAAATAAACTTGCCGATTATGCTCAGGCCCAAATTAAAACACCTCTTATCAAACAACATAGAGTATTCCTATTTCCCTTTTTAGATACATTGCGTTGCGTTATAGATTTGCAACAAATTTAAATCGGTGTGCTTATCATTGACATAATTAAATTGATACTTTCATATGCTATATGCATGACCTAAGAGATGGTAGATCATACTACTAGACATGTTTAAATTGTGGGCATGCTAGCGATCCTAATAGGCACACCATTTAAATAATAACTGAACAAAATCATACTTTCTTCTTTTATATAGTGGTGAGCATGAACAATAACTTCAGAAAATAGCACTTAAATATTGTCAGTCCCATGTGTACGCATCATATATATATATATATATATATATATATATATATATATATATATATATATATATATATATATATATATGTGGCAAAATGAAGCAAATATGGAACTGGTCCAATTATGTCTATCAAATAATTTTACATTGACATGAGTACTTTGCTTTTAGAAAGAGACCTGAATGTACGTGCATACGAGATATTTGGTGTTAATTTACGATCAAAGGAATATGTTCAGCCATTTGTACTAAGGCAACATATTTGATGTGCATAATATCATATCAATGCATGGCACTAAACCATATTCCAGACAGGTAACGTTTAGGCCAGTTCGTGGAGGAAGTGGTTAAGAGGAAATATCTAAAAGAAGTAATGGAATAAAAATGAAAATGCTAGTTATCAACTAGAGGGGGGGGGGGGGTGAATAGGCGATTTTTATGAAAGTTTTCAAAACACGAGGTATTTGAAGACAATCAATCAAGTTGAAGTAACATGGTATGAAGTGGAAGATAAAATACCCTAGACAGACCATAGTCAAGTAAGCAATATAGAGAAAGCACGAAGACAAATGGCAGCTAGGTAGAACAGATCAGAATGGAAGACAGTATGAAGCCACACATGTAATAGTCTTCGCACAGTGAAGTCAAACAGATCAGGCAAGCAAGCAATGACTTCACGAAGACAAACTGAAATGTAAAGAAGGTAGGGGATAGAACCAGTAGCTTGGTGAAGACAAGGATTTGGTAGACCATTTCCAGTTGCTGTGACAACTGTATGTCTGGTTAGGGAGGCTGAGATTGAACTCAGAAGACTATGTCTTCACCTTATTCCCCTTGAGCTAAGGACACCCCGTCCTCGCCCAATCACTCTGATAAGTCTTCAAGGTAGACTTCCAAACCTTCACAGACTTCGTTCACCGGCGATACACAATGACTCTTGAATCCTCAGAACGTGACGCCTAACCGACTGGAGGATGCACAGTCCTCAAGTGTAACAAGTCTTGAGGTCACATGGACATAAAGACTTCAGTGATGCCTAACACTCTTCGGCTCTGGGTGTTTGGGGCTTTGTCCTCGCAAGGATCTCTCTCTCAAAGGGCTTCAGAGGTGGGTTGCTCTCAAACGACAAAAGCCGTGCACTAACTCTGAGCAACCACCAATTTATGGTGTAGGGGGTGGGCTATTTATAGCCAGGAGGCAACCCGACATGATATGTATGAAATGACCCTGGGCCACTAAGGAACCGACACGTGTCCAACCGTCAGATTTCAAACAGACGCGGGGCTTGGGCTACAAGCAAAGCTGACTCATCCAACTCTGGATAAGACTTGCTCTCATTGTCTTCGCTCGAAGACATAGGATTTTGGTTAAGCATCACATGAGTCATCCGACTTTGTTCACTTGGACCCCACTTAACAGTTCAATGGTTCCTATGACTCAATAAAGAAGAAAAGGAAACTACGAAAGAAACTATGTCTACGCACTCCATAGTCTTCAAGTGAATGTCTTCACACGTCATTATCTTCAATGTGAATGTCTTCACGAACCACCATTGTCTTCAATGTCTTCATACATTTTTAGGGGTCATCTCTGGTAGGAAAATCAAATCAATGAGGGACTTCTACCTGTGTTATCCTGCAATTCTCACAAACACATTAGTCCCTCAACCATGTTTGTCATCAATACTCCAAAACCAACTAGGGGTGGCACTAGATGCACTTACAATCTCCCCCCTTTTTGGCGATTGATGACAAACTGGTTGAAGTTTTCAACGGGGATAAAAGTATGTGAAAGTTAAAATACATGGGCATTGGCTTCATAGGTTAGAAGAGGCTCCCCCTGAAGATGTGCATATAATTTTTTTTGCCTTTAAATGCAAATGCGCATGGCAGGTTTTGCTTTATGGAGATCCTCTTCAACACATGAAGACAATTCATCATGCATATACAAATGTAATGAAGATAATGAAATGCACAATGAGAAATGGGCGTCTACATAATGACTTCACGCGGGATTTATCATCACATCAAACGGTAGCAGAAAAAGTGGCAGACGACCATCAAGTTTTAAGTGTTACAACTCAAAAGCTAACAGTTCAAGAATGAGAGTTGTAAGAACTTAGCAAAAAAATCACCACTACAAAAAAATACACTTCCGTAATGATACGTGTCTATCATAGTAGGTCACGTTTTCTGTCATGCATGTACATCCATGACGATTTTATGACAGAATCAAGATAGTCATACCTGTGTTGTCGTAGAAATGTTCCATGACAATACCAAAATTATCATCACGGAAGTGTCCACTTCCATGATGATAAATGGCGCATCATAGAAGTGTTTTCGTCAAGGGTAACCGACACATGGCATCCACCGTAACGGATCGCCGTTAAGCTATCGGGTTTCGGTTTGGATCCGATAACCACATGTCGGCTCAGCGTTGGGACAGATGTCATCCAGTCATTGGACAAGAGGCGCCTATGATACGTCGACACATGACACAACCCTAGAGAGACCCATTCCGATGAAAAGGCCGGCCCATTTTACTTAGTCAAAAGGTAGCGGGTCGGCCCACGGAAAGCCTGTTAACGGCTTGTTCGCATCTAGCCCATTTACAGCCCGCTAACTCGCGACCCATTATGGCCTATCTGAATTAGGCCCAATAGCGTCATTTGGGCCGTCCAATATGATTCCAGCCCGTTGTAACTTCTGGCCCATGTATGGCCCATGACGTCTTTCGGCCCATATGAAGCCCTTTGTAACTCTTAGCCCATTAACGACCTGTGGTGAAACTGGCCTGTAATGAACAGTGTATTGCTTTATACCCATTAACGGCCCATTATTCCGTCGACCGTTTCCAGCCCATGTTAACTTCTGGCCTTTTAAGGGCCCATTTATTCTTGGGCTCATTTTCAGAATTCGGTTACTTACGGTCCATTACTGGCCTGTTCCGCTTGTGGGCTAAATTCAGCCAGTGGTTACAGTTAGCCCGTTTATGGCCCGTTAACCCGTTGGGCTGTTTTCATAGCGTCATCAAATATGACCTATTAATGGTCCGTTATGGTCGGGTCATCAAATACAACTGATCAATGTCTTTCAGCTTGTAGTTGAGACTCAAGAAACCGAACTGATCCAGACAGTGAGTTTGAATAGCTTGTGCCAGCGGTAGTGGCCAGTAACTCGAACACTACACCAAGACATGACTTTGGGGTTGTCTCACTATCTTCAAGATAGTTTTCCTTAGCTGTTTCATCAGCTTTGTTGGAGACCAACAAGGATGTCTCACTATCCTGAACCTTATCTCCATTACTTCATTTACCATTGCTTAATAAGGCACTCTTCTCCAATATTCTGTCAGCATTCTAAAAGAAGAAACTAAAGGAAATATGCCCTAGAGGCAATAATAAAGTTGTTATTTTATATTTCCTAGTAAAGACTTTAGGGCATATTTCCTTCAGTTTCTAAAAGAAGAAACTGAAGGAATTGTATTAACCGGAAACTTCATACATGTGTGGATACATAGACAAAACAACGTGTCCCTAGTAAGCCTCTACTAGACTAGCTCGTTAATCAAAGATGGTTAAGTTTCCTAACCATGGACATGAGTTGTCATTTGATAACGAGATCACATCATTAGGAGAATGATGTGATGGACAAGACCCATCCATTAGCTTAGCATATTGATTGTTCAGTTTTATTGCCATTGCTTTCAGTTGGAAATATGCCCTAGAGGCAATAATAAATTAGTTATTATTATATTTCCTTGTTCATGATAATCGTTTATTATCCATGCTAGAATTGTATTGATAGGAAACTCAGATACATGTGTGGATACATAGACAACACCATGTCCCTAGTAAGCCTCTAGTTGACTAGCTCGTTGATCAATAGATGGTTACGGTTTCCTGACCATGGACATTGGATGCCATTGATAACGGGATCACATCATTAGGAGAATGATGTGATGGACAAGACCCAATCCTAAGCATAGCACAAGATCGTGTAGTTCGTATGCTAAAGCTTTTCTAATGTCAAGTATCATTTCCTTAGACCATGAGATTGTGCAACTCCCGGATACCGTAGGAGTGCTTTGGGTGTACCAAACGTCACAACATAACTGGGTGACTATAAAGGTGCACTACGGGTATCTCCGAAAGTGTCTGTTGGGTTGGCACGAATCGAGACTGGGATTTGTCACTCCGTGTAAACGGAGAGGTGTCTCTGGGCCCACTCGGTAGGACATCATCATAATGTGCACAATGTGATCAAGGAGTTGATCACGGGATGATGTGTTACGGAACGAGTAAAAGAGACTTGCCGGTAACGAGATTGAACAAGGTATCGGGATACCGACGATCGAATCTCGGGCAAGTATCGTACCGCTAGACAAAGGGAATTGTATACGGGATTGATTAAGTCCTTGACATCGTGGTTCATCCGATGAGATCATCGAGGAGCATGTGGGAGCCAACATGGGTATCCAGATCCCGCTGTTGGTTATTGACCGGAGAGCGATCTCGGTCATGTCTACATGTCTCCCGAACCCGTAGGGTCTACACACTTAAGGTTCGGTGACGCTAGGGTTGTAGGGATATGTATATGCAGTAACCCGAATGTTGTTCGGAGTCCCGGATGAGATCCCGGACGTCACGAGGAGTTCCGGAATGGTCCGGAGGTAAAGAATTATATATAGGAAGTGCTATTTCGGCCATCGGGACAAGTTTCGGGGTCACCGGTATTGTACCGGGACCACCGGAAGGGTCCCGGGGGTCCACCGGGTGGGGCCACCTGCCCTGGGGGGCCACATGGGCTGTAGGGGGTGCGCCTTGTCCTATATGGGCCAAGGGCACCAGCCCCAAAAGGCCCATGCGCCAAGAGATAAGGAAGGGAAGAGTCCCAAAGGGGGAAGGCACCTCCTAGGTGCCTTGGGGAGGAGGGATTCCTCCCTTGGCCGCCGCCCCCCTAGGAGATTGGATCTCCTAGGGCCGGGCCCCCCTAGGCTCCCTATATATAGTGGGGGAAGGAGGGCCTCTCAACCTACGCCTTTGGTGCCTCCCTCTTCCTCTCCAACACATCCTCCTCCTCCATAGAGCTTGGTGAAGCCTTGCCGGAGTACTGCAGCTCCACCACCACCACGCCGTCGTGCTGCTGCTGGAGCCATCTTCCTCAAACTCTCCTTCCCCTTGCTGGATCAAGAAGGAGGAGACGTTGCTGCTCCGTATGTGTGTTGAACACGGAGGTGCCGTCCGTTCGGCGCTAGGATCATCGGTGATTTGGATCACGACGAGTACGACTCCATCAACCCCGTTCTCTTGAACGCTTCCGCGCGCGATCTACAAGGGTATGTAGATCCACTCCTCCCTCGTTGCTAGATGACTCCATAGATAGATCTTGGTGACACGTAGGAAAATTTTGAATTTATGCTACGTTCCCCAACAGTGGCATCATGAGCTAGGTCTATGCGTAGTTTCTATGCACGAGTAGAACACAAAGTAGTTGTGGGCGTTGATTTTGTTCAATATGCTTACCGTTACTAGTCCAATCTTGATTCGGTGGCATTGTGGGATGAAGCGGCCCGGACCGACCTTACACGTACTCTTACGTGAGACTGGTTCCACCGACTGACATGCACTAGTTGCATAAGGTGGCTAGCGGGTGTCTGTCTCTCCCACTTTAGTCGGATCGGATTCGATGAAAAGGGTCCTTATGAAGGGTAAATAGCAATTGGCATATCACGTTGTGGTTTTTGCGTAGGTAAGAAACGTTATTGCTAGAAACCCACAGCAGCCACGTAAAACATGCAAACAACAATTAGAGGACGTCTAACTTGTTTTTGCAGGGTATGCCATGTGATGTGATATGGCCAAGAAGAATGTGATGAATGATATGTGATGTATGAGATTGATCATGTTCTTGTAATAGGAATCACGACTTGCATGTCGATGAGTATGACAACCGACAGGAGCCATAGGAGTTGTCTTTATTTATTATATGACCTGCGTGTCAATGAACAACGCCTTGTAATTACTTTACTTTATTGCTAACTGGTAGCCATAGTAGTAGAAGTAATAAGTTGGCGAGACAACTTCATGGAGACACGATGATGGAGATCATGATGATGGAGATCATGGTGTCATGCCGGTGACAAGATGATCATGGAGCCCCAAGATGGAGATCAAAGGAGCTATATGATATTGGCCATATCATGTCACTATTTGATTGCATGTGATGTTTATCATGTTTTTGCATCTTGTTTGCTTAGAACGACGGTAGTAAATAAGATGATCCCTCACAATAATTTCAAGAAAGTGTTCCCCCTAATTGTGCACCGTTGCGACAGTTCGTTGTTTCGAAGCACCACGTGATGATCAGGTGTGATAGATTCTAACGTTCACATACAACGGGTGTAAGACAGATTTACACACGCGAAACACTTAGGTTGACTTGATGAGCCTAGCATGTGTACAGACATGGCCTCGGAACACAAAAGACCGAAAGGTCGAGCATGAGTCGTATGGCAGATACGATCAACATGAAGATGTTCACCGATGATGACTAGTCCGTCTCACGTGATGATCGGACACGACCTAGTTGACTCGGATCATGTAATCACTTAGATGACTAGAGGGATGTCTATCTGAGTGGGAGTTCATAAGATGAACTTAATTATCCTGAACATAGTCAAAAGGTCTTCGCAAATTATGTCGTAGCTCGCGCTTCAGTTCTACTGTTTAGATATGTTCCTAGAGAAAATTTAGTTGAAAGTTGATAGTAGCAATTATGCGGACTAGGTCCGTAAACTGAGGATTTTCCTCATTGCTTCATAGAAGGCTTATGTCCTTAATGCACCGCTCAGTGTGCTGAACCTCGAACGTCGTCTGTGGATGTTGCGAACATCAGACATACACATTTTGATAACTACGTGATAGTTCAGTTAAACGGTTTAGAGTTGAGGCACCGAAGACGTTTTGAAACGTCGCGAAACATATGAGATGTTTCGAGGGCTGAAATTGGGATTTCAGGCTTGTGCCCACGTCAAGAGGTATAAGACCTCCGACGATTTTCTTAACCTGCAAACTAAGGAGAAAAGCTCAACTGTTGAGCTTGTGCTCAGATTGTCTGAGTACAACAATCATTTGAATCAAGTGGGAGTTGATCTTCCAAATGAGATAGTGATGTTTCTCCGAAGTCATTACCACCAAGCTGCTAGAGCTTCGTGATGAACTATAATGTATCGGGGACATATATGATGATCCTTGAGATATTCGCGATGTTTGACACCACAAAAGTAGAAATCAAAAGGAGCATCAATTGTTGATGGTTTGTGAAACCACTAGTTTCAAGAAGGGCAAGGGCACGAAGGGATACTTCATGAAACGGTAATTCAGCTGCTGCTGTAGTGAAGAAACCCAAGGTTGAACCCAAACCCGAGACTAAGTGCTTCTGTAATAAGGGGAACAACCACTGGAGCAGAATTACCCTAGATACTTGGTAGATGAGAAGGCTGGCAAGGTCGATAGAAGTATATTGGATATACATTGTGTTGATGTGTACTTTACTAGTACTCCTAGTAGCACCAGGGTATTAGATACCGGTTCGGTTGCTAAGTGTTAGTAACTCAAAATAAAAGCTACGGAATAAACGGAGACTAGCTAAAGGTGAGCTGACGATATGTGGTGGAAGTGTTTCCAAGGTTGATATGATCAAGCATCGCACGCTCCCTCTACCATCGACATTGGTATTAAAACCTAAATAATTGTTATTTGGTGTTTGCGTTGAGCATAGACATGATTGGATTATGTCTATCGCAATATGGTTATTCATTTAAGGAGAATAACGGTTACTCTGTTTATTTGAATAATACCTTCAATGGTCTTGCACCTGAAATGAATGGTTTATTGAATCTCGATCGTAGTGATACACATGTTCATGCCAAAAGATAGTAATGATAGTACCACCTACTTGTGGCACTGCCACGTAAGTCATATCGGTATAAAACGCATGAAGAAGCTCCATGTTGATGGATCTTTGGGCTCACTTGTTTTTGAAAAATTTGAGGCATGCGAACCATGTCTATTGGTGTATATGCATGAAGAAACTCTATGCAAATGGACCGTTTGGACTCACTTGATTTTGAATCACTTGAGACATGCAAATCATACCACATGGGCAAGATGACTGAAAGCCTCGTTTTCAGTAAAATGGAACTAGAAAGCAACTTGTTGGAAGTAATACATTTTGATGTGTGCAATCCAATGAGTGCTGAGGCATGTAGTGGATATCGTTATGTTCTTACTTCACAGATGATTTGAGTAGATGTTGAGTATATTTACTTGATGAATCACGAGTCTGAATTATTGAAAGGTTCAAGTAATTTCAGGGTGAAGTTGAAAGATCGTCGTGACAAAAGGATAAAAGATCTATGATATGATCATAGAGATGAATATCTGAATTACGAGTTTGGCACAGAATTAAGACATTGTGGAAATTGTTTCACAACTAATACAGCCTGGAACACCGTAGTGTGATGGTGTGTCCGAACATCATAACTGCACCCTATTGGATATGATGCATACCATGATGTCTCTTATCGAATTACCACGGTAGTTTATGGGTTAGGCATTAGAGACAACCACATTCACTTTAAATAGGGCACCACGTAATTCCGATGAGATGACACCGTATGAACTATGGTTTAGAGAAACCTAAGCTGTCATTTCTTGAAAGTTTGGGGCTGCGACGCTTATGTGAAAAGGTTTCAGGCTGATAAGCTCGAACCCAAAGCGGATAAATGCATCTTCATAGGACACCCAAAACAGTTGGGTATACCTCCTGTCTCAGATTCGAAAGCAATAAGGGATTGTTTCTAGAATCGGGTCCTTTCTCGAGGAAAAGTTTCTCTCGAAAGAATTGAGTGGGAGGATGGTGGAGACTTGATGAGGTTATTGAACTGTCTCTTCAACTAGTGTGTGGAAGAGCATAGGGAGTTGTTCCTGTGGCACCTACACCAATTGAAGTGGAAGCTTATGATAGTGATCATGAAACTTCAGATCAAGTCACTACCAAACCTCGTGGGATGACAAGGATGCATACTACTTCAGAGTGGTACGTAATCCTGTCTTGGAAGTCATGTTGCTAGACAACAATGAACCTACGAGCTATGGATAAGCGATGGTGGGCCCGGATTCCGATAAATGGCTCGAGGCCATAAAATCCGAGAGAGGATCCATGTATGAAAACAAAGTGTAGACTTTGGCAGAACAGCTCGATGGTTGTAAGGCTATTGAGTACAGATGGATTTTAAAAGGAAGACAGACAATGATGGTAAATGTCACCATTAAGAAAGCTCGACTTGTCGTTAAGATGTTTTCCGACAAGTTCAAGGAGTTGACTACGATGAGACTTTCTCACTCGTAGCGATGCTAAGAGTCTGTTGGAATTATATTAGCGATTACTGCATTATTTATGAAATCTTGCAGATAGGATGTCAAAACATTGTTTCCTCGACGTTTTTTGGGGAAAGGTTGTATGTGATACAAACCGGAAGGTTTTGTCAATCCTGAAAGATGCTAATAAGTATGCAAAGCTCCAGCAATCCTTCTAGGGACTGGAGTAAGCATCTCGGAGTTGGAATGTATGCTTTGATAAGATGATCAAAGTTTTGGGTGTATACAAAGTTTATGAGAAACTTGTATTTCCAAAGAAGTGAGTGGGAGCACTATAGAATTTCTGATGAGTATATGTTGTTGACATATTATGGATCAGAAATGATGTAGAATTTCTGGAAAGCATATAGGGTTATTTGGAAAGTGTTTTTCAATGGAAAGCCTGGATTAAGCTACTTGAACATTGATCATCAAGATCTATAAGGATAGATCAAAACGCTTAATGGTACTTTCAAATGAGCACATACCTTGACATGATCTTGAAGGTGTTCAAGATGGATCAGTCAAAGAAGGAGTTCTTGCCTGAGCTGTAAGGTATGAAGTTAAGACTTAAAGCTCGACCACGACAGAAGAAAGAGGAAGGACGAAGGTCGTCCCCTATGCTTTTGTCATAGGCTCTATACGGTATGCCATGCTGAGTACCGCACCTGAAATGTGCCTTGCCATGAGTCAGTCAAGGGGTACAAGAGTGATCCAAGAATGGATCACAAGACAGCGGTCAAAATTATCCTTAGTAACTAGTGGACTAAGGAATTTTCTCGATTATGGAGGTGGTAAAAGAGTTTGACGTAAAGAGTTACGTCGATGCAAGCTTAACACCTATCCGGATAGCTCTGAGTAGAGATATTGGATACGTATAATGGAGCAACAATTTAGAATAGCTCCATGTAGAACAGTTATTTGGTATGGCTCCAAATATAGCGTAGTAGCTGCATCTACAAGATGACATAGAGATTTGCGAAGTACATACGGATCTGAAAGATTCAGACCTGTTGACTATAACATCTCTCACAAGCATAACATGATCAAACCCAGAACTCATTGAGTCTTAATCACATGATGATGTGAACTAGTTTAGTGCCACTAGTAAACTCTTTGGATGTTGGTCACATGGCGATGTGACCTGTGAGTGTTAATCACATGACGATGTGAACTAGAATATTGACTCTAGTGCAAGTGGGAGACTGTTGGAAATATGCCCTAGAGGCAATAATAAATTAGTTATTATTATATTTCCTTGTTCATGATAATCGTTTATTATCCATGCTAGAATTGTATTGATAGGAAACTCAGATACATGTGTGGATACATAGACAACACCATGTCCCTAGTAAGCCTCTAGTTGACTAGCTCGTTGATCAATAGATGGTTACGGTTTCCTGACCATGGACATTGGATGTCATTGATAACAGGATCACATCATTAGGAGAATGATGTGATGGACAAGACCCAATCCTAAGCATAGCACAAGATCGTGTAGTTCGTATGCTAAAGCTTTTCTAATGTCAAGTATCATTTCCTTAGACCATGAGATTGTGCAACTCCCGGATACCGTAGGAGTGCTTTGGGTGTACCAAACGTCACAACGTAACTGGGTGACTATAAAGGTGCACTACGGGTATCTCCGAAAGTGTCTGTTGGGTTGGCACGAATCGAGACTGGGATTTGTCACTCCGTGTAAACGGAGAGGTGTCTCTGGGCCCACTCGGTAGGACATCATCATAATGTGCACAATGTGATCAAGGAGTTGATCACGGGATGATGTCTTACGGAACGAGTAAAAGAGACTTGCCGGTAACGAGATTGAACAAGGTATCGGGATACCGACGATCGAATCTCGGGCAAGTATCGTACCGCTAGACAAAGGGAATTGTATACGGGATTGATTAAGTCCTTGACATCGTGGTTCATCCGATGAGATCATCGAGGAGCATGTGGGAGCCAACATGGGTATCCAGATCCTGCTGTTGGTTATTGACCGCAGAGCGATCTCGGTCATGTCTACATGTCTCCCGAACCCGTAGGGTCTACACACTTAAGGTTCGGTGACGCTAGGGTTGTAGGGATATGTATATGCAGTAACCCGAATGTTGTTTGGAGTCTCGGATGAGATCCCGGACGTCACGAGGAGTTCCGGAATGGTCCGAAGGTATAGAATTATATATAGGAAGTGCTATTTCGGCCATCGGGACAAGTTTTGGGGTCACCGGTATTGTACCGGGACCACCGGAAGGGTCCCGGGGGTCCACCGGGTGGGGCCACCTGCCCTGGGGGGCCACATGGGCTGTAGGGGTGCGCCTTGGCCTATATGGGCCAAGGGCACCAGCCCCAAAAGGCCCATGCGCCAAGAGATAAGGAAGGGAAGAGTCCCAAAGGGGGAAGGCACCTCCTAGGTGCCTTGGGGAGGAGGGATTCCTCCCTTGGCCGCCGCCCCCCTAGGAGATTGGATATCCTAGGGCTGGCGCCCCCCCTAGGCTCCCTATATATAGTGGGGGAAGGAGGGCCTCTCAACCTACGCCTTTGGTGCCTCCCTCTTCCTCTCCAACACATCCTCCTCCTCCATAGAGCTTGGCGAAGCCCTGCCGGAGTACTGCAGCTCCACCACCACCACGCCGTCGTGCTGCTGCTGGAGCCATCTTGCTCAACCTCTCCTTCCCCTTGCTGGATCAAGAAGGAGGAGACATCGCTGCTCCGTACGTGTGTTGAACACGGAGGTGCCGTCCGTTCGGCGCTAGGATCATCGGTGATTTGGATCACGACGAGTACGACTCCATCAACCCCGTTCTCTTGAACGCTTCCGCGCGCGATCTACAAGGGTATGTAGATCCACTCCTCCCTCGTTGCTAGATGACTCCATAGATAGATCTTGGTGACACGTAGGAAAATTTTGAATTTATGCTACGTTCCCCAACAATCATGTCATATACATATTCCGTTGACTATGAGATTATGCAACTCCCGGATACCGGAGGAATACCTTGTGTGCTATCAAACATCACAAGTAACTAGGTGATTATAAAGATGCTCTACAGGTATCTCTGAAGGTGTTTGTTGGGTTGGCATAGATCGAGATTAGGATTTGTCACTCCGAGTATCGGAGAGGTATCTCTGGGCCCTCTCGGTAATACACATCATAAGCTTGCAAACAAACGACTAAGGAGTTAGTCATAAGGTGATGTATTACAGAATGAGTAAAGAGACTTTCCAGTAACGAGATTGAACTAGGTATGAAGATACCGACGATCGAATCTCGGGCAAGTAACATACCGATTGACAAAGGGAATTACGTATGTTGTCATAACGGTTCGACCGATAAAGATCTTCGTAGAATATGTAGGAGCTAATATGAGCATCCAAGTTTAGCTATCGGTTATTCACCGGAGAGGTGTCTTGGTCATGTCTACATAGTTCTCGAACCCGTAGGGTCCGCGCGCTTAACGTTCGATGACGATTTAGTATTATATGAGTTATGTGATTTGGTGACCGAATGTTGTTCGGAGTCTCGGATGAGATCACAGACACGACGAGGAGTCTCAAAATGGTCGAGAGGTAAATATTGATATATGGGACGATGGTATTGGACACCGGAAGTGTTCTGGAGGGTACCGCGTACTTATCGGGTCACCGGAACGGAGTTTCGGGCACCCCCAGCAAAGATATGGGCCTTATGGGCCAAGTGAGGGAACACACCGGCCCTGGTGCACCCCTATAGAGGCTAGCCCTATGAGGAGGATATGGAAAGAGGGGAGGGCAAGGAAAGTGTGGATTAGGATTCCTACTTCCTTCCCTCTCCCCCTGTCTTTCCTTCCACCTCGGTAACATATGGCAGGGGGGCGCGCAACTTGGGAGGGACTCCAAGTAGGATTCCTCCTACTTGGGCGCCTCCTATGGCTCCTCCTCCCTCCCACCTATATATATGAGGAGGGGTGTGCCCAGCACACAACAGATAATTGCCTAGCCGTGTGCGGCGCCCCCCCTCCACAGATTACACCCTCGGTCATATTCTCGTGGTGCTTAGGCGAAGCCCTGCGCAGATCACTTCACCCTCACCGGCACCACGCCATTGTGTTGATGGAACTCATCTACTTCCTCGGCACTCTACTACATCAAGAGTTCGAGGGACGTCATCGAGCTGAACGTGTGCAGAACTCGGAGGTGCCATACGTTCCGTGCTTGATCGGTCGGAATGAGAAGAAGTTCGACTACATCAACTGTGTTGTCAAACACTTCCGCTTTCGGTCTACGAGGGTACGTAGACATACTCTCCCCCTCTCGTTGCTATGCATCTCCTAGATAGATCTTGCGTGACCGTAGTTTTTCTGGAATTGCTTGCTACATTTCCCAACGGTGGCATCCGAGCCAGGTCTATGCGTAGATGATATGCAGGAGTAGAACACAAAGATTTGTGGGCGGTGATAGTCATACTGCTTATCACCAATGTCTTATTTTGATTCAGCGGTATTGTTGGATGAAGCAGCACGGACCAACCTTACATGACCACGTTCATGAGACCGGTTCCATCGACAGACATGCAACTAGTTTTGCATAAAGGTGGATGGTGGGTGTCTGTTCTCCAACTTTAGTTGAATCGAATTTGACTGCGGCCGGTCCTTGTTGAAGGTTAAAACAGCAAACTTGATGAATCACCGTTGTGGTTTTGATGCGTAGGTAAGAACGGTTCTTGCTAGAAGCCCGTAGCAGCCACGTAAAGCTTGGAACAACAAAGTAGAGGACGTCTAACTTGTTTTTGCAGGGCATGTTGTGATGTGATATGGTCAAGATATGATGTGATACATGTTATTGTATGAGATGATCATGTTTTGTAAAAGTTACTGGCAACCGGAGGAGCCTTATGGTTGTCTCTTTATTGTATGAAATGCAAACGCCATGTAATTTCTTTACTTTATCACTATGCATTAGCGATAGTTGTAGAAGAAATAGTTGGCGAGACGACCACGACACTACGATGGAGATCATAGTGTCAAGCCAGTGACGATGGAGATCGTGACGATGCTTTGGAGAGGGAGATCAAAAGCACACGATCATGATGGCCATATCATGTCACATATTTTGATTGCATGTGATGTTTATCTTTTATGCATCTTATTTTGCTTAGTACGGTGGTAGCATTATAAGATGATCCCTTAACTAAATTTTCAAGGTATAAGTGTTCTCCCTGAGTATGCATAGTTGCTACAGTTCTTCGTTTTGAGACACCATGTGATGATCGGGTGTGATAGACTCTACGTTCGCATACAATGGGTGCAAGACAGTTTTGCACATGCGAAATACTCGGGTTAAACTTGACGAGCCTGGCATATATAGACAAGGCCTTGGAACACTGGAGACCGAAAGATAGAACGTGAAAACATATAGTAGATATGATCAACATAGAGATGTTCACCATTGATGACTACTCCATCTCACGTGATGATTAGACATGGTTTAGTTGATTTGGATCACGTATCATTTAGATGACTTGAGGGATGTCTATCACAGTGGGAGTTCTTAAGTAATTTGATTAACTGAACTTAATTTATCATGAACTTAGTCGTGATAGTATTTTCATATCTATGTTGTAGATCAGTAGCTTGCGATATAGCTCGTATATTTTTGATATGTTCCTAGAGAAATGTTGAAATATGATAGTAGCAATGATGCAGACTGGGTTCATGATCTGAGTATTATCCTCATTGCTGCACAGAAGAATTACGTCCTTGATGCACTGCTAGGTGACGGATCTATTGCAGGAGTAGAAGCAGAAGTTATGAACGTTTGACAAGCTCGGTATGATGACTACTTGATAATTTAGTGCACCATGCTTAACGTCTTAGAACCGGGACTTCAAAAATGTTTTGAAATGCCACAGAGCATATGGGACGTTCCAAGAGCTGAAATTGGTATTTCAGACTCATTCCCATGTCGAGAGGTATGAGAAGCAGACGTTATGAACGTTTGACAAGCTCGGTATGATGACTACTTGATAGTTTAGTGCGCCATGCTTAACGGCTTAGAACCGGGACTTCAAAAACGTTTTGAAACGCAACAGAGCATATGAGATGTTCCAAGAGCTGAAATTGGTATTTCAGACTCATGCCCGTGTCGAGAGGTATGAGACCTCTGACAAGTACTTTGCCTACAAGATGGAGGAGAATAGCTCAGGCAGTGACCATGTGCTCAGAATGTCTGGGTACTACAACTGTTTGAATCAAGTGGGAGTTAATCTTCCAGATAGTGACTAATAGAGTTCTCTAGTCAGTATCACCAAGTTACTAGGACTTCGTGATGAACTATAATATGCAAGGGGTGACGAAAACGATTCCCAAGAACTTCGCGATGCTGAAATCGGCGAAGGTAGAAATCAAGAAATAGCATCAAGTGTTGATGGTTAACAAGACCACTAGTTTCAATAAAAAAGGCAAGGGAAAGAAAGGGAACTTCAAGAAGAATGGCAAGCAAGTTTCCACTCTCGCGAAGAAGCCCAAAGCTAGACCTAAGCCTGAAACTGAGTGCTTCTACTACAAAGGGAATGGTCACTGGAAGCAGAACTACCCCAAAAACTTGGCGGATAAGAAGGATGGCAAAGTAAACAAAGGTATATTTGATATACATGTTATTGATGTGTACTTTACTAGTGTTCATAGTAGCCTCTGGGTATTTGATACCAGTTCATTTGCTAAGATTTGTAACTCGAAATAGGAGTTGCAAAATGAACAAGATACTAGCTAAGGGCGAGGTGACGATGTGTGTTGGAAGTGATTCCAAGGTTGATAAGATCTCCATCGCACACTCCATTTACCTTCGGAATTAGTGTTGAACCTAAAATAAATGTTGTTCGGTGTTTGCATTGAGCATGAATATGATTGGATCATGTTTATTGCAACACAATTATTCATTTAAGTCAAAGAATAATTGTTATTCGGTTAACATGAATAAAACCTTCTATGGTCATACACTCAATATAAATAGTTTATTGAATCTCGATTGTAGTGATACACATATTCATAATATTGATGCCAAAAGATGCAAAGTTGATAATGATAGTGCAACATACTTGTGGCACTAGCGTTTAGGTCATATTGGTGTAAAGCGCATGAAGAAACTCCATGGAGATGGGCTTTTGGAATCACTTGATTATGAATCATTTGATACTTGCGAACCATGCCTCATGGGCAAGATGATTAAAACTCCGTTCTCCGGAACAATGGAGCGAGCCAATGACTTATTGGAAATAATACATACCGATGTATGCGGTCCGATGAGTGTTGAAGCACGTGGCGGGTATTGTTATTTTCTGATATTCATAGATGATTTGAGCAGATATAGGTATATCTACTTAATGAAACACAAAGTCTGAAACATTTGAAAAGTTCAAAGAATTTCAGAGTGAAGTGGAGAACCATCGTAACAAGAAAATAAAGTTTCTATGATCTGATCATGGAGGAGAATATTTGAGTTACAAGTTTGGCCTTCATTTAAAACAATGTGGAATAGTTTCACAACTCACGCCACCCGGAGCACCACAGCGTAATGGTGTGCCCGTGCGTCATAACCATACTTTATTAGATATGGTGCGATCTATGATGTCTCTTATCGATTTACCACTATCGTTTTGAGGGTATGCATTAGAGACAGCTGCATTCACGTTAAATAGGGCACCGTCTAAACCTGTTGAGATGACACCGTATGAACTGTGGTTTGGCAAGAAACCTAAGCCATCATTTCTTAAAGTTTGGGGTTGCGATGATTATGTGAAAAGTTTCAGCCTGATAAGCTCGAACCCAAATCGGAGAAGTGTGTCTTCATAGGATACCCAAAAGAAATTGTGGGGTACACCTTCTACCACATATCCGAAGGCAAGATATTTGTTGCTAAGAATGGATCTTTACTAGATAAGGAGTTTTTCTCGAAAGAAGTGAGTGGGAGGAAAGTAGAACTTGATGAGGTAATTGTACCTTCTCTCGAATTGGAAAGTAGCACATCAGTGAAATCCGTTCCCGTGATGCCTACACCAACTAGAGAGGAAGCTAATGATAATGGTCATGAAACTTCAAATCAAGTTACTACCGAACCTCGTAGGCCAACCAGAGCACGTTCCGCACCAGAGTGGTACGGTAATCCTGTTCCGAAGTCATGTTACTAGACCATGGCGAACCTACGAATTATGAAGAAGCTATGATGAGCCCAGATTCCGACAAATGGCTTGAGGCCATGAAATCTGAGATAGGATCCAGGTATGAGAACAAAGTGTGGACTTTGGTGAACTTGCCCAATGATCGGCAAGCCATTGAGAATAAATGGATCTTCAAGAGGAAGACGGACGCTGATGGTAGTGTTACTATCTAAAAGCTCGACTTGTTGCAAAAGTTTTTTGATAAAGTTCAAGGAGTTGACTACGATGAGAATTTCTCACCCGTAGCAATGCTTAAGTCTGTCCGAATCATATTAGCAATTGCCACATTTTATGATTATGAAATCTGGCAAATGGATGTCAAAAACTGCATTCCTTAATGGATA
The DNA here is from genome assembly GCF_056163025.1 of Triticum urartu. Taxonomy (NCBI): domain Eukaryota; kingdom Viridiplantae; phylum Streptophyta; class Magnoliopsida; order Poales; family Poaceae; genus Triticum; species Triticum urartu. Next base: position 167,057,178 of record NC_141875.1, read on the forward strand.
TTAAAGAAGAGTTGTATATGATGCAACCACATGGTTTTGTCAATCCTAAAGGTGCTAACAAAGTGTGCGAGCTCCAGCGTTCCATCTATGGACTGGTGCAAGCATCTCGGAGTTAGAATGTATGCTTTGATAAGGTGGTCAAAGCATATGGTTTTATACAGACTTATGGTGAAGCCTGTATTTACAAGAAAGTGAGTGGGAGCTATGTAGCATTTGTGATATTATATGTGGATGACATATTATTGATTGGAAATGATATAGAATTTCTGGATAGCATAAAAGTCTACTCGAATAAAGATTTTTTCAATGAAATACCTCGGTGAAGCTACTTATATATTGGGCATCAAGATCTATAGGGATAGATCGAGATGCTTAATAGGACTTTCAAAAAGCACATACCTTGACAAGATTTTGAAGTTCAAAATGGATCAGTCAAATAAGGAGTTCTTGCCTGTATTGTAAGGTGTGAAATTGAGTAAGACTCAAAGCCCGACCACGGCAGAAGATAGGGAGAGAATGAAAGTCATTCCCTATGCCTCAGCCATAGGTTCTATAAAGTATGCCATGCCATGTACCAAACCTATTGTGTAACTTGACATGAGTTTGTCAAGGGGGTACAATAGTGATCCAGGAGTAGATCACTGGACATCAGTCAAAATTATCCTTAGTTACATAAGAGGACTAAGGAAATGTTTCTCGGTTATGGAGGTGATAAAGAGTTCTTCGTAAAGAGTTACGTCGATGCAAGATTTGACATCGATCTGGATGACTCTGAGTCCCGATCTGGATAAATATTGAAAGTGGCAGCAATTAGCTAGAGTAGCTCCATGCAGAGCATTGTAGACATAGAAATTTGCAAAATACATATACAGATCTGAATGTGGCAGACCCGTTGACTAAACTTCTCTCACAAGAAAAACATGATCACACCTTATTACTCTTTGGGTGTTAATCACATGAGAATGTGAACTAGATTATTGACTTTAGTAAACCCTTTGGGTGTTGGTCACATGGCTATGTGAACTATAGGTGTTAATCACATGGCGATGTTAAATATAGGTGTTATTCACATGGCGATGTGAACTAGATTATTGACTCTAGTGCAAGTGGGAGACTGAAGGAAATATGCCCTAGAGGCAATAATAAAGTTGTTATTTTATATTTCTTTATATCATGATAAATGTTTATTATTCATGCTAGAATTTTATTAACTGGAAACTTGATACATGTGTGGATACATAGACAAAACAACTTGTCCCTAGTAAGCCTCTACTAGACTAGCTCGTTAATCAAAGATGGTTAAGTTTCCTAACCATGGACACGAGTTGTCATTTGATAATGAGATCACATCATTAGGAGAACGATGTGATGGACAAGACCCATTTGTTAGCTTAGCATATTGCTCGTTCAGTTTTATTGCTATTGCTTTCTTCATGTCATATACATATTCCTTTTACTATGAGATTGTGCAACTCCCGGATACCGGAGGAATACCTTGTGTGCTATCAAACGTCACAAGTAACTAGGTGATTATAAGTATGCTCTACAGGTATCTCCGAAGGTGTTTGTTCGGTTGGCATAGATCGAGATTAGGATTTGTCACTCTGAGTATCAGAGAGGTATCTCTGGGCCCTCTCGGTAATACATGATACGTCTCCAACGTATCTATAATTTTTGATTGTTCCATGCTGTTATATTATCAATCTTGGATGTTTTATAATCATTTTATATCATTTTTTGGTACTAACCTATTGACATAGTGCCAAGTGCCAGTTGCTGTTTTTCCATGTTTTTTACATTGCAGAAAATTAATATCAAACGGATTCCAAATGCCACGAAACTTTACGGAGATTTTTATGGACTAGAAGGAACATAATGGGCCCTGGCTGCGCCTGGGGGGGTGCCCCGAGGGGAGCACAACCCACCAGGGCGCTCCAGGAGGCCTAGGCGCGCCCTGGTGGGTTGTGCCCACCTCAGGTGCCCCCGAACCGCCTCTTTGCTCTATAAATAGCCTAATATTTCCAAAACCATAGGGGAGTCAACGAAATATTGATCCAGCCGCCGCAGAGTCCAGAGCCACCAGATTCAATCTAGAAACCATCTCGGATGGGGTTCACCACCTCCATTGGTGCCTCTCTGATGATGCGCAAGTAGTTCTTTGTAGACCTTCGGGTCCATAGTTAGTAGCTAGATGGCTTCCTCTCTCTCTCTCTCTTGATTCTCAATACAATGGTCTCTTGGAGAACCATATGATGTAACTCTTTTGCGTGTGTTTGTTGGGATCCGATGAACTTTGAGTTTATGATCAGATCTATCTCTTTTTATATCCATGAAAGTATTTGAGTTTCTTTGATCTCTTTTATGCATGATTTCTTATAACCTCGTATTTATTCTCTGATATTTGGGTTTTGTTTGGACAACTTGATCTATTTATCTTGTAATGGGAAGAGGTGCTTTGTAGTGGGTTCGATCTTACGGTGCTTGATCCCAGTGACAGAAGGGGAACCGACACGTATGTATTGTTGCTACTAAGGATAAAACGATGGCGTCTATCTCTACATATATAGATCTTGTCTACATCATGTCATCGTTCTTATTGCATTAATCCGTTTCTCCATGAACTCAATACACTAGATGCATGTTGGATATCGGTCGATGTGTGGAGTAATAGTAGTGGATGCAGGCAGGAGTCGGTCTACTAATCTTGGACGTGATGCCTATGTAATGATCATTGCTTGGATATCGTCATGAGTATTTGAAGTTCTATCAGTTGCCCAACAGTAATTTGTTCACCCACTGTTTGTTATTTTTCTCAAGAGAAGCCACTAGTGAAACCTACGGCCCCCGGGTCTCTTTCTCATATTATTTGCCTTTGCGATCTACTTTTCCTTTGCGTTTATTTTCAGATCTACTAAACCAAAAACCCAAAAAATACCTTGCTGCAATTTATTCTTATTTATTTTATTTAGCGTTCGATCTATCAATCTACTACAAATTTACCTCACGTCCGTTTGCCTATCTTGAGGCGCCGTACCCCGGAAGGGATTGACAACCCCTTTAACACGTCGGGTTGCGAGAAGTTGTTATTTGTGTGCAGGTGCTGTTTACGTTGTGTTGCTTGGTTCTCCTACTGGTTCGATAACCTTGGTTTCACATATGAGGGAAATACCTACCGCCGCTGTGCTGCATCATCCCTTCCTCTTTGGGGAAATACCGACGTAGCTTCAAGTGACATCAAAAGGAATTTCTGGCGCCGTTTCTGGGAGGATCTTCAACATATACCAAGTTCCTAATCACAAATCTCATCTCCTTGCAATTTACATTATTTGCCATTTGCCTCTTGTTTTCTCTCTCCTCCACTTCACAAAAATTTGCCGTTTTATTCGCCCCTCTTTTCCGTTCACCGTTTTCTCGCCGGATCTGTTTTTGAGTGCAATCTTTTTGTGTGGTCATCATGACTCAAGAGAGCAGCAAGTTGTGTGATTTCTCAAATACCAACAACAATGATTTTATTGGCACTCCGCTTGCTCCTCCCGCCACTAGTGCAGAGACTTGTGATATTAATACTGCTTTGTTGAATCTTGTTATGAAAGATCAATTTTCCGGTACTCCTAATGAGGATGTCGCGTCCCATCTTAATACCTTCATGGAATTATGTGATATGCAAAAGAAAAAGGATGTGGATAATGATGTGGTGAAGATGAAATTATTTCTGTTTTCTTTGCGTGATTCTGCAAAAATTTGGTTCTCTTCTTTGCCTCACAATAGTATCAATTCTTGGAATAAGTGCAAAGATGCTTTTATCACTAAGTATTTTCTGCCCACGAAAATTAGTTCCCTTAGAACCCAGATCATGAATTTCAAGCAACTTGAACATGAGCATGTTGCACAATCTTGGGAAAGGATGAAAATGATGCTAAGGAATTGCCCAACTCATGGGTTAAATGTTTGGATGATCATACAATTTTTTTATGCGGGGTTGAATTTTGTTTCTCGTAATCTTTTAGATTCCGCCGCGGGTGGTACTTTTATGGAAATTACTTTGGGTGAAGCCACCAAATTGCTTGATAATATTATGGCAAATTATTCGCAATGTCATATTGAAAGAGATCCTACTAGTAAAAAAGTTAATTCAGTTGAAGAAATTTCTTCTTTGAGTGAAAAAGTTGATGCTCTTGTGAAATTGATTGCTAGTGGAAGTGCTCCTATTAATTTTAATGATATGCCTTTGTCTACTTTGATTGAACAAAATAGTGATGCCATAGACGTGAATTTTATCTCTCGAAATAATTTCAACAACAATGCTTATAGAGGTAATTTTAATCCTAGGCCTTTTCCTACTAATTCCTCTAATAATTATGGTAATTCCTATGGAAATAAATCTTATAATAATAATAGGAACACCTCTGATCTTGAGAATAATATTAAATAATTTATCAATACGCAAAAAGTTTTCAACACTTCCATAGAAGAAAACTTGAGTAAGATTGATGATTTGTCTAGAAGTGTTGATAGAATTGCTCATGATGTGGAAACTCTCAAGATGAAATTTTTTGTGCCTAAGGTTGATGAAGCAATTAAAGCTCTTTATGTTTCTATGGATGAAAGTAATAAAAGAACCGCTATGCTTAGAGCTAAAAGAGAATTTTTAGAAAAAGCGTTTTATAGTGATTTCTTTCGCAAAAGTGATGAAGATCTTAAAACGATTGGTGTTTCTTCTATTGATTCCTTGTTTAGTAAAGTTAATATTGATGATAAAGGGACTGGAGAAGAGTCAACTTTAGCTAGAAGGCGTCCCAATATTTTGGAGGGTGAAAATCTTGTTGAGAAAATTGATAAAGTGGGTTTGGAGAGGTCAAAACTTTAGCTAGTGATGTGCTCACTCTTTTGGATTACAAAGACTTTAATTATGATAGTTGCTCTTTGATTGATTGTATTTCCTTGTTGCAATCCATGATAAATTCACCCCATGCTTATGAACAAAATAAAGCTTTTACTAAACATATTGTTGATGCTATGATGAAATCTTTAGAAGAAAAGTTGGAATTTGAAGTTTCAATTCCTAGAAAATTGCATGATGAATGGGAACCTACTATAAAAGTCAAGATTAAAAATTATGAGTGTTTTGCTTTGTGTGACTTGGGTGCTAGTGTTTCTACTATTCCGAAATCTTTATGTGATGTACTTGGTCTTACCGATATTGAATCGTTTTCTTTGAATTTCCACTTGGCGGATTCCACTATTGAAAAGCATATGTGAAGAATTAATGATGTTCTTATTCTTGTAAATAGGAATTATGTGCCCATAGATTTTATTGTTCTTGATATTGATTGCAATCCATCTTGTCAAATTATTCTTGGTAGACCGTTTTTACGCACTATTGGTGCCGTGATTGATATGAAAGAAGGCAATATTAAGTTCCAATTTCCTTTGAGTAAGGGTATGGAACACTTCCCTAGAACAAGAATTAGGCCACCATATGAATCAATCATTAGGGCATCTTATGGATCTCGAACCAAAGATGACAAAACTTAGATCCTTGCTTTATGCCTAGCTAAGTGCGTAAAAGTATAGCGCTTGTTGGGAGGCAACCCAATGAATAAAATTTATTTTTGCTTTTTTCTTCCTGTTTTGGAGTGTTAGCACAATTATGCTACTGTTATGATTGTGTTTTTATGTTTTAATTAGTGTTTATGCCAAGTAAAGCCTTTAGGATCTTCTTGGGTGATAGTTGTTTGATCTTGTTGAAAAAATAGAAACTTTTACGGTCACGAAAATAATTGTCATTTTTTTACCAGAGGGCGATAAAATACCCATTCCACTTGAAATAGATCAATATACAAATTGCTCAGGTCGTCCTAATTTTTCAGAATTTTTGGAGTTATAGAAGTATTCTAAATAGTCAGATTGCTATAGACTGTTCTATTTTGACAGATTCTGTTTTCTTTGTGTTGTGTGCTTATTTTGATGGCTCTATGGTTTTCTTTGATGAGTTTTTTCCATAGAAAAGTTGGAATATAGTATATATAATGCAAGAACAAAATATGAATTGGTTTGATACATCACTTATAGTAGTGATTTATTATTTTCTTATACTAACGGATCTCACGAAGGTTTTGTTGAGTTTTGTGTGATTGAAGTTTTCAAGTTTTGGGTTATCTTACGATGGATGAAGGAATAAGGAGTAGAAGAGCCTAAGCTTGGGGATGCCCCGGCATCCCAAGCTATTATCCAAAAATGATCAACCAACTAAGCTTGGGGATGCCCCCGAGTGTCATCCCCTCTTTCTTTTAACGACCATTGGTATTTTACTCGAAGCTATATTTTTATTCGTCACATACTATGTGTTTTACTTGGAGCGTCTTGTATGATATGAGTCTTTGCTTGTTTTATTTTGTGTTTTAAGTCTTTATCCCTTGCTGGACACACCTATTTGAGAGAGCCAAAATCATGTCATGACTTGTTAGAATTGCTATCTTTGCTTAACTTAAATCCTTTATGAGCTATGGACTTGCTCTAGTGCTTCACTTATATCTTTTTGAGCACAGTGTGCTTTAGTATTTTTGAAGAAATGCTCTCTTGCTTCACTTAGATTTATTTGAGAGTTAGTAAATTTTTCAAGAAATTCTCTCTTGCTTCACTTAAATTAATTTGAGAGAAAGAAATATTATGCTCATGATCTTCACTTATATTTGTTTGAGCTTAAGAAAAGCAACACATGAAAATTAGTCCCAAAGTGATAGATATCCAAGAAGGATATAATAAAAACTTTCATGAAGATCATTGGACAAAATAAACTTGATTCTTAGTAGTAGTTTTGAGATATGATGATGTGATATGTGAGTCTTCTTGATGAGTAATTATGCTTTAGTAAGAATATTGGTGTTAAGGTTTGTGATTCCCTATGCAAGCACGGAAGTCAATAGTCATGCAATGAAATTATATCCTACTTGTGGTGCATTATTCGGTGTTAGTTATGCTTAATGCTCGCTTATGAGATTATTCGTTTCTTGGTTGGTCGCTTCTCAATCTTTTGCTAGCCTTCATTTTGCACTAAGTATGATCTCTACTTGTGCATCCAAAAACCTTTAACCAGTTTTGCCACATGAGTCCACTATATCTACCTATATGCGGTATTCTTTTGCCGTTCTAAGCAAATTTTCACGTGCCATCTCTAATTTTCAAAATAAACGTCTCTTTTGTGTGTTCGTTTCGCTCACGGAGCAGTGAGGGGTGGCTAATATTTTCCATGCTAGATGTGTTATTCTCACGATGAGTGTTTATTCACTTGTCATTGCACGAGAGTAAGGCAAAGGTATTAGGGATGCCCAATCCTGAAATGAAAAAAATGAATTTACTTTATGTTGTCAAATAATAAATTCCTTGGAAAGTGTTAGTATGGAGGGCAACCGTGGATACGGCTAGCCATGGAAAGTGAAAGTATGGTGGAAAAAGAAATAAACTTTATATTCTGTTTGGGAACCGCCTATGATATATCTAAGCATGGAAAGTATTGGGAACTCTAAGTCGTTTTCGTTGGTGGGATGGATACACCTCCCAAAATGTTTTTATCTCTAAGTTTTTCGCTTTGAGCTTCGGCACGTCTACAAATCACTACTTCCCTCCACGAAGGGCCTTTCTTTTACTTTATTCAATTTTTATTTTTGAACTTGAGTCTCCATCTTCTCTTATAAAAGCACCAACTAGGAGGCAATATGATCGTACTTGAGTATTGGGTGTAGCTAATATGCGAGTGTGTTTAACGAATGGATCAATGGTTGAGCATGATGGGCTAGGGATAACTTATTTTAGCGTTGATATTTTTAAATACATGGTTGCTTGTTGATATGCTTTAGTATTTAAATTATCATGTCAAAACTAGACTATTACTTTGAACAATATAAAAGTCCAAATGTCCATGCTATAAATAAAAGAATATGATATGACATGTTAGGCAGCATTCCACATCAAAAATTCTGTTTTTATCACTTCCCTACTCGAGGACGAGTAGGAGTTAAGCTTGGGGATGCTGATACGTCTCCAACGTATCTATAATTTTTGATTGCTCCATGCTGCTATATTATCAATCCTGGATGTTTTATAATCATTTTATATCATTTTTTGGTACTAACCTATTGACATAGTGCCAAGTGCCAGTTGCTATTTTTCCATGTTTTTTACATCGTAGAAAATCAATATCAAATGGAGTCCAAATGCCATGAAACTTTACGGAGATTTTTATGGACCAGAAGGAACATAATGGGCCCTGGCTGTGCCTAGGGGTGCCCCAAGGGGAGCACAACCCACCAGGGCACACCAGGAGGCCCAGGCGCACCCTGGTGGGTTGTGCCCACCTCGGGTGCCGCCTGGACCGCCTCTTTGCTCTATAAATACCACAATATTCCCAAAACCCTAGGGGAGTCGACAAAATATTGATCCAGCCGCCGCAGAGTCCAGAACCACCAGATCCAACCTAGACACCATCTCAGATGGGGTTCACCACCTCCATTGGTGCCTCTGCGATGATGCGTGAGTAGTTCTTTGTAGACCTTCGGGTCCGTAGTTAGTAGCTAGATGGCTTCCTCTCTCTCTCTCTCTCTCTCTTGATTCTCAATACAATGGTCTCTTGGAGATCCATATGATGTAACTCTTTTGCGGTGTGTTTGTTGGGATCCGATGAACTTTGAGTTTATGATCAAATCTATCTATTTTTATATCCATGAAAGTATTTGAGTTTCTTTGATCTCTTTTATGAATGATTGCTTATAGCCTCGTATTTATTCTCCGATATTTGGGTTTTGTTGGGGATATGACTATTGGGTATGACCCTCCCAGGAAGGGCCGGGTTATACTAATGACGGTTCATCAAGACAAGGCCCGTGAAGATGTTGAATATGGTGGTTCAGATAGTAGGCTTACTAAGGACCTAAAGCCCAAAGGCGGCTTAAGGACCATAGGTATAAACCGCCATATGTGTATGACTTGTATTGTAAGGCAGGCGTAGTTAGTCACCGAGCGGGACACGTTGTGTATGAGCCGGCCGGGACTCCGTGAGCCGCGGGGCGTCAACCTGTGTATATAAAGGGATGACCTGGCGGTGGTTTAGGGCAAGAAACAAGAGAGATCATAAGCCAGGTTAAGCGTATTCGCTCCCTTGTAATCGAAACCCAAGCAATACCACCTCAATTGGAGTAGGCTTTTACCTTCATAGCAAGGGGCCGAACCAGTATAAACTCTTGTGTCCTTTGTCCCGTTTAACCCCTTTAAGCTAACCTAGTTGTGATGGCTCGACTAAGTCCTTTCGCTAGGACATCTGCCATGACAATTCCATGACAGTTGGCGCCCACCGTGGGGCCAGCGCATGGTGGTTTCGAGTTCTTACAGGGCAGCTTCGAAGGGATCAAGGGATACGTTGTGGGCCGGATGACCAAGAGTCATTGCGGCAAGCTCTACATCGACGATGCAGGCTGGGGTCCCGAGGCCGGCTCAATCGAGTACGGGTGCCGGGTCCCCTTTGACAATCCACGTCTTCATCGGCAAGATCGGCGAACCAGGCCCTGAGCCGGACATCTGCACCGACATCATCGAGATGGCTCATCGTGCACGACCCACCTTGGTTCAACCCGCCGTGAAGCGCGCCTTCATTGGATTTATCCATGAGGCAGAATTTGAAGGATCTGTGTCTGGCGGTGAGACGGCCATCTACTCCGACGGTGAATCGTCCACAAGCGAGACTAACTCAACGTATGAGGTGCAAGACAACCGGCTTGGGGGATGTTCTGATGGCGATAGTATTCCGGACCCCTATGAGCCGCTGAACCGGGTCGCGATTTTCATGGCCAGTACACAACCAGGGCAAAATTCTATGACTGCAACAGCGATGATTTCCGGATCAGCAACGACAACGGCGGCCGGGGTAGGAGGCCCTATGCGCCCGCCGGCTCAGGTCTTGTTCGGCTTGTTGGACACTCTGACAACGTTGTTAACAGCAGAGGTTAACCCGGCAAATCAGGCTCAGCATAACATGGAAGTTGCAAAGCTACGAGATGAGATAGCTCAAGCCAAGGAAGTTCTGGCGGCTGAGAACGCTAGGATGACTGCGGAGCGGGCTGCTCTGGATGTTTAGGCACAACGAATTCAGGGAGAGTCCTTTCGGCTCATGTTGGTTCAGAATGCTTCAAATGAAGTCATGAGGAGGAGGCATCAGACTCGTCTACCTTCGATTTATGAGGCGAGAAACCTCTTCAACACGTCTGGAGCAGGGGCGAGCAACCCTCCGGTGGTGAGCTGGGCGGCCGAAGCACCTGGTACTGGAGCGTCGGTTCAGCCACGGGCGGCAGACCCGCCACGTTTGAATAATAATCCACCTCAGTATGTTCCGACACCTCTGGGTCATTATTCTAACCCGTTGGATAATATGATTGCTGCGGCAACACGACTGGTGGCTCTACTAGTTGATGGTGCGTCCCCAACGACAATAGAGACGCGGAGGGCCAGAGAGCTTCTTTACATGGTGTTGGAGCATCAAGCAGCTTATTCTTACAGTCGCGAGCGAGTTCATTCAACTCCTCGTCCAAGCCGTAGTTATAACAGACACATTGACTCCCCATCGGTCTCAAGCAGTGAACGGTGCCTTAACCTACCCCATGGACATGACCCGGCACGCGGCGGTGCTAATGCTCAGACTTTGGTGGATCAAGGTCGAGCGCGTCGAGAGGCTGAGCTGGCGCTTAGTGCACGGCTCATCAACATTCTCCGGCTTATCCAATGACTTCAGTAGAGGCAGGCGTAACCTCCAAAACCTTGGGTGTACCATGTTTAGTGCCAACACTGCGGAACGAGCGTTTGCCCAAAGATTTCAAGGGTCCTCATAAGGTGCCTAACTACACAACTGACTTGCCCCCTGAAGCGTGGGTTGAGAGTTATGAGATGGCCATGGAGCTGTTGGATGTTAGAGATGATGAGTGTGCTAAATATTTTACCATGATGCTGGATGGAACGACCCGTACTTGGTTGAAAGGTCTGCCTGTCAACTCCATTGGATCATGGGCCAAGTTAAAAGTCCGGTTTTACAGAATTTTAAAGATACATGCAAGCAACCTATGTCGATTGTAGATTTGGACTCCTGTGTCCAAGAAGAGGGCAAGTCAACAACCCATTGGGTGCGCCGGGTCTCAACTATCCGGCACTCATCGGATTGTATCAATGCCGGCTCAGCAGTTTTGATGTTAGAAAAGAATTGTCGTTTCATGCCCCTTAAGAAAAAGCTAGGGCGGCTCAAGTGCCACTACAGTGACATGGGGGAGCTGATGGCGTCTCTGGTTAAGTATGTTGAATCTGATGGTACCAAGGACCCCGAGTCTGATGATGAAAAGCCAGGAAAGGGAAAGAAGAGTAGCAACACCAAAGGGCGGCAGTATAACCCGGCAAGTCAGGGAGGCAACAACAAGCGTAAGGCTGATAATAGTTTGGATTTTGTGTCTAACACCAATATGCAGAATAATGGTCAGCGTCGTAAGGGAAAGCTGCCTCCTCGGTTTGGAGGGCCAAGTTTCAATCTTGAGCAGCTGCTGAATCAACCCTGCCCAAAGCATAGCACACAAGAAAGGCAATTCGCTCACCTCTGGAAGGATTGCTTCATTATGAAGGAGTACAAAAATTCCAATCTTTTTCAAAACAATCATGGGCCGGGCGGCGGCTCAGGTTTCGACTCTCACGGTCCGGGTTACGGCGGCGGCCGTTCTAATTCCGGTTTCCAGGGTCAAGGTGGCTTTAATCAACAGTCCGGTCAGGGGAATCAGCAGCAATAGTCTGGTTATCAGAGCAACCCGAAGCAGTTGAATAGTGGGCAGTATCACGTTTTCACCACGAGTTTGTGCAAGAGGGATCAGAAGCTCCATAAAAGGGCAGTGAACGCCATTGAGCCGACGGTTTCCTGTTACTTGCGATGGTATGAGCAGCCCATTGTGTGGAGTCGTGAGGATCACCCACCCCGGGTTGATAATCTAGGTCACTTGGTGCTGGTGGTGGCACCTCAGGTCGGAGGGTACAAATTTACTAAGGTACTCATGGATGGAGGTAGCACCATCAATATCCTTTACCATGATACTTTCCTTCGCATGGGATTAACTGAGAAAAATCTTAAACCATCCAATACTGTTTTCCATGGAGTGGTGCCTGGTAAGTCAGCGTACCCGGTGGGCAAGATCGCTTTGGAAATAGCCTTTGGAGATGAGTATGATTCTAGAGCGGAGACTTTAACATTTGAAGTTGTTAAAATCCAGAGCCCGTATCATGCTCTATTTGGACGATCGGCTTATGCAAAATTTATGGCGAGGCTGCGTTATGTTTATTTGCATCTTAAGATGCTGGGTCACAAGGGCACTATCACGGTGCGTGGAAGTCGCAAGATAGCCTTGGAGTGTGAAGAAGGCGATGTTGCTTATGTTGAGTCTATTTGTGCAACAGAGGAATTGAAATTTTACAAGGATAATGTTGACCTGGTAGATATGACGTCTCTGAAGAAGCCAACCACAGAGCATGACCCCTTGTTAAAAGTTTAACTCGACAGATGACACTAAGTTAGTTGACTTTGTTCCTGGCAATTCGTCCCAGCAGTTCAGCATCAGTGCTAATCTGGATCCAAAATAGGAAAGCGCGCTCATCGAGTTCATCCGTGAGAACTGGGACATCTTTGCATGGAGACCTTCTGATATGCCAGATGTACCGAGGGAACTCGCTGAGCACACTCTTAATATTGATCCAAAATTTAAACTGGTCAAGCAATTCCTTCGTCGCTTTAATGAAGAGAGGCGTAAGGCCATTGGTGAAGAAGTGGCTCGGCTTTTGGAGGCTAGGTTAATTGTTGAAGTTTTTCATCCTGAGTGGTTGGCTAACCCAGTGCTTGCACTTAAGAAGAATGGCACTTAGCGTTTGTGTGTGGATTACACAGATTTAAACAAGGCTTGTCCGGCTGATCCCTTTGCTCTCCCTCGTATAGATTAAATTATTGATGCTACGGCGGTTGTGAGCGCCTGAGTTTTTTGGATGCTTATTCTAGTTATCATCAGATCAAGATGGCAGTTAAGGACCAGGACAAGACAACTGAGGGAGTCCTGGATTAGGGGGTCTCCGGACAGCCAGACTATATCCTTTGGCTGGACTGTTGGACTATGAAGATACAAGATTGAAGACTTCGTCCCGTGTCCGGATGGGACTCTCCTTGGCGTGGAAGGCAAGCTAGGCAATACGGATATGTAGATCTCCTCCCTTGTAACCGACCTTGTGTAACCCTAGCCCCCTTCGGTGTCTATATAAACCGGAGGGTTTAGTCCGTAGGACAATATACAATCATACCATAGGCTAGCTTCTAGGCTTTAGCCTCTATGATCTCGTGGTAGATCAACTCTTGTAATACTCATATCATCAAGAACAATCAAGCAGGACGTAGGGTATTACCTCCATTAAGAGGGCCCGAACCTGGGTAAACATCGTGTCCCCTGCCTCCTGTTACCATCCACCTTAGACACACAGTTCGGGACCCCCTACCCGAGATCCGCCGGTTTTGACACCGACATTGGTGCTTTCATTGAGAGTTCCACTGTGTCGTCACCACAAGGCTTGATGGCTCCTTCGATCATCGGTAGTGATGTGGTCCAGGGTGAGGTTTTCCTCCCTGGACAGATCTTTGTATTCGGCGGCTTCGCACTGCGGGCCAATTCGCTTGGCCATCCGGAGCAGATCGAGAGCTACACCCCTGGCCATCAGGTCAGATTCGGAAACTTAAACTACACTGCCGACGTCCGTGGAGACTTGATCTTCGACGGATTAGAGCCTCTGTTAGGTGCGCTGCACAGTCACGACAAGCACGACGTAACTCTGGCGTCGGACAGTGTTCGGGAGATCGCATCTGCAACTACTCCGACCGTCAATCCGGAGCAAATCGTGCCATCCGAGAGCGGAGGGATAGACCCTGCCATGGAGACCGCACTCTCAGTGGCGATGGAGCCAGATACTGACTTCACCCCTTACGAGAGCCGTGTCGCCAAACCACTGGATTCACCTCCTGCCACGAACTCTGAGCCGCTTACATCCGTGCCCGTCGAATCCGGCTGGGCGCCGATCATGGAGTTCACCTCCGCGGATATCTTTCAGCACTCGCCCTTCGGCGATGTGCTAAATTCATTGAGGTCCCTCTCCCTGTCAGGAGAACCTTGGCCGAACTATGTCCGGCTAGAATGGGATGCAGACGACGAAGAAATTCGCTGCCCACCCACGACCCACTTAGTAGCCATTATCGAAGATTTAACCGACATGCTCGATTTCGACTCTGAAGACATCGACAGTATGGATGACGATGCAGGAGACGAGAAGGAACCACCGCCCACAGGGCACTGGACTGCTACCTCATCATACGACATATATATGGTGGACACCCCTAAAGAAGGCAATGGTGACGAGACAGCGGAGGATGACCCCTCCAAGAAGCAACCCAAGCACCGACGTCAGCGGCGCCACTCTAAGTCCCGCCACAGCAAAAGTAGTGATACCAGCACATGAGATAATAACACTCCGGATAGTGCCGAGGATAACCACAACCCCCTCCAGCACGATGTAGAGCCGGAGGATGAACAAGCCAGCCCTCCAGAGCAGGCAACAAATGGAGAACCGGAGGAGTACAACTTCATGCCTCTCTCCGAAGATGAGGCGAGCCTCGACGACGAAGAATTTATCGTGCCTGAGGACCCCGTCGAGCAGGAGCGCTTCAAGCGCCGGCTTATGGCCACAACAAATAGCCTGAAGAAAAAGCAACAACAGCTTCTAGCTGATCAAGACTTGCTAGCAGACAGATGGACCGAAGTCCTTGCGGCTGAGGAATACTAACTCAAGCGCCCCTCCAAGAGTTACCCAAAACGCAGGTTGCTACCTCACCTCGAGGAGGAAGCATTGAAACCTCATTCACCAGTGTACGATGCGGCTGACCGGCCACTGCGTGGCCGAGCCAGAGAGGCGTTTCAGCCTAAAGTTCAGCCTGCACCCCGCCGCCACTCATTCAAAAATACCAAGGCCCGGGGCAACACACGGGAGCTGCGAGATGTATTGGACAGTAAGGCAAAACTTGCAAGGTCAATATACGGGTCACGTGCACGCGCGCCAACACGGGACAATGATCATCACGCCGGATACACCAAAAGCAAATCCGGCCGGGCCGAACATAGCAGACAAGACTCACATGAACTGCGTCAGGATATAGCCCGACACAGAGGCGCCGCACACCCCCTATGCTTCAATGATGAAGTTATGGATCATGAATTCCTGGAGGGTTTCAAACCCGCAAATATCGAATCATATGATGGTACAACAGATCCCGCTGTATGGATTGAGGATTTCCTCCTTCACATCCACATGGCTCGCGGTGATGATCTACATGCCATCAAATACCTCCCACTAAAACTCAAAGGACCAGCTCGGCATTGGCTGAATAGCTTGCCAACAGACTCCATCAACAGTTGGGAGGATCTGGAAGACACATTCCTTGACAACTTCCAGGGCACTTATGTGCGACCACCGGATGCTGATGACTTGAGCCATATAACTCAGCAGCCAGGGGAATCGGCCATACAATTCTGGACACGATTCCTGACTAAGAAAAACCAAATTGTCGATTGTCCGGATGCAGAGGCCTTAGCGGCATTCAAGCATAACATCCGTGACGAGTGGCTTGCCCGACACCTCGGCCAAGAAAGGCCGAAGTCTATGGCAGCCCTCATGACACTCATGACCCGCTTCTGTGTGGGCGAGGATAGCTGGCTGGCTCGCAGCAATAACACATCGAGGAATCCGGGCACTTCAGATACCAAAGATGCCAACGGCAGACAATGTCGTAACAGACCAAAGCGCCGCAATAATGGTGATAACACTGAGGATACGATAGTCAATGCCAGATTCAGAGGCTCTAGATCCGATCAGCGGAAAAAGCCATTTAAAAGAAGTACTCCGGCTCCGTCCAGTTTGGATCACATACTGGATCGCTCGTGTCAAATCCACGGCACCCCCGACAAGCTAACCATTCACACCAACAGAGAATGCTGGGTGTTCAAGCAGGCCATCAAGTTAAATGCCGAAAACAAGGACAAGGGGCTGCATAGTGATGACGAGGAAGAGCCCCGGCCACCGAACACGGGAGGACAGAAAGGGTTCCACCCACAAGTGAAGAGGTGAACATGATATACGCAACCCACATTCCTAACAGGGAGCGGAAGCGTGCACTAAGGGACGTCTATGCGATGGAGCCCGTCGCCCCAAAGTTCAACCCATGGTCTGCTTGCCCGATCACCTTTGATCGCAGGGATCACCCCACTAGCATCGTCATGGCGGATCCGCCGCACTGGTCCTTGACCCCATCATCAACGGATTTCATCTCACTCGAGTCCTTATGGACGGCGGCAGCAGCCTGAACCTGCTCTATCAGGATACAGTGCGAAAAATGGGTATCGATCCCTCGAGGATCAAACCCAGCAAAACCACCTTTAAAGGCGTCTTACCAGGTGTAGAGGCCCATTGCACAGGCTCAATCACACTGGAAGTGGTCTTCAGATCACCGGACAACTTCCGAAGCAAGGAGTTAATTTTCGACATCATCCCGTTTTGCAGTGGCTATCATGCACTCCTTGGATGAACTGCATTTGCAAAATTTAATGCAGTGCCGCATTACACATACCTCAAGCTCAAGATGCCAGGACCTAGGGGGGGTCATAACAGTAAATGGAAACACAGAACGCTCACTCCGCACGGAAGAGCGCACTGCGGCCCTTGCGGCAGAAGCACAAAGCAGCCTTTTAAGGCAAACCACTAATTCGGCGTCACAGCCCCCGGACACCTTTAAGTGAGTCCAGAATAAGCTGCAACAGGACCGTCTGACACGTTCAGAGCTCGCCTAGCAATTCGGGCCCCGTCCCAGTCCCAGTCAAGCGACGAAATTCGTGCCGCGCGTACATAACTATGCACTGAAAATACCATGGATATAGATGGGGGCACAATTAAGGCACGTCCCACAATGCGGCTTAACTGCACTAGGGGCTGTATACCTTTATTACTTCTTTTCTCTTTCAGGACCTAACCTCCTGGAAGCCCTTTCTGGCAGTACGATTGCCGGACAGATTACGAGAAGCAACAACCAAGGCGGCAAGAAGCCAAGTGTCAGTGGGAACGACACCTATGGGATCACAAGAATCCCTACTACGGTTGCGGGGCGCGGGGTCATGAGAAGAGCGGATCAAACAGATAGCACACGGTTCGTTTATCCAGGTTCGGGCCGCGAGGATGCGTAAAACCCTACTCCTACTTTGGTGGATTGTATATCTGTGTTCTTGAGCTAGCTATGGGGCGTGAGGAGCTCCAAAAAGCCAAATCCTCCTCCTGGTCGCCTTGGGCCTCCTTTTATAGGAAAGGGGTTGCCACAGTGGCACACAGGAGGTGGAAAGGGTACAGTGATGCGAGGTTATCCCTCGCATTACATGACAAGGCGCATTTAATGCGTCTTGCCCAGGTGTCCTTGCTTTATCGGGAACGGGGGAGAGCCCTGTCTCGTCCGTCGCCGCTCCCTCTCGTGTCGACATGCGCCCTGGCCAGCGGTGCCCGCGGTGCCATGTAGACAGGCAGGCAGCTGAGGTGGCGCAGTGGCGGGTCTCCACGAAGATCCGCATGCCGCCACGCAGGTGCCTGCCCAGCTGGTTGGGTCGGCAGCTGCATGCGAACGGCGTTGGAGGTTTGACTGGCGTGGGCCTAATGGTGGCCCCACGGGTGTTCTTGGCAAGGGCCTTGCCGGGGCCCCGGCAAGGGTCTTGTCGTGGCGCCTGCTATCATCCCCGGCAAGGCTCTTGCCGGGGGCCTTGTGGTCCTCCTTGGCTGGGATCCCGCCAAGGATCATCATCTTCTAAAGGGTCTATCTGATCTTGAATGCCTTCACAAAGATCTGCATGCCACCACGGGGATGTCTCCCGAATCCTTGCCCCATGGGGGCAGTGGACTCAAGGGTGACTCACTCTGTAGGTGTGGGGCGAGCTGCCACGGCAAGGGTCTTGCCGGGTTTGCTAAAACCGCCTCCCGGCAAGGATCTTGCCGGGGGGGGGTCCGCTTCATCCCCTTTGCTCTTTGTGGTCTTGGTCTTGGCGTCGTTCTGCTTCTCCTAAGCTTCGGCCTTACCTTGGCTCACCTCCCTTGCCTTGCTCAGTGTGGTGGTGCCCGTGGCTCAGACCGCCCGTGCACAGTTATAGGGGTACAAAAAGTGTACCCCTCTTTTTGTACACCGACAGGAGCCCCCGGGCCTGGGCCACACGTAAGCGCAATTGCGTCGTTGGGCTAGGCCCAAAAACGGTGCGCGGGCAGGCGGGGCGGTTTTTACCGCGGTAAGTCTCTTCGCGCGCCGCGCTTCCCATGCTTCCCACGCGTGGCGTGGTGTGGGGAGGCGTGTGTGACGTGGGCGGCATGCGTGGGGCTGAGCTCTGCATGCATGCGTCATGTCGTAGTAAAGGGGGCGGTTCGCGCCTTCCCCACAAACGGAGGGAGGCATGGAGGCGTGGCCCATTTACTGAACGGGGCCAAGGCGTGGTCTTCAAGGCGTCCACTCCCCATGATCATAGGGTGGGGAGAGGTCGCCTCTCCCGTCGCCTCGGTCCTGCACGCCCGTCACGTGGCTCTCATGCGCTTAGGGTGGCGAACGGTGGAGGCGGGAAACCGGGCCACCGCGGGCTGGGGCGGCTGGTCGGTCCCAGTTCCCTGCGCCTTCTGCGTCCTGATTGGCTAAGCGGGGCGGCCAAGCCCCCACCCCGTTCCTTTATAAAGAGCGGGAGGGGGGGATGGCATCCCGCATTCTTTCATCTCCTCCTTCCTTCAGCTTCTGCTCCCCCTTCCATCCGCCATGGAGAGAGGGAATCCTGGCCCTTCAACGATGGCGGCGAGGGTCGCCGCTCGACAACGCATCCCTCCTTCTCCTGCACCCGCGATGACAGAGTCAGCCGCGAGGGGAAGGGGAAGGGGGCGAGGCCGAGGCGCTTGGGTAGGAGGAGAACGGGGCGGCGCGCCGGCCTCGCCTCCGCCAGCAGTTCCTCCCCCCATGGAGGGCCACGTTGGGGATGACCCTTGCGATTTCTTCGTCAGGCTGCGCCGGCCGCCTCGCCATCGCCTTCGTCTCCCGACTCCATTCGCGCGAGAGATGGAGCTGGATCCGCTGGAGTCGTTGCGGCTGCACATGAGGGGTTGTGGGATCAGCGGCACGCGGGTCCGCGTCGACTTCCCCGCCCCTCATGTGATGTATCTTTGTCGGGGATGGAAGACGTTTGCCCATATCCACCGCTTGACGGAGGGGCTCACTCTCCATTTTAAGCTGATGGAGGGTGGCCTTCTCTCCGTCAAGGTCTTCAGGTGCTTTGGGACCCGTGCAAGGTGCTGCGTGGAGAGCTCTTCTGATAGTGAAGACTCCTTCTCGGGCGGGAGTGACGAGGAGGACAACGGTAGCGACGACGAGGGTAGTAGGCGGCAGGATGATGGGTCCGATTAGGTGTCGGGTGCCGCTCCGTGCGGCACCGGTGACCCCATCATCCGCGTCGCCGGCTCCCTGAACTTCTCGGGGTCGTATCCTTGGGCGGCTGGCATTGGGAGGCTGCGGAAGAGGAAGAGGGCGGGCGGCAAGGCCGTCAAGTTGGAGTACGCGGGCACCGACACCTTCGACGCGTGCTAACGTCCTGCTGCCTCGTCTTCGAGCTCTGCTTCCGGCGCCGCCATCACCATCTAGCCTTCGGACGGCCACCGAGATGTTCTCTTGGTGTCTTCTGCCACCCGTAGCTCGCCTAGGCGCCCCTTTTGCCCTTTTCGCCTCCTTGACCTGCCTCCTGAGGAGAGGGACAAGAAAGGGATTACGGGCACCTTATCTCTTTTTAGTTTGTAAGCCTTCAGGCCTTAGCTGAATTTAAAACTTGTAATCCCATCATTCATGTTTTTCATTCCCTATGGACTGTACCTGAGTGGAATGTTTTTAATGAAAAAGGGATGCTTGTCGGGTCATTTGTTTGTGGGTAGAACCCATGACAAGGAGTAAATCCTTGATATCTTTTAAGATAAACATTTCCTTGCCCGGCAACAGGCCTTGCCGTCTCCCCACTTCGCTCGACCTTTCTCACACCTTTGGCGGAGGCAGGGATGAGGTTTGTTCAGGCTCCTCGTTTCATCCTCTCACTGCTGCGACTACGACCAAACCTGGTCCCAGGGACGAGCCCTAGGGCCTAGAGTTAGGGGAGCATGGTAGCTTTAGGAAAAAACGAGGTTTCACATACCTCAGTCCATAAGGGAATGCATGATAAGGGATGAAGAACTTATCTGAAGCTGTAGCCCCCGGCAACTCTGGTTTGCCGTGGGTGAATCTTTGCTCATGCAACCCCCGGCAATACTGGCTTGCCGGGGTCTAGATCCTGGTCTGTCCCTCTTCTCTTTTTCGTCCTCAAGTGATTCGACAAGGATATCTGCGAGTCCTGCGAACCAAAGAAGACGAAAGAACGGCAAAGAGACGCACACTCGACCTCTAAGCTAGGGGTTAGTCGCCGCTAAGCACTATCAACCCTAACCAAGGACGAGACTCGACCTAGCATGCATGCTATAACTTAGGGCGCCAACACTTCATTTACTTGTGCTCAGGGTCTGCGCCTGGCTTTGTACAAAGGGTTATATGCATCATCGGCAATGCTTGTACAAAAGGTGGCTTGCTGGGGGGTCCGACAAGCCGCGCCTCACGGGTAAAACTTGCGAAGATGCTCAATGTTCCAGGAGTTACTCACCGGAACGTCATCTTCAGTCTCCAGGAGGACTACGCCGGGCCTGGTGACTCGTATTACTCGATAAGGGCCTTCCCACTTTGGCGTCAACTTGTTGGAATTCTTGGCCGATTGAATGCGCCGAAGGACAAGGTCGCCTTCCTCAAGGCTTCGTGCATGAACCTTGCAGCTATGGTAGCGGCACAAGGCTTGCTGGTAGCGTGCTGCTCTCACAGCCGCCCGAAGACGATCTTCCTCAAGGAGCATTGTGTCATCTTGCCGCAGTTGCTCTTGCTCAAGCTCATCATAAGCGAGCACTCGAGGTGACCCGTATATGAGTTCAGTGGGGAGAACTGCCTCTGCCCCGTATACTAGGGCAAAGGGTGTCTGATCGGTGGCTCGATTTGGCGTCGTCCCGATCGACCAAAGAACCATCGGCAACTCATCAATCCAGCGCCTTCCTCTCTTGTGTAGCCTGTCAAAGGTCTTGGTCCTTAAGCCTCGTAGTACTTTAGCGTTTGCCCTCTCAGCTTGACCATTGCTTCGTGGGTAAGCAATGGAAGCAAAACAGACTTTGCTGCCGAGGTCTTGGATATATTGCATGAAGGTGCGGCTTGTGAACTATGTGCCATTGTCGGTGATGACCCTGTTGGGTACACCAAAACGGCACACTAGTCCCTTGAAGAACTTGACGGCTGACTGAGCTGTGACCTTCCTCACTGCCTCCACCTCCGGCCACTTTGTGAACTTGTCAATTGCAACGTACAAGTACTCAAAGCCCCTGACAACCCGGGGGAAAGGGCCCAGTATATGGAGCCCCCAGACCGAGAAGGGCCAGGAGAGAGGAATGGTTTGAAGGGCTTGAGCTGGCTGATGAAGCTTCTTTGAATGGAACTGACACGCTTCACACCTGGTGACTAGTGTCGTCGCATCCTGGAGGGCGGTGGTCCAGAAGAAGCCTTGCCAAAATGCCTTGCTGGCAAGGGCCCTTGACCCGATGTGGGATCCACATATGCCTCTGTGTATCTCCGCTAACAGCTCCAGTCCTTCCTCCCGAGGGATACATTTCAATTTCACACCGTTCGGCCTCTTCCTGTACAGGACATCATTGATGAACTGGTACATGGTAGAGCGACGGGCTACTTTTTCCGCTTCTTCCTGCTCTTCGGGAAGTTCCCCTGTTTGGAGGAATCGGACGGTATGCTGTGCCCACGCTGGAGCCTGGGGCTCGACGGCGAGGACTAAAGGCATTTCCTCTGCTATAGGAGCGGCTGTCTCAACGACAAGAGCTTGACGCTCCGCCGGAGCTAGCCGTCTCGTGGCAGGCTCAGTGTCCCCGGCAACATCCTTGCCGGCGGCTCCGGGGAGCTCAGTGGGAAAGTACTTGTCGGGTCCTAATTTCCTCCTCTTGTTCTGCTCTGTTGATGGATCAACGGATGGCTGAGTTAGCTGGAGCACAAAGGTACCTGGTTCCATAGGTAGCTTGAGGGCAGCGCGTTTTGACAGGTAATCGGCGATATTGTTCTCCGCTCGGGGAACGTATTCAGCCTGTATACCGTCGAAACGCTCTTCCAGCTTTCTCACTTCATCGACGTAGGCCTTCATCAACGGGCTCTGGTAGTCCTTGTTGACTTGCTTGACGACGAGCTGTGAGTCGCCCCTGACGATGAGCGTCTTGATTCCGAGGTCCGCCGCGATCCTAAGATCGGCAAGCAGCCCTTCGTACTCTACCGTATTGTTTGTTGACACCTCCCTGGGGAAGTGCATCTGGATCACATACTTGAGGTGCTCTCCGGTGGGCGCAACAAGCAGTACGCTAGCCCCGGTGCCGTGTAAGGAGAAAGCTCCATCAAAGTACATGATCCAACTGCAACTTGCCTCCTTGCCGGGGAGAGCAGTCTCTTGGGCTTCTTCATCAGGTGTTGCGGTCCATTCTGCAATGAACTCCGCCAGGACTCGGCTCTGAATCGTTGAAGTACTTTCAAACTTGAGGCCAAAGCTGGACAGCTCCAGTGCCCATTCCATAATTCTTCCCGTTGCATCTAGATTGTGCAATATCCGTTGCAGAGGGAGGCGAGTGACGACAGTGATCTCGTGTGCCTGGAAGTAGTGACGCAACTTCCTCGAGGCCATAAGTAGGATGAAGAGCAGTTTCTACACGTCGGAGTACCTTGATCTAGCTCCCTGCAGGAGGGAACTAACAAAGTAGACCGGGTGCTGCATCATTTTCTTCTTCGGCGGCACTTCAACTGGCTGTGTCGTCTCTGTATTGGTGGTGTCGGGCTCTGTCGCTGCCATTACCTCGTCGTCAACCTCTCTCTGCGCCACTGGTGCGGCACTGACCACCTGGTTCGTTGCCGCCAGGTATAGCAGCAATGGCTCCTGTGGCCTAGGCGCAACTAGTATTGGCGCGGAGGAGAGGTACTTCTTCAAATCTTGCAATGCTGCTTCGGTTTCTGGCATCCACTCCATCGGGCCCGCCTTTTTCAGGATCTTGAAAAAGGGAAGGGCGCACTCGGCAGACTTGGAAATGAATCTACCCATGGCAGCGATGCAACCAGCAAGCCGACGCACATCCTTGATTTGCTTGGGTGCTTCAATCTGCTCTATAGCTTTGATCTTGTCCGGATTGGCCTCTATCCCACGCTGTGACACAAAGAACCCGAGAAGCTTGCCGGACGGGACGCCAAAGACGCACTTCTCAGGGTTTGAGATTGATCTTGCGCAGGTTTGCAAATGTTTCTTGCAAATCCGGTATGAGGGTTGCCTTGTCCTTGGTTTTGACCACTATGTCATCCATATAAGCTTCCATATTTCTATGGAGCTGGGGTTCAAAACCAATCTGGACCGCCCTTGCAAACGTCGAACCAGCACTCTTCAGCCCGTAAGGCATCCGCATGAAACAATACGTACCACATGGGGTGATGAATGTTGTTTTCTCTTGTCATGAAGATCTGGTGGTAGCCGGAGTAGGCATCAAGGAATGACAATAGATCACACCCAGCTGTGGAGTCAACAATCTGGTCGATGCGCGGCAACGGGAAGGGGTCCTTAGGACAAGCCTTATTGATATCTGTGTAATCAATACACAACCTCCACTTCCCATTAGCCTTGCGCACTACGACCGGATTGGCCAACCACGTTGGATGGAGCACTCCTCTTACCAAACCCGCCGCTTCCAGTTTCCGGATCTCCTCTGTGATGAACTCTTGTCGTTCCAAAGCTTGCTTTCTGACCTTCTGCTTGACGGGCCGCGCATGAGGACAGACAGCAAGGTGGTGCTCAATCACCTCCCTGGGAACGCCGGGGATGTCGGAAGCTTGCCATGCAAACACATCGACATTCGCCCATAGGAAGGTGACGAGCGCGTCTTCCTATTTATTGTCAAGGGTGGAGCTTATGGTGAAAGCCCCTCCCGTGTCGTCCTCATTGACAGAAACCTTCTTGGTTCCCGGCGGTATGGCCCTGGGCTTCTTGTTTCCGCTGGTGGAGCTCTATGGCACGTCCTCGACGGGAGCGCTACACTCCGAAGAGGTGCGCTTGCCGGAGTGGGTGCCCGAGGTCTCACTGGTCTTCTTCTTCTTCTTCCCTCCCGGGGTCCCAGCGGCAGGAGCAAGTGCCCTAGTGGCGACAGTTGCTGCAACTGCTTGCTGGTATAGTTGGTCAGCGCAAATCAGCGCATCTTTCTTATCGGAGGGGATGGTGATGATCGTCACAGGTCCTGGCATCTTCAGGGTGTTGTAGGCATAGTGTGACGCCGCCATGAACTTGGCCAGCGCTGGGCGGCCAAGGATCCCGTTGTAGGGCAAGGGGATCTTGGCAACATCAAACACGATCCTCTCCATCCTGTAGTTCAGATCGCTTCCAAAAGTCACGGGCAGCGTGACCTTTCCCTTAGGTTGGCTTCTTCCCGGGTTGACCCCCTGAAACGTGCCCGTCTCTTCGAGGTCTCCATCAGGAATCTGTAGTTTCTTGATCACGGCAGGCGAGATCAAGTTCAGACCAGCCCCGCCATCGACTAGCATCTTTGTCACCTTGAGGTTGCGTATTGTTGGTGAAACCAACAATGGCAAGCACCCGACCGCAGTAGTGCGATCAGGGTGATCCTCAGTGTCAAAAATGATAGGTGTGCTGGACCACTTCAGCGGCCTTTGGGCATCAAACGACGGCTCTGCCGCTGTAATCTCTCGCGCCCACTGTTTAAGCTGGCGGTGAGAAGTATGCAGCGAGGCGCCGCCGTCGATGCACATGGCCTCTATAGCTTTCTGAAACTCTTGATTGCCGGATTCATCGTCCTCTTCGTGATCATCGTCTTCTGGTTTTTTGTCATGGCCCTGGGCGGGCCTCTCCTGTTGTTTATCCTTGCTGCGACGGCCCACCTAGCCGTCAGGCTTCTTGCCGGACCCCTCAGCACCGTCTCAGCCCTTCTCCTTGTCCCGCTTCTCATATTCAGCCCTCTGCTTCTCAGCGAGGAGCTCAACCTGTCGGCAGTCTTGGAGAGCATGGCCTTTGGTGCGATGGATCTTGCAGTATCGCTTGTCGGAGTTTCCTGGCTTCTCGGCAACCGCCAAGGCCCGACAGGCGACACATCCGGCAATTTCCTTGCCGGGGTCGTCTGCCTTGGTTTTCTTGGTGGAGCCGGTGTCACCAGATCCCTCGACGGCAAGCACGGCTTTACCTTTGCGCTTCCTGTTGCGGCGCCGGCCCTTCTTCGCCGGGGCGGCAGTATCTTCATCTGAGGAGTCGGTTTCCATGCCGGCGTCCTCGCCGGGGTACTTCCTTCCCTCTTCAGCCCGGGCACATCTGTCAGCAAGAACATAGAGTCCTGCTACATCTTTCACCTTGTTCATTGCCAGCTCTTCGCGCATCTTGCGGTTACGCACATTGAGGGAGTCCTGGATTAGGGGGTGTTCGGATAGCCAAACTATACCTTCAGCCGGACTCCTGGACTATGAAGATACAAGATTGAAGACTCCGTCCCGTGTCCGGAAGGGACTTTACTTGGCGTGGAAGGCAAGCTTGGCGATACGTTCAGATCTCCTACCATTGTAACCGACTTTATGTAACCCTAGCCCTCTCCGATGTCTATATAAACCGGAGGGTTTTAGTCCGTAGGACAACATACACATCAACAATCATACCATAGGCTAGCTTCTAGGGTTTAGCCTCTCTGATCTCGTGGTAGATCTACTCTTGTACTACCTATATCATCAATATTAATCAAGCAGGACGTAGGGTTTTACCTCCATCAAGAGGGCCCGAACCTGGGTAAAACTTCGTGTCCCTTGCCTCCTGTTACCATCCGGCCTAGACGCACAATTCGGGACCCCCTACCGAGATCCGCCGGTTTTGACACCGATATTGGTGCTTTCATTGAGAGTTCCTTTGTGTCGTCGCCATCAGGAAGGATGCCTCGCCCCGTCTTTAAAGACGGCACCGTTGCTAAGGGAGCTTTGGCTGTCGGCCAAACCCTCCGGCTTGGTGGTTTTCTTATGACCACCTGTTCGGCTTCTACGTCGATGATGACCTCTCGAGCCATCGAAAACAATCTTCATGTCAACTCGGAACTTGCCGAGCAGTTAGATCCAATAGAGCTTTCCTCCATAAATGAGCTCTTGGATCGCTTCGCCGCCCTGGGAGTCGCTACGGATTACGACCAGATTGGGCCTAAAACCGATCTGAGAGAGATTAACTCTCCCCAAGCCACCCATCACATTGCCGTGGTAGAGGGACAGTGCGGTGACCCTTCATCTATCTTAAGGACTCGCTACGTCCGGATTCCCGATCCCTCCAAGCCGGATGTCCGCGGAGGGGAGGATATCACTCAAGACCTGAACCTAGAATCAGGCGACGGACTGGATTCATTGGATGACATCCAGGAATCCAAATTTTCGAGTTCGGAAATTCCTCGGCCTCTGAGCCTCAGAAGGGGTAGGGCTTCGGATTTAATTCCACTCACCCACCCGAACATTAGCGATCTATCCCAAATCAGGCAAGAGCCCAAAGAAACAGTACATCATTACTGGGCCAGATTCCTCCTGGTCATGAACAGGATAAAGGGCTGCCGCAAGGAAGACGCAATTGCATTCTTCTGCAATAATTGCACAAACAAGGGAATACTCAACGCCATAAGTCACCGTGATATTACACGCTTCGCTGACTTAGCGTCCATAGTACGAAAGTACTGTGCGATGGAAAGCACCCGGAAAACCGAAACAAAATTTTGGGACAATCCGGCCCTTAAGGCAAGCCCAGTCCGAAATAAAAGGGTGCATCATCGCCAGACACTCGGGTCAAACACCAAAAGGCAAAAACCCTCTACAGGGCATGGAACCGTACTGGAAGGATGGCTTAATGGACCCTGTAAAATTCATAGTACAGAGGACGCCACACCAACTCACAACCTTAGAGCATGTTGGATACTACGGCAGGTGGCCAAAATTGGCGAAAACCTCCTAATCCCGGAGGCCACAGAAAGCCACCCCAGAGACACCAGTGCGGTATTAACAGTCTTCGAGACCTTCGCATCAAATAATATGCGAAAAAGGACACTCCACAGCCTCGCCGAAGTCTACCAAGTAGCAGCAATAAACCCATGGAGTGACACGGCCATTACCTTTAACGCCAGTGACAAACCTAAATTCCGAACAGCCCGAGCACCAGCTGCATTGGTCCTTAGTCCAATAGTGGACGGCTTTCGTCTCACCAAGGTACTCATGGACGGCGGCAGCGGCTTGAACCTCATCTATGAGGAAACTCTTCAAAAAATGGATATAGACTGGAACCGCATCATGCGAAGCAGCACAACCTTTAGAGGAATAATCCCCAGTCGGGAAGCGCGCTGTACAGGAAAAATCACACTAGATGTGGTGTTCGGCACGCCGGACAATTACAGGTCCGAAGAGGTCACGTTCCATGTGGCCCCGTTCAGCAGCGGTTATCACGCTTTGCTAGGGCGGGAAGCATTCACAATCTTTCAAGCAATACCCCATTACGGGTACATGAAGCTCAAAATGCCCGGGCCTAACGGGATCATCACTCTCACCAGTGATCCGGACATAGCACTCCACGCCGAAAACAAGATAGCCGCACTGGCCATCGAGACACTATCCGAAGCCCTAGCGGCTGAGAAGCTGACTGCGCTGCGCTCTACCATGAATAGGGACGATGTGGTACTCGACAAAAGATCCAAATCTACCTCCTTTAAACTAGCGGACGAAATAGTCAAATTCCAAGTCCATCCAACGGACCCTAATAAAACAGCTTCCGTCGGGGCATAGTTAAACCCTGATGTCGACGGTGCATTGCGAAAGTTCCTACTAGAGAACTGGGACATTTTCGCCTGGCACCCTTCAGACATGCCAGGAATCCCACGCAGGCTGGCTGAGCACAGCTTAAATATCCAAACAGGATTCAAACCTGTCAAACAGGCTCTTCGGCGTTTTTCCGAACCTAAGAGACATGCTATGGGAGAGGAGCTAGCAAAGCTATTAGAGGCTGGATTCATCAGAGATATAAAACATCCGGACTGGCTAGCAAACCTGGTGATGGTACCAAAGAAGGACAAATCCTGGCGCCTGTGTGTTGATTTTAAAGACCTTAACAAGGCTTGCCCAAAGGATCCCTTCCCCTTCCCACGCATCGATCAAATTATCAATGCCACCGCAGGACACGATTCGTTGTGTTTCCTCGACGCATATTCGGGCTACCATCAAATCAAGATGGCAGAACCAGACCAAGCCGCGATGGCATTTATCACACCATACGGGCCATTCTGCTTCAACACGATGCCCTTCGGGCTCAAGAACGCCGGCGCAACATATCAGCGCATGATTCAGACATGTCTGGCAAACCAGATCGGTAAAACAGTGGAGGCATACGTAGATGATGTGGTCGTCAAAACAAGACATGTTGAATCTCTAGTAGATGACTTGAGGCTCACATTTGATAATCTCTGAACATACGACATCAAGCTCAACCCGGAAAAATGCGTCTTCGGCATTCCAGCCAGAAAGCTCTTAGGCTTCATTGTATCTAGTAGAGGAATTGAAGCAAATCCAGCCAAGATCCGAGCTCTGTCGCAACTGGATATCCCAAAGGACCTCAAACAAATACAAAAGTTAACCGGGTGTGTGGCGGCTCTAAGCCGCTTTATCTCCCGCTTGGGAGAAAAGGCCCTTCCCCTTTACTGCCTCCTTCGGCGCACCGAACACTTCAAATGGACGGACGCAGCCACGGCCGGACTCGACGAAATAAAAGCCATACTGGCAACAAACCCAGTCCTGGCCGCGCCAAACACCGGCGAACCAATGCTATTGTACATCACAGCAACACATCAGGTTGTAAGCGCAGTGCTCGTCGTCGAACGAGAAGCGGAGGGACACAAATTCCCCCTCCAAAGGCCTGTCTATTATGTGTCCACTGTCCTCACTCCCTGCAAATCACGGTACCCGCATTATCAAAAGATTGCGTACGCGGTATTCATGGCATCCCGGAAGCTAGGACACTACTTTCAAGAGTGCTCAATAACAGTAGCCTCGGAAGTACCACTTAACGACATTATAAACAACCGTGATGCAACGGGCTGGATTGTGAAATGGGCCATCGAGCTCCTCCCGTTCGACATAACTTACAAGCCACGACGAGCCATCAAGTCACAAGTTTTGGCCGATTTCGTCGCAGAATGGACGGAGGCCGAACTCCCTAAAGAATACGGCACATATTCAAATTGGATCATGCATTTCGACGGCTCCAAAATGTTGGCCGGACCGGGGGCTGGCGTCGTTTTGATGTCCCCCACAGGAGACACAGTTCAATATGTACTACAGATTCTGTACACGGACTCCAACAATGCAGCCGAATATGAGGCCCTTCTACATGGTCTCCGGATGGTAGTATCCATGGGCATCCAACGCCTAGAGGTGCGCGAGGACTCGAACCTCGCAATCTCCCAAATAAATGGAGACTTCGATGCCAAGGATCCAAAAATGGCAGCTTACTGCAACGCCGTCCTAAAAATGTTAGCTCGGTTCGAGGGGCTTGAATTCCACCAAATAGCCCGGGAAAATAATCAGGCGGCAGATGTCCTGGCACGCATCGGCGCAAAACGCGATGTAGTCCCCCCAATATCTTATTGGAAAGGCTTTTTAAGCCATCCGTGGCATGGGAAGGGGAGCCGAACAATAACAGCCCGGACCCAACCGCACTGCCCGACAACGAACATTCTGACACAATCGGTGGCTCTGCCATTGAAGTAACACCTTCAGCCCACGTAATAATGGCCGTCATCGCCCCGTGGACAGAACCATTCCTCGCCTACCTTACTAGGCAGGAACTCCCCGAGGACCAGAATGAGGCACGCTGCATAGTGCGGTGATCCAAAGCCTACAGAGTCCACGAGGGAGAGCTTTATAAGAAAAGCACTACCGGAGTCCTTCAAAGGTGCATCTCCGAAGAGGAAGGGCGGAATCTCCTGGCTGAAATCCATGCCGGACTTGGCGGTCATCACGCTGCAGCCCGGTCCCTGGTAAGCAAGGCCTTCCGTACAGGCATTTATTGGCCGACGGCCCGGGCAGACGCTCAGGACTTAGTCCAGCGATGCACCGGTTGCCAGCTCTTTGCAAACCAAAGCCATATGCCACCCACCGCCCTCCAAACTATCCCCATCACTTGGCCCTTTGCGGTCTAGGGGCTTGATATGGTTGGACCCCTTAAAGGCGGAACCCACAAGCACAAATACCTACTAGTCATGGTGGATAAGTTCAGCAAATGGATAGAAGCCAAGCCTGTTAAGACGGCTGAATCCGGACCTGTGATAGACTTCATATCTGGGGTTGTACACCGTTACGGCATCCCCCACAGCATCATCACTGATAATGGCACGAACTTTACGGCCGACGAGGTAAAACTCTGGTGCAAAAACATGGGCATCAAGCTCGATTATGCTTCTGTCTATCACCCACAAACTAACAGTCAGGTCAAACGTGCAAATGGTCTTATCATGAGCAGCATTAAACCCAGATTAGTACTTTCCCTCAGGGAATCTAACACACACTGGGTAGAGGAGCTCGACTCCGTACTCTGGGGGCTGCGGACCATGCCGAATCGCACCACCGGATACACACCATTCTTCATGGTGTACGGCGCTGAGGCAGTTTTGCCTTGTGACATAATTCATGACTCACCTCGAGTGCGCATGTACGAAGAAAGAGAAGCCGAGCTCGATTGGCAGGACAGTTTGGACGCATTAGAGGAGGAGCGTGACGTGGCAAAAGCACGTTCCGCATTTTATCAACAGCAGGCTCGAAAATACCAAAGCAGAGAAGTACAGGCCAAAAATTACAACATTGGCGAATTAGTTCTACGCCTGCCGGACAAGAAAAAGGACAAACTCAAGCCCAAGTGGGAAGGTCCCTTCATAATCGACCAAGTCCTGACTGGTGGAGCGTACCGCCTGCGAAGTGCATCGGATAACCGACTCGAGCCGAACCCATGGAACGCAGCCCGTCTCCGAAGATTCTATGCCTAGCGCCAGATCCTGTGTTCATCTCCTTACTCTGTCCATTTTTATATACTTTCTGTCTTACATTTCTCTCCTTCTCTCTCTCTCTCTCTCTCTCTCTCTCTCTCTCTTACAGCCTTCAAAGGCTCACAAAGTGACGCGCTATCCGCGCTCAGTAAACCTGGCGGCTTCTTTCAACAGAAGCTTATTTATACGAGCTTCACGCCCAAAACATGTGTCAAACTTCCGCATGTACCTTTTATTCACCATTATATGCATCGATATGACTTAAGTTTTAGCCAAGCTGGGTTGCCTGGCTCCTGTGCTTACCCCTACATTCCCGATTGTTCGGCTAGGCGGTAAAGGGAGCACCTCTGCGATTGTTACTGCCGGGTCAGCCGGACGTGTACCTCAGACTGGGTGAAGCCGAAAGCTAGCGTTCTTAAGGGAATATTCGATCGATGAACCAAAGATGATCTTTATTTATTTATCCACATGCCCCCAGATGTTTTTCCTGCGTTTCTTTTCGCAGCTTGGACATGCACTTTAGGGCATGCCTCCCAGGGAAAGGAACCCCTAACGGAACTATTCTCCCTGGAAGATGTTTCTTACCAACCATGTAATATAACATAACTAGTCGAGCACTTGTCTGTTCACGCACTAATGACCCCTACGCCTGGCCTCCATGCATTCCCCGGTTCTTATATAACCGCATGGGAATTCGGACACACTCCGGACCGTCAGGTCCCGAGGCTGAAGCGGAAAGGTCGGCCATGACAAATGATCTACAATCCGGCTAGAAGGCATTATAAATGTCAATTAAATTACATAGTCATTTTGACTGATTGTATTCCTCTTCAATACCATCTAACAGGCTGTCTAATTTATAGTCCTGCTGGGAATACTTTGCGGCCAACTCTACTTGGCCGTATACTAAGCTTACAGGGATCTCCTTCCCATCGGGCCCTCTAGGACCGACCTCGGCCATGTGGTTGGGGTCGGCCTTTGAGTATCGCGTCTTCACCATGGCCCAGGCCTCCCTAGCGCCTTGACGGCAGGCTGATATCTTCCACAACTGGAAGCGCCGCCGTGCTCCCCTTAGCTTCTCCGCAAGCTCTCCAAGACCTTTGGGCGTGGAGACGGATGGCCACAGGCCTGGACGATGCCTCGCATTGCCTGCCGAACTCGATCGAGCAGTTGCAAGAGCTCGGGAAGAAGGTCACCCATAGAACCGGGCATCTCCTCTGCAGGACGACCTGTTAACACACCTACGGACATTGCTCTGTTAATCGACTTCCCCGCCGAACTTTCTTTCAAAAGGTTCGTTCAAGCACTTACGAAATATGCCGCGCCGAAGCCGCTGATTCTCCTTCACGGAGTCGGACAGCTGGGCACGAACATCTTTTAGCTCGACGCCCAGCCAGGTGTTGGCATCTTGGAGAACGTTCTTCTCCCCCATCACCTTCAATAGCACCCTCTCACCAGCCTTTAGTTGGCGTAGGAGGTGTTGCCTTTCCGGATTCAATCTAGCGCCATCTGCAATTTTATTTGTCAGATTCGCACCAAAGCCGTGCTTCACCACATACTTATCTTTCGAAATGTATATTACCAGAGGGGGTCTCCTTAGGCTCCCCAGCCGCGGCTAGTGCGGCCTCCAGTTTGGCTTTGCACTCTTCCAGCTCCCAGGACAGTAGGGAATTCTTTTCTGTAAGAACCTGCATATCAAATGATCCTTAAACCAGTTATTCTAACTGTTTCTAGTCTCGGGGGCTACTGCTACATATATATTTGCCAAAATTTTCTTACCCGTATGTCTTTTACATATTGCTCCGTGGCTCTGGCTAGACCAATTTGAGCGGCACGGAGGTGCGCATCTCCCGAATTGAAGGCATCTAATGCCTCTTGGGAGAAGCAAGCGTCGCGAAGAATTGTCCGGCGACGCCTGTGCTTCATGGCACTTTCCACCTCAGAGTTGGTGGTAGACAACCCGTCCGCATCCTCCATCGGAGGAACGTCTGGCACACACCTTGCGTTCGCTTCCGCCCCCGGACTAG
The DNA here is from genome assembly GCF_056163025.1 of Triticum urartu. NCBI lineage: Eukaryota > Viridiplantae > Streptophyta > Magnoliopsida > Poales > Poaceae > Triticum > Triticum urartu. The sequence continues at coordinate 167,090,537 of NC_141875.1, forward strand.
GCTTTGGAGCCTGGCTGGTGGAGGCGCGATTAGCAGCCTCTTCGGATATAGTCCGGCGAGGTCTCTTTGTCCTGAAAAGGGCACGAGTGTCAAATGTGCCTCGAAGGTATAACAACTGGGATAAAGGGGCGCGCCATACCTTTGCGCTGATGCCTCAGTCTGGACTGCACCTCTTTTCTGCCCATGGGGCCCTGCGGCCCCTCGTTGGTTTGTCGCCGCAGGTTCGGCCTTCTGCCTCAAAAACCTCCCCTGCAAAGTTCGGTTGCAATCAGGAAATTGAACACGCATGGACGGACCCCTGTCCGGGGTACAGGGACTTCGATCTCAGGTACCTAGGGTGTTCGGATTAACCCTGGGTAATCGGCCGTAATGGCCACTGTCGGTGTCAAAACCGGCAGATCTCGGGTAGGGGGTCCCGAACTGTGCATCTAGGCCGGATGGTAACAGGAGGAAAGGGACACGAAGTTTTACCCAGGTTCGGGCCCTCTCGATGGAGGTAAAACCCTACGTCCTGCTTGATTAATATTGATGATATGGGTAGTGCAAGAGTAGATCTACCACGAGATCAGAGAGGCTAAACCCTAGAAGCTAGCCTATGGTATGATTGTTGATGTGTATGTTGTCCTACGGACTAAAACCCTCCAGTTTATATAGACACCGGAGAGGGTTAGGGTTACATAAAGTCGGTTACAATGGTAGGAGATCTGAACATCCGTATCGCCAAGCTTGCCTTCCATGCCAAGGAAAGTCCCTTCCGGACACGGGACGGAGTCTTCAATCTTGCATCTTCATTGTCCAGGAGTCCAGCTGAAGGTATAGTCCGGCTATCCGAACACCCCCTAATCCAGGACTCCCTCAATAGCCCCTGAACCAGGCTTCAATGACGACGGGTCCAGCGCGCAAATTGTCTTCGGCATTGCAAGGCGGGTTCCTCCTCCAAGTACTTCATAGAAGATTTTAAACACAAAGATAGTGTCTGGCTCTGCAAAATAAGTTTCCACATATTGCCATAGAGAGAATAATAATATTTACACAAATCTAATCTGCTGACGTTTTCCGTGGTGCGACACACCACGGCCAAGCCTTTATCCGAGTCGTTTTATTATCCCACCTCAGCGCGTCATGCGAGGCGGTTTCCTTGGCATGTCTTGTCAAAGCAGAGATCGTGTCCCCTTGATCAGGGATTCTCATCAATATGGGCATGGGTAACCCAACCGCTTTTAGGACTCCTAGATCATAGGCAAGTCCAAACGGACACGGAGAGGACGCCCGGTATCCACCCTCTTTATAAAGGGACGAGGCCTTTTATTTTTCCCTCCCGTGCTCAATCAAATCCTTCCCCAACCTCAAGCTCAAACACCCAAAGTTTAGGTCAGGTGCTCCGAACCTTCAATCATGTCCGGATCTAGCCTTCAAGGCCGATGGTGCCTTCTTCCATCATGGAAAAAGACGTCAAAAAGTTGAGGGAGGCCAGATATCTGACCGCCGAGATTTTGCATCGGCTACCTCCCCGGGGGCAGGCCGTCCCCTCCCCCGAACCCAACGAGAGCGTCGTGTTCGTCTCCCACTTCCTCCGAGGTCTAGGCCTTGCATTGGATCCTTTTGTTAGGGGCTTGATGTTTTACTACGGGCTAGATTTCCATGATCTAGCTCCGGACTCCTTTCTTCATATCACGACGTTTATTGTTGTGTGCGAGGCTTTCCTCCGGGTTACCCCTCACTTTGGCCTATGGCTCCAGACCTTTGAAGTAAAATCGAAGATGATCGAGGGGCAACATGTGGAGTGTGGAGGTGCCTCAATACGCAAGATGACGGGAGCCGCATGGCCCAAATGTTCCGTTCCAGAGGTGTCTGAATTGTGGCAACAGGAGTAGTTCTACATCATGGCTCCTAGGAGTGCCAAGTGGGCGGCCGCCCCCGTATTCCGCTCGGGCCCTCCACCACAACTGATGTCATGGATTAGCAGAGGATTGAGCTGGGGTCCGGCCAAGGACGTGCCTATACTGCAAAGCCGCATTCAAGATCTCTTCGATGGTATGATTGTTGATGTGTATGTTGTCCTATGGACTAAAACCCTCCGGTTTATATAGACACCGGAGAGGGTTAGGGTTACATAAAGTCGGTTACAATGGTAGGAGATTTGAACATCCGTATCGCCAAGCTTGCCTTCCACGCCAAGGAAAGTCCCTTCTGGACACGAGATGGACTCTTCAATCTTGCATCTTCATAGTCCAGGAGTCCGACTGAAGGTATAGTCCAGCTATCCGAACACCCCCTAATCCATGACTCCCTCAGCCACCAAGGCGTTGTCCTCACTCAATTGATGGAGCACTCCATCAATCAGCTCCATAGATATGTCCGGATCCTCTTGAGAGGCCGGGTCGAGAGACCGTCCTGGGTCCTCGGGTTGTGGAGGCGGGCTGCTTCTGTCCTTAACAGCCCGGCGCAGTTCCTGCATTGAAATCATCAGACTAAGTATTTAACAATGGGAACACTAAACGGATGAGCAAGTAAATGCGACTACTTACCCAGCTTGGGGGATTGTGCATAGAGAATCCACCCTATGGGTTGACGCGGAGAAATTCCTCCTCTTCTCCCTTGTACAAAGTGGACAAGATCTTTAATAGAGCGGCAACTGAATCTGGCCCTTTACGGCCGTAGAGGGTGGCGTCGTCCTCCCTGTTGAAATCCCACATGGGGTGGCTTCTATACTGAAGCGGCCGCACCCCCCGCATGATGCATTCGGCCATAACTCTGATCATGGTTAGTCCGGAATGGGCCAACAATCTTATTCGGCCCATCAGATAAACGATGTCCCTGTCACTTTCCCTTTGAGGGCTCCATGGACGCCAGCTTAGCCGCTTCTTTAAAGGAGCACTATCGAACTCTGGGAGGCCGATCCGGACAGGATCCGATAGCAGGATGTCTTCTATATATAACCATTCCGAGGGCCAATCTTCGGACGCCTTCTTTGGGGTTCCGGACAGATATCCGGTCCCGGCGATGCGCCATACTTCGGCTCCGCCCACTTGATACATTGACCCTTTCTTGGAATGAGGTACGAGGAAAAATAGCTCCTTCCACAGTCCAAAATGAGCTTCAATACCCAAGAACAGTTCGCAGAGGGCTACAAAGCCCGCGATATGCAATACTGAGGCAGGCGTGAGATGATGTAGCTGGAGGCCGTAGAACTCCAGTAGCCCCCGGAGATATGGGTGGATGGGAAATCCGAGCCCCCTTATTAAGTAAGGGACAAGGCACACCCGCTCTCCTTTGGATGGATTAGGGGCGTTCTCTGCTTGCTCTCCGCCGTTGTAAACGGCAAGACCGGCTCGAACCGGGACCATGTAGGCCGGGGGGAGAAATCCCTTGGTCTGGAACGTCACTAGCTCGCTATGCGGAGTAGAACATCTCTCCCAATATCCAGGCTTAGGGCTAGAAGGGCGAGCGGAGGAGTTGCGGCGGCTGGCCATGGTGGAATGGACCTTTGTCGGATGCGCCCTGATGAACACTCGTGGAGGGGAGAAGGTGTGGATTGGATCTAAATCCTCGTCCCCTTAAATAGGGAAGCTCATTCACGCGGCTTGGGGTGTAAACGTAAAAACACTCAGACTTTTCATATTCGTTTGACACGCGGGAAACAGCCATTATTGGGCGTAGAAGCCAAGGAGTGCAACATCTACAAGAAACCGGACTTTATTCAAACAGGTACACGGAATTTGGAGGAGAACCCGCCTTGCAATACCGAAGACAATCTGCGCGCCGGACTCATCGTCATTGAAGCCTGGTTCGGGGGCTACTGAGGGAGTCCTGGATTAGGGGGTGTTCGGATAGCCGAACTATACCTTCAGCCGGACTCCTGGACTATGAAGATACAAGATTGAAGACTCCGTCCCGTGTTTGGAAGGGACTTTACTTGGCGTGGAAGGCAAGCTTGGCGATACGTTCAGATCTCCTACCATTGTAACCGACTTTATGTAACCCTAGCCCTCTCTGGTGTCTATATAAACCGGAGGGTTTTAGTCCGTAGGACAACATACACATCAACAATCATACCATAGGCTGGCTTCTAGGGTTTAGCCTCTCTGATCTCGTGGTAGATCTACTCTTGTACTACCTATATCATCAATATTAATCAAGCAAGACGTAGGGTTTTACCTCCATCGAGAGGGCCCGAACCTGGGTAAAACTTTGTGTCCCTTGCCTCCTGTTACCATCTGGCCTAGACGCACAGTTCGGGACCCCCTACCCGAGATCCGCCGGTTTTGACACCGACACACGTTCTGATGGAACGCGCTGATGATGGCGGCAGGGTGAACATCAGGGATATTGTACTGTATCCAGCTGAACCTCTGTATATACTTGCGGAGACTCTCGCCTCCCTTCTGGGGAATGACGTGCAGGTCGCTCGCTTGGCCATGGGCTTGGTGGCCTCCAGTAAAGGCGCCCACAAACTCATGGCACAAATCCGACCAGGAGGAAATAGAGTCTACCGGCAAGTGCATCAACCATGACATGGCGTTGGGTTTAAGAGCCAACGGAAAGTAATTTGCAAGAACCTTATCGTCGCGGGCTCCGGCAGCTTGCATCGCAATGGTGTAGATGCTGAGGAACTCGGACGGGTGGGTCTTGCCGCTGTACTTTTCTCCCACGTCAGGTTTGAAGGTGCGGTGAGCGGGCCACTGGAACTGCCACAGCTCACGGGTAAAAGCCGGACAGCCTACTTCGTAGGGTAGGCCTCCAGGGCTCTCTGGTGCCGGGTGGTTCACAGCAGGCCCTGCTCGCCTGTCTGACTCGTGGTGCGCTCTGCGCCGACGCTCGATAGTGGTTCGAGCGTCTTCATGTTCTCGTTCCCGAAGGACTTGGCGCTGGTCACAGTGGGTCCGCGGGTCGGACGACGCTATGGAGATTTCGTCGCCCGTAACGTTGCGACAGGCTAGCGTCTGCGGTACCGAGCGAGGAGGAGGCGAGTGCACCGTGGTCGCGGCGCCGCCGACCTTCCTGCCACTGGTGCGTGGGACTCCGTTGGAGCGTCGACCCGGGGGCTCCACCGGACTCGGTTCGTCTTTGTTGGCCACCGCAACAAGGCTTCGGATAGTGGCTCTCCATTCGTCGAGTTTCCCCGTAGTGGGAGGAAAATCGAGGAGCAACTGCACGCGCGCCAGGGCTTCTGCTGGCATTGGTGGCAGCGAAACCTGCACGGATCGCGACGCGCTTCGACTTCTGACCATGTTAGAAGAGCTCTATCACGACCCCGCGGTCGCATGCCATCTTCACCAGCGCCTCGGCGAGCGGGCAGGTCTTCTACCTCCCGGGAGTGGCACTCGGGGCTCTTCCCGTGGCGACACCCGGGGTCTTCGGCGTGATTACGCCGTTCGTCGCGCGCCGCTTGAGAGGAGCGCGCCGTCGGCGCCAGCGTGGGAGTCTTGGAGGCCCTCGCATCACCTTCAGGCAGGGTGGCAGCGATCTTGGAAGGCCCCGCGCCACCCGCGGAGGGCCTGGTTCCGTCTTTGGATTTGGCGGTGTGCGGCCCGTTACGAGGCGCACTAACATCGCCGCCTCCCAAACTCCGGCTGCTGGGACGGTGTTGGTATTCGCGAACGGCTCCCCGGGTCCTTTCTGCGACCGGTCCGCTGCTCGCCCGTGTCGGGACGGGATGTCCGACTTCCGACGGGCCAACCGCCACCGTCGTCTTCTTCTTGGGCGCCATGTCGATGAAGAAGCGTCAAACTAACTGCTAAAGCCGATTCTCACAACTGCACCCCCTACCTGGCGCGCCAAAGATGTCGGTGGGAACGACACCTATGGGATCACAAGAATCCCTACTATGGTTGCGGGGCGCGGGGTCGTGAGAAGAGCGGATCAAACAGAAGCACATGGTTCATTTATCCAAGTTCGGGCCGCGAGGATGCGTAAAACCCTACTCCTGCTTTGGTGGATTGTATATCTATGTTCCTGAGCTAGCTATGGGGCGTGAGGAGCTCCAAAAAGCTGAATCCTCCTCCTGGTCGCCTCGGGCCTCCTTTTATAGGAAAGGGGTTGCCACAGTGGCACACAGGAGGTGGAAAGGGTACAGTGATGCGAGGTTATCCCTCGCATTACATGACAAGGCGCATTTAATGCGTCTTGCCCAGGTGTCCTTGCTTTATCGGGGACGGGGGAGAGCCCTGTCTCGTCCGTCGCCGCTCCCTCTCGTGTCGACACGCGCCCTGGCTAGCGGTGCCCGCGGTGCCATGTAGGCAGGCAGGCAGCTGAGGTGGCACAGTGGCAGGTCTCCACGAAGATCCGCATGCCGCCACGCAGGTGCCTGCCTAGCTGGTTGGGTCGGCAGCTGCATGCGAACGGCGGTGGAGGTTTGACTGGTGTGGGCCTGATGGTGGCCCCACGGGTGTTCTTGGCAAGGGCCTTGCCGGGGCCCTGGCAAGGGTCTTGCCGTGGCGCCTGCTGTCATCCCCGGCAAGGCTCTTGCCGGGGGCCTTGTGGTCCTCCTTGGCTGGGATCCCGCCAAGGATCATCATCTTCTAAAGGGTGTATCTGATCTTTAATGCCTTCACAAAGATCTGCATGCGACCACGGGGATGTCTCCCGAATCCTTGCCCCATGGGGGCAGTGGACTCAAGGGTGGTAGGTGTGGGGCGAGCTACCACAGCAAGGGTCTTGCCGGGGGGGGGGGGAGGGTCCGCTTCGTCCCCTTTGCTCTTTGTGGTCTTGGTCTTGGCGTCGTTCTGCTTCTCCCGAGCTTCGGCCTTACCTTGGCTCACCTCCCTTGCCTTGCTCAGTGTGGTGGTGCCCGTGGCTCAGACTGCCCGTGCACAGTTATAGGGGTACAAAAAGTGTACCCCTCTTTTTGTACATCGACACCAAGATAAACACGGGAACCCCCAGGTGGTCTCTAATAATAATATCCGCTTTCTACTATCCATAAGCAGCTTGCCCTTGGATAGGACATTTTGAATAGTCCTACTTTCTGCTTATTGCACTACCTGTACCAGTACGCCTCGACGTATTATTTAAATAACAATGCATAGCATTAGTCTATTATTGCATTATTCATTCCTTTTTCCCTTTATGTCCATTCATTTACCCCATAATACGGCGCAAGAAGTCCGAACACTTTCGACAGTGCGGCACCCCGAACTTATAGCATTATATGCATCAACTCCGAATCATGTCTTTGGTCAAATGTTGGGTTTGCCCGGCTCCCATGCTTTGGTAACTTATGTACCGCTAAATCGGCTAAGGTAGCGGTGGGAGAACTACTGCGATTGCATCCCGGTTCTTCTGGACGAGCGCCTCAGTAGAGAAAGCCGAAAACCGACTGTCATGATAAGGCGTGAGACTGGTCGCTGTTCGAGAGGTCTCAAGTCCTTAAAGACTTTTTCCGCTTCGGGTGAGGAGCCGGCCTTGTCCGGCTTAGGCGAGTATAGCGCCCCAAATTCGGCCTTCCGAACACTAGGGGCTTCGCCAAAGTTTAAAATTGTAGACTTCTATGGCTAAGTGAGAGTGATAAAGCCTTGTAGTCTGATTGCCTGGTTCGTTGCGCTGAACACCTCCCTTGAAGGACCCAAAATTGGGGTAAAGAGTGCTCATGTTTATCCCGAACACCCTAGTACTAGCTACATGGGGGCAGAAGCCGACGACTGGCCAACTCTCAGATATTATAAACGGCCGCACAGAAGGTAACATTTTAAATTAAAAAAGCGTTGCATAACACAGATGAACTTGGTTCACATTACAGGATCACACGAGCATGTTCATTCAAAAATTACATCCCTGGCACATTCATCCGCCACAAGGAGAGAACCCTTCAGGACACTCTCATAGTACATCTCGGGGTGGCGATGCTCCTTGCCCTCCGGCGGCCCCTCCTTCACCAGCTTCACAGCGTCCAACTTCGCCCAGTGCACCTTTGCCCGGGCAAAAGCCCTGCGCGCACCCTCGATGCAGGCTGGCCGCTTTATGACTTCAAGCCGTGGGTAGGCCTCCACAAGCCGCCTCACCAGACCGAAGTAGCTGCCGGACTGGGGCTCGCCAGGCCACATCCGGACTATAAGGCCCCTCATGGCCTGTTCGGCCGCCTTGTGAACCTCGACCAATTGTTTCAGCTGGTCGCTCAAGGGCATCAGGTGTTCGGTCCCAGTATACTGAGACCAGAACAACTTCTCCATCGAGCTCCCCTCCTCAGCTCGGTAAAACTCCGCGGCATCCAGTACACTGCGGGGAAGATCCGCGAACGCTCCTGGAGAGCTCCGAACTCGTGTAAGAAAAAGGAAAGTTTCCTTCACATGCTTGCTTTGCATAATGAATGGCTTACCCGCCGCTATCTTCTTCACCACATCAATTTCCTAGAGGGCCTTGTGGGCTTCAGCCTTGGCGCTCTGGGCGCTTTCAAGCGCCTGTGCGAGCTCGGACTCTCGCGTCTTAGAGTCGAGCTCCAAGGACTCGTGTTTTTTGGCGAGAGCCTCGAGCTCTTGCTGCACCTCGCCCACTTGGGCTTCTTGCTTCTCCTGCTCGATGCCTTCCTTGGCCACTTTGTCTTCGGCCTCGGATAGCGCCTTCTTCAGGGTCGCCACTTCGGTCGTGGCCCCTGGGAAATTCATGATGATCCTATTACTTTACACCTGAACTTCTTTTATTTCATATAAGCAAGGTATTGCTTACCTTTGCTCTCCTCGACCTGCCTCTTGGTAAGGCCAAGCTCATTCTCGGACCGCTCCAGGTCCTGCTTCAGCGCAGAGACCTCCGCAGTACGTGCGGCAGCGGCCAGCAGCGAAGCCTGCACATACACATAGATATATTCTGATTAGACTCCTGAGTCATCATTTGATCCTCTATTCAGCCTTTCTACTCGAACGCCGAACAGAGCATCAGGGGCTACTATCTATGCGGTAATATTTTCTTATATTTTGATTGCTTACCTCAAAGCCTGTTAGGAGGCTGGCGCAAGCTTCGGTCAACCCGTTTTTGGCGGACTGAACCTTCTCGATCACCGCACTCTTGATAGTGCGGTGCTCTTTGTCGATGGAAGCGCCACGAAGCGCTTTCAGCAAGTTGTCCGGTGCCTCTGGATGGACAGAGGACACCGGCACGGGTGGTTGGCCCCCCTTAACAGGGGACCGCCTGCCGGAGTCCGGAACCATCAAAGGTTCCGACGCAGTGTTCGGCCGGGGCCGAACTCGGAGCCCGTAGGAGCCTCGCTCCCTTGGTACCCAGGGTCCGGGAGGTCGCCTCGAGACGCCTCCAGGACCACCTCCCCTTGGCTCGGTGCCTTTTGAGACAACACCTCGGCATTGTCCATAGGGCGAGGGGTGGAGGCGATCAGAAGAGAACCGTTATTCATATCCGACGAGTCCAATGAACCGCTCGACGAAGATAGGTCGAGATGAGCTCGGGACAAACTGCATAATCTTGTTCGGCATGAGGAGAAGCAGTGCAGTAAAACATACCATGAATTACTATGGTGTCCGGATACTTACGACTTTGCCAGGGGCTTGACCCTAGGTAGCCACTCGTCGCCGCTGTAGGCGGCCGTCGTGGAGCAGTCCGAAGGGAGGGTCCTGCCCTTCTTGGACCCTTCGGCCTCCTCGGTTGGATCGGCCTTCCTTTTCTTGTCTCCCCCGGCTGGGGGGGGAGAACTTTCCTCTTCCTCCTCCTCGTTTTCATGGGAGGAGGGCGCGTCGGAGTTATCGAACGATGAGTCCGATACAACCTTGCGCCGGAGACCCTTTCGGGTCCCCGCAGCCTTCTTCTTGGCCTTCTTCACCGGCACCTCGTAAGGTGCCGGAACCAGCATCTCCATCAGGAGAGCATCGGCAGGATCTTCCGGCAGGGGGGCGGGGCAATCGATCTGCTCCGCTATCTTCAGCCAGTCCTGTTAAAGGCATGGAAGGCTTAGATCCCGCACATGATTAAACTGGGGCAAATAGATACCCTATGAAATATAAAAACTTATCAGATTAGCGTGATGCTTTGCGCTGAGTCCGCGGTCCTCGGTGAGGGAAGGAGGTACCTCGGCGCCCTTAAACAGCACCCTCCAGACGTCCTTGTGCGTCGTGCCATAGAGCTCTCGCAGCGTCTGGTGCTTGGCCGGGTCGAACTCCCACAAGTTGAATGCCCGTTGTTGACACGGGAGAATCCGGCGGAAGAGCATGACCTGGACCATGTTGACGAGCTTAATTTTCTTGCCCATCATGTTCTTGATGCAGGTCTGGAGTCCGGTCAGCTTTACCGAGGAACCCCAGGACAGGCCCTTCTCTTTCCAGGAGGTGAGCCGTGTGGGGATTCCGGATCGGAATTCGGGGACCACCACCCAATTGGTGTCGCGCGGCTCGGTGATGTAGAACCACCCCGATTGCCAACCCTTTATGTTCTCCACATAGGAGCCTTCAAGCCAGGTGACATTAGGCATCTTGCCCACCATGGCGCCTCCGCACTCCGCTTGCTGTCCGACCACCACCTTCGGTTTGACATTGAAGGTCCTCAGCCATAGGCCGAAATGGGGCTTGATGCGGAGGAAGGCCTCGCACACGATGATAAACGCCAAGATGTTGAGGATGAAATTGGGGGCCAGATCATGAAAATCCAGCCCGTAGTAGAACATGATCCCGCGGACAAATGGGTGGAGTGGAAATCCCAGTCCACGGACAAAGTGGGTAAGAAAAACTACCCTCTCATGGGGTTCGGGCGTTGGGATGATCTGCCCCGCATCTGGCAGCCGGTGCACGATATCCGTGGCCAGATATCCGGCTGTTGGGGATCGTAGCAGAAATTTAAAATTTTCTACGCATCACCAAGATCAATCTATGGAGTAATCTAGCAACGAGGGGAAGGGGAGTGCATCTACATACCCTTGTAGATCGCTAAGCAGAAGCGTTGCAAGAACACGGATGAAGGAGTCGTACTCGTAGCGATTCAGATCGCGGTTGATTCCGATCTAAGCGCCGAACAACGGCGCCTCCGCGTTCAACACACGTGCAGCCCGGTGACCTCTCCTATGCCTTGATCCAGCAAGGGGAGAAGGAGAGGTTGGGAAGACTCCATCCAGCAGCAGCACGATGACGTGGTGGTGGTGGACGAGCGCGGAACTCCAGCACGGCTTCGCCAAGCACTACGAGAGACGAGGAGGGAGAGAGGTAGGGCTGCGCCAACAGGGGAAGAATTTCGTGTGTTGGGCTGCCCCTTTGCCTCCATTATATATAGGGGGAGAGGGAGGGCTGCGCACCCACCTAGGGTTTCCACCCTAGGGGTGGCGGCAGCCCCAATCCCCATCTGGGGTGGCGGCCAAGTGGGGGGGAGAGGGAGGCGCACCAGGCATGGGCCTCAGGGCCCATCTGCCCTTAGGGTTTGCCCCCCTCTTCTCTCTAGGCACATGGGCCTTGGTGGGGAGGCGCCCCAGCCCACCTAGGGGCTGGTCCCATCTCACACTTGGCCCATGTATGCCTCCGGGGCCCGTGGCCCCTCCCGGTGGACCCCCTATCAGGACCCCGATTCCAAGTCACATCGATCTAGCCGGTAACACCTCATATCACTTTGCGACCTCACGCACGGTATCCCACGGGTGTCGCCTTACCATGGCCCGGGACCGTTTGCGCCTTTTGGCTCACGTATATGATAGTCTCGCTAGCATCCATATGACAGAGAACCCGGGCCGACATGGCTAGTCGTGAACCCAAAGCGGCACAGACCTATGGAGACAGGCATACATGAATCACATCGAGCATGTCGGTCATCAGCGAGTGATTCTGGGCTGTAGCACTGGGCTAACAGGACTCCGGGGGACCCGTGCTGTAGCAGGCTAGGCAGGACTCCGGAAGTCACCGCGTGACATTTCCCTGAAGGGACAGACATAGGAACGAAGTGAAACACATGTCGGCCAGTCAAGTGTCCTGAACAGTAGTGCTGGCTAGCAGGACTCCGGTGAACCGGGCTGTAGCGGACTACTATGGCTCGAGGAACACTAGACTACATTTCCCCATAAGAAAGGCTGCCGAGGATAAAAAACTAGATTGTCGGATCCCACTCATACCAAGCATTTCAATCATACACACAATATGCCCGATATGAGTACATACAACATGGCATCACAACAAAACTCTACAACTCAAGTACTTCATTTAAAAGGCTCCAGGGAGCCATACATAACATGTTCATACAGATAGGGGTCACATGACCTGACACTCAAGTCATACAATCATACAAGCACATGCGGAAGCAACCGGTCTGAGTACAGACACTAGAAAGAAAGAAGGCTTCTCGAAGCCTGTCTATCTACATAGGGCCCTCCATGGCCAGGATCACCACCTGGGTGGCTAGTCACTCGTCGACGTCAAGGTCTACATAAAACCCATCGGAGGGGGCAGTGTTGTCGTCTGAAAACAATAAATAAGCAAACATGAGTACAAGGTACTCAGCAAGTCTTACATCAGAACCTAATATACATGCTCATTCTCAAGAAGGTGGTGGGGTTATTGCAGCAAGCCAGCTTTGACTCTTGGCTAAGCTATCCTACGGAACTTCACTAGTAAAATAGTTTTCGCACACGAGTCCACTACTCACCAACACAATACTCCATCGTGGATCCTCCCTCGTCATCCTACGAGAGGGCCATCCTCGGTACTCACACTTATCTTGAGTCTTTTAGTAGTATCCATTAACTTCTCTATGAACTGGATAGGCAACCAAGTAGTCCTTTACCGCGGACGCGGCTATTCGAATAGTTTTATACCCTGCAGGGGTGTACTTCGTCATACATGCTTTCACCACTTACCGCCGTTTACACGACATCTACTCGGCAACCTTCAAGCGGAAGCCCAGCGAGGGTGTCGTCCACGGCCTACCTAAACACTTAAGTCTCTAGTCCAGGTTTATCGCCTATCCAGGTTCCATCCGCAGGGAGTCCGGCCGAGGTTTCTACATACGGCCCCGAACGATGTGAACAGGGTTCCCGAGACACCAAACGGGTGACTCGGTACACCGTGCCACGGTGTATCTACCGCAACATAGCCCACCCCTAGGGTCAGCGCTACGCACGGCCGCCAACACATAACCTACAAACACCAGAAACTATTTGCAACTCCTGGACAGAGTACTAGGGTGATTAAGAAGCCGAGAGGGTCAATTAAGGATCCCAATGCATGGTAGTAGCTGAATCTTAAATCACACATACAGATCTCAGTTCTTAGGGACGATCTCAATGAAACAACCCACCATGTACTCCTACATGGCCTCTCATCGATACCTTTACCAAAACATGTTCAACACATCCCTCATATTACCGACATAAGCATTTCACTCTAGCCCATCACCCAGATGAACCAGACCTGACACAACTCTGAGCATAGCAGGCATAGCAAGGTAGGAATCACATACATGGCTCAATCAACTCCTACACATGCTAGTGGGTTTCATCTAGTTACTGTGGCAATGATAGGTCATGCAGAGGATAAGGGTTCAACTACCGTAGCACACAGCAGTTTGAATCGCGTTGTCTTAATGCAGTAAACAAGAGCAGAAGCGAGAACATGGGTTTGTATCGGAATGATCAATGGGTTGCTTGCCTGATGGAGTGGTAGTGGGATACTGCCCTTCAGTTGGATACTCGTGAATATCCTCGGAGGCAGAACCTACCACGAAGAACACATCGGAACACAATCAACACATGACGATATGCAACAATATGATGCATGCTATGACATGGCAATATGAATGTGTCTTGGCCTAATGCAAGCTATAACAGAAAGGAATGTGCTTATTTGAATCAAAGATTCAATTATTAGCTTATTAAACATGGCTTTAATAGTGCATTTCCTTATTCTGCTTAAACAGCAAGGTAAACTTGTTTTGTCATGCATGAAACCATTACATATGGATAGATTGAATTTTTCTGATCATTTTTCATATATAAATCTTTGCATTTGGAGCTATGGTTGATTTTCTATGATTTTTAGAAGTTTTGACTATTTTCTAGAATTTCCTGAATAAAAGTAAATCCAGAAAATGCATTACTGCGTCAGCATTGCGTCATGCTGACCTCAGCAGGTCAAAGGCGCCAGCCCAGGTCAAACCTGACTGGTGGGCCCCTTCTGTCAGCCTCTCAGCTAATTAACAAGATTAGATTAACACTAATTAGCTGTCAGTGGGGCCTGGGCCCACATGTCAGTGACTGATTTAATTAAAATTAGTTAAAACTAATCCTAGATTAGTTAGCAGACCGGCCCCACCTGTCATAGACTCAGGGGGTTTACCTGGGCCCACCCAGGAGTCAAACTGGGTCAAACTCACCAGCGACTCGACGCCGGCGAGGCCCGAGACGGTGGTGCGGCTCGGAAAACGCCCACAGGGCACGGGCGAGGCCGTTCTTGGGCTCGTTGGAGAGCTCTTGCAGTCGCGCATCTAGTGGTGGTGGAGGCCGGGCCTACGGTGGCCGGAGACGACGACGGCGAGCTCCAAGGCGGCGGCCGTAGTTCGGCCATGTGCGGGGTGTGGGCTGCGGCGTGCAAACGTGAAAACTAAGGTGCTAGCGAGGCACTATGCGATGCGGCAAGCATGTTGCGTAGCACGGGAGGACCAAATGGTCGCCGGAGCGACGCCGGCGACAAGCTCGAGTGGAGACGAGCTTCGGCAATGGTGGAACTATGGCCTAGAGGGTGCAAATGCGTGGGAAAGAAGAGGGGAAAGGCGGCGGAGCTCATAGGGAGGTCGATGAGCAGCTCAGTGGGCTCGGGGGCGACCGGAGCGAGGCGAATCGATGAACGGCGTCCGGCGGGTACCGAGGTTGAAGACGGCCCGATGGCGGCGATGTAGGGCCTCCGGCGAAGCGTGGCTCGGTGGGAAGGGCGAGGGCGTCGCGGCGGAGCTTCTGGACATGTCAGAGAGGTGAGGGGGTGACGGAGGGCGCGACTACGGTGGTGAGACGGCGATAGGTGCGTCGGCCATGGTGCAGGAGAGGGTGAGGGAGACGAGGGGAGAGTGAGCGAGGATGAGAGGGGGACGTGGGGGTCGCGTGGCATCCCTGGACGTCTCCGGGACGTCGGCAGAAGCAGGAGGTGGCCGGCGTGTGGCCGCGGGCGCCGGCCACGTGCTCCGCGTCCTCCTGGTGGGAGGTGGACGACGACTGGCAAGCCAGTCGGCTGGGCCAAGCCAGGTGGCTGGGCCAGCACAGGTAAGGCCCAGGTGGGCTCCCTCTCTCTCTCTTTTTTTGATTTGTTTCTGTTTTTTTCTATTTAACTGCAACTCTTGGGCTTTAATTAAAATACTAAAACGTTTCCAAAAATCCTGAAAATAATTGTGGACTCTGTTTAGAATATTTCCAACAGCAAACATTTATTTCCAGAATTATTTGAGCATTTAAATTATTTTATAGCATTTAAATGCCCAAATTCAAATACTTATGATTTAATTCAATGACCTTCTGTTGACCTAGAAAAGTGTGCACCAATTTTGCCAGAGGTTCTAACCCAAGACAAAGAGGGTGAACTTTTTAGAAGGGCATTTCAGGTTCATTGAAAATAATTTTAGTAAACCCTAGTTGTTTCCAGGGGGGTGTTGGGGGTTTCTTCCTTCCCCATTTCAAATTTAAGAGAAATATAAACATGATGCACACTCTAATGCTTGAACTAGCTAGGGTGTGACACCCCCGGACCCCTCCGGTGGTCCCGGTACACTACCGGTGATACCCGGAACACTTCCGGTGGCCAAAACCATACTTCTTATATATCAATCTTTACCTCTAGACCATTCCGGAACTCCTCGTGACGTCCGGGATCTCATCCGGGACTCCGAACAACATTCGGTAACCGCGTACATACTTTCCCTATAACCCTAGCGTCATTGAACCTTAAGCGTGTAGACCCTACGGGTTCGGGAGTCATGCAGACATGGCCGAGACAACTCTCCGGTCAATAACCAACAACGGGATCTGGATACCCATGTTGGCTCCCACATGCTCCACGATGATATCATCGGATGAACCACGATGTCAAGGATTCAATCAATCCCGTATACAATTCCCTTTGTCTATCAGTACGATACTTGCCCGAGATTCGATCGTCGGTATCCCGATACCTTGTTCAATCTCGTTACCGGCAAGTCTCTTTACTCGTTCCGTACCACATCATCCCGTGATCAACTCCTTGATCACATTGTGCACATTATGATGATGTCCTACCGAGTGGGCCCAGAGATACCTCTCTGTTTACACGGAGTGACAAATCCCAGTCTCAATTCGTGCCAACCCAACAGACACTTTCAGAGATACCCGTAGTGCACCTTTATAGCCACCCAGTTACGTTGTGACTTTTGGCACACCCAAAGCACTCCTACGGTATCCGGGAGTTGCACAATCTCATGGTCTAAGGAAATGATACTTGACATTAGAAAAGCTTTAGCATACGAACTACACGATCTTGTGCTAGGCTTAGGATTGGGTCTTGTCCATCACATCATTCTCCTAATGATGTGATCCCGTTATCAACGACATCCAATGTCCATGGTCAGGAAACCGTAAGCATCTATTGATCAACGAGCTAGTCAACTAGAGGCTTACTAGGGACATGGTGTTGTCTATGTATCCACACATGTATCTGAGTTTCCTATCAATACAATTCTAGCATGGATAATAAACGATTATCATGAACAATGAAATATAATATAGTAATAACTAATTTATTATTGCCTCTAGGGAATATTTCCAACAGTCTCCCACTTGCACTAGAGTCAATAATCTAGTTCACATCGCCATGTGACCAACATCCAAAGAGTTTACTAGAGTCACTAATCTAGTTCACATCACTATGTGATTAACACTCAATGAGTTCTGGGTTTGATCATGTTATGCTTGTGAGAGAGGTTGTAGTCAACGGGTCTGCAAAATTCAGATCCCTATGTATTTCGCAAAACTTTATGTCATATCGTAGATGCTACTACCACGTTCCACTTGGAGCTATTCCAAATTGTTGCTCCATTATACGTATCCGGTATCTCTACTTAGAGCTATCTGGATAGGTGTTAAGCTTGCATCGACGTAACTCTTTACGTCGAACTCTTTATCACCTCCATAACCGAGAAACATTTCCTTATCCCTCTAAGGATAATTTTGACCGCTATCTGGTGATCCACTCCTAGATCACCTTTGTACCCTCTTGCCAGACATGTGGCAAGGCACACATCTGGTGCGGTACTCAGCATGGCATACCGTATAGAGCCTATGACAAAAGCATAGGGGATGACCTTCGTCCTTCCTCTTTCTTCTGTCGTGGTCAATCTTCGAGTCTTACTCAACTTCACACCTTACAACTCAGGTAAGAACCCCTTCTTTGACTGATCTATTTTGAACTCCTTCAAAAACATGTCAAGGTGTGCGTTCTTTGAAAGTATCATCAGGCGTTTTGATCTATCTCTATAGATCTTGATGCCCAATATGTAAGCAGCTTTATCCAGGTCTTCCTTTGAAAATCACTCTTCAAACAACCATTTATGCTTTCCAGAAATTCTACATTATTTCGAATCAACAATATGTCATCCACATATACTTATCAGAAATGTTGTAGTGCTCCCACTCACTTTCTTGTAAATACAAGTTTCTAGCAAACATTGTATAAACCTAAAAGCTTTGATCACTCCATCAAAGCATATATTCCGACTCCGAGATGCTTGCTCTAGTCCATAGAAGGATTGCTGGAGCCAGCATACCTTTTAGCATCCTTAGGATCGACAAAACCTTTTACTGTATCACATACAACTTTTTCTTACGAAAACTGGTAAGAAAATTTGTTTTGACATCCATCTGTCAGATACAGCTAATGCTAACATGATTCCAACGGACTTAAACATTGCTACAGGTGAGAAAATCTCATCGTAGTCAACTCCTTGAACTTGTGAAAAGACTCTTTGCCACAAGTCGAGCTTCATAGACGGTAACATTACCGTCCACGTCCGTCTTCTTCTTAAAGATCCATTTATCTCAATGACTTGCCGATCATTGGGCAAGTCCACCAAAGTCCATGCTTTGTTCTGATACATGGATCCTATCTCGGATTTCATGGCTTCTAACCATTTGTCGGAATACGGGCCCACCATCGCTTCTCCATAACTCGTAGGTTCATTGTTGTCTAACAACATGATATCTAGACATGATTACCGTACCACTCAGGAGTAGTACATATCCTTGTCGACCTATGAGGTTCGATAGCAACTTGATCTGAAGCTTCATGATCACTATCATTAACTTCCTCTTCAACAGATGTAGGCACCATAGAAAACATCTTTCTGTGTTGCATCACTCTCTGGTTGAAATAAAGGTTCGACAACCTCATCAAGTTCTATCTTCCTCCCACTCAATTCTTTCGAGAGAAACTCCTTCTCGAGAAAGGACCCGTTCTTAGCGACAAACAATTTGCCCTCGGATCTGAGATAGAAGGTATACCCAACTGTCACCTTTGGGTATCCTATGAAGATGTGTTTGTCCGCTTTTGGGTTCGAGCTTCTCCGGCTAAAGCCTTAAGCATCGCAGCCCCAAACATTAAGAAACGACAACTTTGGTGTCTTGCCAAACCAATGTTCATACGACGTCGTCTCTATGGACTTATATGGTGTCCTATGTAAAGTGAATGCAACTGTCTCTAATGCATAACCTCAAAATAATAGTGGTAGATCGCTAAGAGACATCATAGATCGCACCATATCTCATAAGGTTCGATTATGACGTCCGGACACACCATTACTCTGTGGTGTTCCAGGTGGCTTCAACTGCGAAACAATTCCACAATGTCTTAAGTGATTGCCAAACTCATAACTCAAAAAATCCCCCTTTGATCAGATCATAGGAACATGATCTTCTTGTTATGATGATTCTTAACTTCACTCTGAAATCGCTTGAACTTTTCAAACGTTTCAGACTTGTGCTTCATTAAATAAATATACCTATATCTACTCAAATCATCAATGAAGATGAGAAAATAGCGATATCCACCGCACGCTCCAATTCTCATTGGATCACACGCATCAGCATGTATGATTTCCAACAAGTCACTTGCCCGTTTCATTGTACCTGAAAATGGGATCTTAGTCATCCTGCCCATGAGGCATGGCTCGCATGTGTCAAGCGATTCAAAATCAAGTGACTCCAAACATCCATCGACATGGAGTTTCTTCATGCATCTTACACAAATATGACCTAAGCGGCAGTGCCACAAGAAAGTGGTACTATCATTATTAACTCTACATCTTTTGGCATGAACATGTGTATTACCACGACCGAGATTCAATGAACCATTCACATAGGGTGCATGACCATGAAAGGTATTATTCATGTAAATATAATAACCATTATTCTCTAACTTAAATGAATAACCGTATTGCAATGAACATGATCTAATCATATTCATGCTCAACGTAGACACCTGATAACATTTATCTAGGTTCAATACTAATCCCGAAGGCAGATGGAGCGTGCGATGGTGATCTCATCAACTTTGGAAACACTTCCAACACACATCGTCACCTCACCCTTAGCCAGTCTCTGTTTAGTCCGTAGCTTTTGCTTCAAGTCACCAATAATAGCAACTGAACCGGTATCCAATACCCAGGTGCTACCAGGAGTACTAGTGAGGTACACATTAATAACATGTATAAAATTTGTTGAAGTTGCTAGCCTTCTTATCTACCATGCATTTGGGGTAATTCCGCTACCAGTGACCGTTCCCCTTACAATAGAAGCACTTAGTCTTGGGGTTGGGTTCAACCTTGGGTTCCTTCACTGGAGCGGCAACTGGTTTGCCATCCATGAAGTTTCCCTTCTAGCCCTTGCCCTTCTTGAAACCAGTGGTCTTGTTAAACCATCAACACTTGATGCTCCTTCTTGATTTCTACCTTTTGCGGTCTTAAGCACCGTGAACAGCTCCGGGATCAACTCCATCCCTTGCATGTCATAGTTCATCACGAAGATCTAGTAGCTTAAGGATAGTGGCTAGAGAACTCTATCAATCACTATCTTATCTGGAAGTTTAACTCCCACTTGATTTAAGTGGTTGTAGCACCCAGACATTCTGAGCACATGCTCACTAGCTGAGCTATTATCCTCCATCTTGTTGGCAAAAGAACTTGTCAGAGGTCTCATACCTCTCAACACGGGCATGAGCCTGAAATCCCAATTTCAGCTCTTGGAACATCTCATATGTCTTATGGCGTTCAAAACGTCATTGGAATCCCGATTCTAAGCCGTAAAGTATGGTGCACTAAACTATCAAGTAGTCATCAGGATGTGTCTGTCAGGTGTTCACAACATCCACAGACGACGTTGTAGGGGTTTGCACATTGAGCGGTGCATCAAAGACGTAAGCCTTCTATCTAGCAGTGAGGACACTCCTCGGACTACGGACCCAGTCTGCATCATTGCTTACAATATCCTTCAACTTGGTCTTTCTCTAGGAACGTATTGAAACAGGGAGCTACAATGTGAGCTATTTATCTACAACATATTTGCAAAGACAATTTAGACTATGTTCATGATAATTAAGTTCATCTAATCAAATTATTTAATGAACTCCTACTCAGATAGACATCCCTCTAGTCATCTAAGTGAAACATGATCCGAGTCAACTAGGCCGTGTCCGATCATCACGTGAGACGGACTAGTCAACATCGGTGAACATCTTCATGTTGATCGTATCTTCTATACGACTCATGCTCGACCTTTCGGTCTTCCGTGTTTCGAGGCCATGTCTGTACATGCTAGGCTCGTCAAGTCAACCTAAGTGTATTGCGTGTGTAAATCTGGCTTACACCCGTTGTATTCGAACGTTAGAATCTATCACACCTGATCATCACGTGGTGCTTCGAAACAACGAACCTTCGCAACGGTGCACAGTTAGGGGGAACACTTTCTTGAAATTATTACGAGGGATCATATTATTTAAGCTACCGTCGTTCTAAGCAAATAAGATGTAAAACATGATAAACATCACATGCAATCAAATAGTGACATGATATGGCCAATATTATTTGCTCCTTTTGATCTCCATCTTCGGGGCTCCATGATCATCGTTGTCACCGGCATGACACCATGATCTCCATCATCGTGTCTTCTTGAAGTTGTCTCGTCATCTATTACTTCTACTACTATGGCTAATGCTTTAGCAATAAAGTAAAGTAATTACATGACGTTTATGTTGACACGCAGGTCATAAATAAATTAAGACAACTCCTATGGCTCCTGCCGGTTGTCATACTCATCGACATGCAAGTCGTGATTCCTATTACAAGAACATGATCAATCTCATACATCACATATATCATTCATCACATCCTTTTGGCCATATCACATCACACAACATCTGCTGCAAAAAGAAGTTAGACGTCCTCTAATTATTGTTGCAAGTTTTTACGTGGCTGCTATAGGTTTCTAGCAAGAACGTTTCTTACCTACGCCAAAACCACAATGTGATATGCCAATTTCTATTTACCCTTCATAAGGACCCTTTTCATCGAATCCGATCCGACTAAAGTGGGAGAGACAGACACCCGCTAGCCACCTTATGCAACTAGTGCATGTCAGTTGGTGGAACCAGTCTCACGTAAGCGTACGTGTATGGTCGGTCCGGGACGCTTCATCCCACGATGCCGCCGAATCAAGATAAGACTAGTAACGACAAGTAAATTGACAAAATCACGCCCACAACAACTTGTGTTCTACTCGTGCATAGAAACTACGCATAGACCTAGCTCATGATGCCACTGTTGGGGATCGTAGCAGAAATTTAAAATTTTCTATGCATCACCAAGATCAATCTATGGATTAATCTAGCAACGAGGGGAAGGGGAGTGCATATACATACCCTTGTAGATGCAAGAACGCGGATGAAGGAGTCATACTCGTAGCGATTCAGATCGCGGTTGATTCTGATCTAAGCGCCGAACAACGGTGCCTCCGCGTTCAACACACATGCAGCCCGGTGACCTCTCCCACGCCTTGATCCAGCAAGGGGAGAAGGAGAGGTTGGGAAGACTCCGTCCAGCAGCAGCACGACGGCGTGGTGGTGGTGGAGGAGCGCGGAACTCCAGCACGGCTTTGCCAAGCACTACGAGAGACGAGGAGGGAGAGAGGTAGGGCTGCGCCAACAGGGGAAGAACTTCATGTGTTGGGCTGCCCCTTTGCCTCCACTATATATAGGGGGAGAGGGAGGGCTGTGCCCCCACCTAAGGTTTCCACCCTAGGGGTGGCGGCAGCCCCAATCGCCATCTGGGGTGGCGGCCAAGTGGGGGGGAGAGGGAGGCGCACCAGGCATGGGCCTTAGGGCCCATATGCCCTTAGGGTTTGCCCCCCTCTTCTCTCTAGGCGCATGGGCCTTGGTGGGGAGGCGCCCCAGCCCACCTAGGGTCTGGTCCCTTCTCACACTTGGCCCATGTATGCCTCCGGGGCCCGTGGCCCCTCCCGGTGGACCCCTGGACCCCTTCGGTGGTCCCGGTACACTACCTGTGATGCCTGGAACACTTCCGGTGGCCAAAATCATACTTCCTATATATCAATCTTTACCTCCGGACCATTCCGGAACTCCTCGTGACGTCCGGGATCTCATACGGGACTCCGAACAACATTCGGTAACCGCGTACATACTTTCCCTATAACCCTAGCGTCATCGAACCTTAAGTGTGTAGACCCTACGGGTTCGGGAGTCATGCAGACACAGCCGAGACAACTCTCCGGTCAATAACCAACAGCGGGATCTAGATACCCATGTTGGCTCCCAGATACTCCACGATGATCTCATCGGATGAACCACGATGTCAAGGATTCAATCAATCCCGTATACAATTCCCTTTGTCTATCGGTACAATACTTGCCCGAGATTCGATCGTTGGTATCCCGATACCTTGTTCAATCTCGTTACCGGCAAGTCTCTTTACTCGTTCTGTAACACATCATCCCATGATCAACTCCTTGATCACATTGTGCACATTATGATGATGTCCTACCGAGTGGGCCCAGAGATACCTCTCCGTTTACACGGAGTGACAAATCCCAGTCTCGATTCGTGCCAACCCAACAGACACTTTCAGAGATACCCGTAGTGCACCTTTATAGCCACCCAATTATGTTGTGACGTTTGGCACACCCAAAGCACTCCTACGGTATCCGGGAGTTGCACAATCTCATGGTCTAAGGAAATGATACTTGACATTAGAAAAGCTTTAGCATACGAACTACACGATCTTGTGCTAGGCTTAGGATTAGGTCTTGTCCATCACATCATTCTCCTAATGATGTGATCCCGTTATCAATGACATCCAATGTCCATGGTCAGGAAACCGTAACCATCTATTGATCAACGAGCTAGTCAACTAGAGGCTTACTAGGGACATGGTGTTGTCTATGTATCCACACATGTATCTGAGTTTCCTATCAATACAATTCTAGCATGGATAATAAATGATTATCATGAACAATGAAATATAATATAATAATAACTAATTTATTATTGCCTCTAGGGAATATTTCCAACACCGGCTTCCCGTAACTTTTTGATGTTCTCCTCTGTGACGGAGGAGACCATCCAGTTGCCTCCTGCTCCGGACATGCTTGGAGTGGTTTGAGAAGAAGAACGCGAGCTTGGGCGCTAGAGTTCGAGTGTGCAGGAATGGGTAAGCAAGGAGGAAGAAGGCGTGGGTGAAAAGAGTAAATCCTTGTCCCTTTATAAGGGCGGAAGAGGCGATGCGTCTCCCCACTTGTCTGGTAAAACCGCTTATTCCCCAGGCGCCATAATTGATGGCGCGGATGGGTTACCCACGTCCGTATTGATGAGAATCCCGTAATAAGGGGGACACGATCTCTGCCTTGACAAGACGTGACAGAAAAACCGCCTCGCAATATGCGTAGCACTGGTTGAGAAAAACGGTTCAGATAAGGACCGGGCCGTGACGTGATGTTGTGCCGCCAAAACGTGCCGACAGATTAGATTTATGGAAATATTATTCTCTCTACGGTGGGGTGTGGAACTTGTTTTGCAGAACCGGACACTATCCTTGTGTTGAAAAATCTTCCATGAAGTATTTGGATAAGAACCCGCCTTGCAATGCCGAAGACAATACTGCGCGCCGGACTCATCGCCATTGAAGCCTGGTTCAGGGGCTACTGAGGGAGTCCTAGATTAGGGGGTCTCCGGACAGCCGGACTATATCCTTTGGCCGGACTGTTGGACTATGAAGATACAAGATTGAAGACTTCGTCTCGTGTCCGGATGGGACTCTCCTTGGCGTGGAAGGCAAGCTAGGCAATACAGATATGTAGATCTCCTCCCTTGTAACCGACCTTGTGTAACCCTAGCTCCCTACGGTGTCTATATAAACCGGAGGGTTTAGTCCGTAGGACAATATAAAATCATACCATAGGCTAGCTTCTAGGGTTTAGCCTCTATGATCTCGTGGTAGATCAACTCTTGTAATACTCATATCATCAAGAACAATCAAGCGGGACGTAGGGTATTACCTCCATCAAGAGGGCCCGAACCTGGGTAAACATCGTGTCCCCTGCCTCCTGTTACTATCCGCCTTAGACACACAGTTCGGGACCCCCTACCCGAGATCCGCTGGTTTTGACACCGACAACAACCTTTATCACTTCCTTTGGAGCCTTTTGTTATGTATCTATGCCTTTTGGGCTCAAGAGTGCCCAGGCGACGTACCAACGGTGTGTGCAGAATTGTCTTCATGATCACATTGGGCGCAATATTCGTGCCTATGTGGATGATATTGTGGTGAAATCCAGGAAGAAGGAAACCTTGATAGACGATTTAAAGGAAACCTTTGACAATCTCCGGATTTATAAGATGATGCTTAACCCGGCCAAGTGCATTTTTGGTGTGCCAACAGACAAGCTATTGGGATTTCTGGTTTTAGAACGGGGTATTGAAGCTAACCCGGAGAAGATAAAAGCTATCACCTCTCTGGCTAAGCCGGCGTGTATCAATGATGTTCAGCGTTTGGCGGGTCATATTGCGGCCTTAAGCCGGTTCATAAGCCGGTTGGGTGAGAAGGCTATCCCTCTGTACCAGATGATGAAGAAGACATATCACTTTGTCTAGAGTGATGCTGCTGATCAGGCATTTGAGGCCTTGAAGAAACAATTGGCTAAGCTTCCAGTTCTTGTTGCTCCCATTGATAAGGAGCCTTCGCTGTTATATGTGGCTGCCAATAGCAAAGCTGTTAGTGTAGCCATTGTGGTGGAAAGGAAGGAATCAGGCAAGGATCATCCGGTTCAACGACCGGTTTACTACATCAGTGAGGTGCTTATTGAGTCCAAGCAGAGGTACCCACATTGGCAGAAGCTTGTGTATGGGGTGTTCATGGCTAGTCGAAAACTCTAGCAATATTTTATGGGTCATCCTATCACTGTGGTTAGTTCTGCTCCTTTAGGTGATATTATTCAGAATAGGGAAGCCATAGTTCAGGTAGCCAAGTGGGCCATTGAGCTTGGACCTCATGGTTTGAAGTATATGCCTCGAACAACCATTAAGTCTCAAGCACTTGTGGATTTCATAAATGATTGGACAGAGTTGCAGATGCCTAAAGAGAAGCCGAATGTTCGCACACGAACATGTCACCGTGTACCTCCAATGCCGAGGGTGATGCACCGCAGCTCACGTCGAAGGAGACCCGTCCGGAAGTGCGGTACGCAAGCAATCCGGCAGGTGCTTTTGAGGACCCGAAACCCCACACACCCGGGAGGGACCCCATCAGGGCTTGCGGCGGCTATGGACTGCCCTAGGTCGACCTGATCGCCCCTAGGGCCTCGAGGTGCGCCGCCCTGCTAAGGAAGAACGAACGAAGAACGAGGAAGAAGAAGAACAAGGGAGAGAGATAAAGGTAAAGGTAAAAAGATGATATATTGATAGATCGATTGTGTGTTGTTTCAATCGGCCGTCACCCCCAACATATATAAGAGGTGGCTGGACTTCCCGTACAAGCAAAGGATTTATCTAGGCTTTCCTTACAAGAAAATTACATCAATTCACGTCCAAAACCCTAGTCAAATTCGGACTGGTTTTATCTGAACTTTCCAAAACTGTTTGGTTTAAACTGGCTGCACCTTGCGGGTCTTTTTTGCGGTGGTAAATGATCTCGGATGAAAACAAGCCCAAAAGCAATCTTGACCGTTTCGACGAGACGAACAACTTTCATGTTGAAGGTTTTTTGATCAGAGATCATATTGAGGGTCAGATCGGTCTCGCAACACATGCTATTCCCTCGCGCTACCCGTCAGACATGTGTCTGCTGGGGCGCGCCACGTCTCGCCTCGTGACAGAGCTGCACTCCGATTGCTCTAAATTTTGCATACAAACTCGGATTTGAATGATTTATATATCAAAATCGATCATTTCGACGAGACAAAGACAACGTGTAGATCATGTTTTCATTTGAGGTCGTCTTGGGGGCTTATTCGGCTAAACTGTACTTTGAATATAAGATCTTAGTACTTTGAGCATAGTTTCGGCCTTCGAGATGAAATCGGACGGCGATGACCCAAATTTCAAAGATGTTCATATCAATAATATGGAACTCTTTCATGTAGATCACTTCTCCATTTGAGGCCATCTTAATTATGTTTTTGACCATGCCAAAAACTGGTGTCAACACATGCCCCCCTGTTTTTCGGCAAAACTTGTGAGACGAAAAATAATTTGCACGAAGTTTTGGTAAGCACGATGTCAACACTCCATCGGCCATTTGTACATACTTAGGACGATAGCTATATATCAGCCATTTAGATTAGCAACAAAAGTGAAGCTAATCGAACATATGATGATTTGGTAATACCCTTTCATGATGTAAGAAATTATATTGCATCCATGGATTAAAATAAGCCCACTGAGGGTAACCAATCATACCTGATGACGAATTCCATGGCATAGGCATCAATGGCATAGTTGAAGAATATGGATAATGTATAGACCGAAGATGTTGAAACCTTCGGCTTGGTCCTTCATAGTTTTCACTATTTTCCTTCTTCACCTTTGTCGCACTTCTTGTAAAGGAAGCTCACACATAATTCTTATTTTGAATACTTCCTTTTGGAACCCATGCCATGTTTCTCTTTTCAAGTTCTTGTGCACTAAACTTTTACAACTTCTTCTTTTGCCAATATGATAAGCCGAGTGGGCACCCCGACTGCGATTTTGTTTGAAGTAATGGCAATTCTTGTTTTACCTTGTGCACTCTCTTCTTCCCTTCAGATTTGGCACTTGATTGGCTTGCTTCATTGGCTTTTATAGCCAATGTCAATAATTTAATTGAATATTTATCATTTGAGATCATAGCTGAAGTGGCACTCTTACGACCATCTCTTTTGACACGGTAGACTTGCTCAACCACCTCCTTATTCTTCCTTGTGTTTCAGACCGATTCTTTTTTATTGAAACGGTCTTGAACATATGACTGCTCATTGAATATTGGTCTTCTTGTAGTTGCATAATATTGGCGAGATGGTTTATAATAATATGGAGAATGTGCCCTTGTATTATACTTGTCCCATGATGGATATGGATTTGTGTGAGCATAGGGAGGCATCCACGACATTGGAATTGACGGTCCAAAATAAGGATATGAATAAGTTGCATTCAAATTCTCTTCTTGCCAATATCGATCCTTGGATTTGCACCTAGGGGGTGATCTTGATGCTTTTGCATTAGTTGGCCGATAAGCACTGCTCTCCTCACTTATCTTCTGATAATTTTTCAACAGTTGCGCGAAAGTGACTTTCGGCTTTTACCTTTGTGCTTACATCAGCTTTTGTTTTCTTTGGCTGTGCTTGCACCGATCTTTGGATTTTCTTGTTGCCCCCCAGTCCTTGGCGTCTCCATTGTAGCTTCGATGAAATTTTCGCCCTCAAGATTATGTTCATTATGCTCTTCAACAATTTCTTTACTTGAAAGCTTAATCCCATCGCCTGCAGTTTTTACCTTCTCTTTAAATGGATCGGCTTGAAGTAGCCGATGCAAAAGATTTCTACCATCGGGACTAATCGGAATAGACTGGTGATCTCTTGCTGTCTCAACAAATTTCAATCGTCCTTTATCAATGGCCGATTTAACTATTTGACGAAACATGTTGCAATCCTCAAAATTATGCTTGGACGAATCATGCAACTTACAATACATTCGTCCCTGGACAGATGGCTCAACATGGTGATCAAGAATTCTAATATAATTATTTCTCAACAACAAATTAAATATTTGATCACACATGCTTGAATTGAAGGTAAAATTGTTATTCTCTATCCGATCTTGTTGTGAGAACGACTTTGGAGTTAAGCAAACGAATGGTTCAGATTTTGCATCACCCCATACGGCTATGCATTGTGTTTTGCACTCTATCTCCGATGTCTTTGGATAAGAAACTATACTGGCGTTGGTTTGCTTAGAGGATTTTAACCTTAGCTTTAAATTTCTAAAACGAAAATATTTAGAACATACATGTCTCAGTTGAGACCAAGTGTAAGCCAAGTAAGAAATAAGCAAAGCTACCCAATTAGATATGAATTTTAAATAAAGCAATGGGAAAAGCTTTGGCTGCAGTAATAAGTCACTATCGGTCTCTTTGAATGGTACAATATATTGACCGATATGCTTAGTAAAAAATTTATTGCTAACAAGTAAATTTCCCTTCTTCATTGGTCTTTGAAAATTAATTATTAGAATTTTTCCAATAGATGCATCAACAATAAAGTTGTGACCAAATCTGAAAATAGGTAAATTACTTGCTAGACATACCTCTTCGAATATGTTAGGAGAGCATGATGATTGCATGTGATGAATAATATTGTGCTTTGCTTCTGGATGACTTCCCAACACCATGTCACAATTTTCTTCTTTATTTCGTGCATCGTAAATTTGAAGATCTTCGTCAACCGAACTTTGTTCGGCTACTTGCTCTTGTCCTTGAAGCTTGTCAATTTCTATGGCACGAAACTCATAGGGCAGGAAGTAGGTTCCATTAAATTCAGAAAAATCAAACATGGATGTTTTGCTATGCTTGCCATGCCCTTTCTCAATAATGCTTGCCTCTTTGGATTTGATGGATTCGGAATATATACTACTTGATTCGACTTTTTCAGCCGAAGCACTTTTAGTTTCCGAATCATCATTCTTTTTTCCGGTTATATCAATTGGCAAGGCTTCTTTTTTTTGAGCCAATTCCCTATCAATTCTCTCTTGGCGAAGTACCTGCACCCTATCACGCAAAGCTTTAACTCCCCTCTCAATTCCAGCCTGCTCTAGATTAGTTTGCCTCCCAATGCTTTTAGAATCTTTTGGCAATGAAGTGTTAGTGTTGCCGAAATTTTGCAATTGTGTAGGGGATGTATAATATGCTGCGGTACTAGGTGGAGGTGTATGCACTGCTGTATAACCATATGCTCTTTCGCCAATTCTATCAATGCATGTAGTTTCATCTTCTTGCAAAACTCTAGCCTTTATTGCAGCATAATCAGGAAACAACCCATTTTCATATTGTTCAAGGCAAAGAGCACTAATTCTCTTGTTTTGTGCCAAGCTCTTTTTTAACGCAACCACAACCGCTTCTGGAAGGGATTGCTCTGCAATACATTCAGATTCTTTCGGCAACGATTCGTGAGTGTTGCTGAAATTCTCGAATTGCGTAGAGTATGCATTATATGCTACAGTATTTGATGACAGCACATGTGTTCCTGTAAAATTTTCACTTATTCGGCTATGATCATGAAGATGCGGGGCCGAATTATGAACATCTACAGTTGCATATGGTGCTAAAAAATTACTAACATCAGGTGTAGCATATGATGGTTGAGAGTGACTGGCCGAATAGCTAGTAGTAGCATGGCCAATTCTCCCATCCATCGGTAAGGTTGGATTCACATACTGCAAATTAGTTGCTAATGAATAAAAAGGTGAAACACTTTCTTCTATGCTATTGGAAATTTTAACATGAGGTGTTTCAAATTGATTAACTGAACCCATCATGTTGTTCATCGGCATATGGATTTGTGGGGTTGCCGATGCATGAGAGTTATGATACATAGGTTGTATGTTACTAGTATCATAAGAAGTTGAAACATATAAATTACTTTGAATCGGCCTATGCACGTAATTAGATGCATTATTGAAAAAACTAGGGCTGGCCGATAGAGTATAATCATTGAACGATCTAGTAACAACATATGAATTATTTGCATCTATAGTAGGGAATTGGGTATTCATATTACCTTTGTAGATTGCAAACCCTAGATGACGATCTTGTCGTAGCAAGAATGGGCCGGAGACCATTCAAAGTTTCGTCCCCAGCGGAGTCGCCAAAACATGTGTTCGCACGTCACCGTGTACCTCCAACGCCGAGGGTGATGCACCGCAGCTCACGTCGAAGGAGACCCGTCCGGAAGCGCGGTACACAAGCAATCCGGCGGGTGCTTCTGAGGACCCGAAACCCCACACACCCGGGAGGGACCCCGTCAGGGCTTGCGGCGGCTATGGGCTGCCCTAGGTCAACCTGATCGCCCCTAGGGCCTCGAGGTTCGCTGCCCTGCTAACGAAGAACGAATGAAGAACGAGGAAGAAGAAGAACAAGGGAGAGAGATAAAGGTAAAGGTAAAAAGATGATATATTGATAGATCGATTGTGTGTTGTTTCAATCGGCCGTCACCCCCAACATATATAAGAGGCGGCTGGACTTCTCGTACAAGCAAAGGATTTATCTAGGCTTTCCTTACAAAAAAATTACATCAATTCACGTCCAAAACCCTAGTCAAACTCGGACTGGTTTTATCCGAACTTTCCAAAACTGTTTGGTTTAAACTGGCTACACCTTGCGGGTCTTTTTTGCGGTGGTAAACTATCTCGGATGAAAACAAGCGCAAAAGCAATCTTGACCATTTCGATGAGACGAACAACTTTCATGTTTAAGGTTTTTTGATTAGAGATCATCTTGAGGGTCAGATCGGTCTCGCAACACAGGCTATTCCCTCGCGCTACCCGTCAGACATGTGTTTGGTGGGGCGCGCCACGTCTCGCCTCGTGACAGGGCTGCACTCCGATTGCTTTAACTTTTGCATACAAACTCAGATTTGAACGATTTATATATCAAAATCGATCGTTTCAACGAGACGAAGACAACCCGTGTAGATCATTTTTTCATTTGAGGTCGTCTTGGGGGCTTATTCGGATAAACTGTACTTTGAATATAAGATCTTAGTACTTTGAGCATAGTTTCGGCCTTCGAGATGAAATCGGACGGTGATGACCCAAATTTCAAAGATGTTCATGTCAATAATACGGAACTCTTTCATGTAGATCACTTCTCCATTTGAGGCCATCTTAATTATGTTTTTGACCATGCCAAAAACTGGTGTCAACATCGGATAACACATATTGGACTATTCACTTTGATGGATCCAGGCAATTGGAGGGCTCGGGGGCTGGAGTTGTCTTGACTTCCCCATGAGGTGATAAGTTTTCTTATGTTCTCCGGTTGATGTTACCTTGTACTAACAATGCAGCTGAGTACGATGCTTTGCTCCACGGTCTTCGGATGGCTAAGGAGATGATTTCGAGCCGGGTGAGGTGTTTCGGCGACTCAGATCTGGTAGCTCAGCCAGTTTCTGGCACTTGGGACTCTAAGGATCCACTCATGGCGGCTTATCATTAAGAGGTTGACGCTATCGCAGGTCACTTCAAGGGTTATCAAGTTGAACATGTTGATTGCAGGAAAAATGAGGCGGCTGACGCTTTAAGACAGTTAGGGTCTCAGCGTAAGCCGGTGCCACCTATACTTCCCTGGATATTCTGCATAACCCTTGTGTCAAATGGCCTATAGAAGAGGATCTTGCTATTCCTGATCCAGAAACGCAATTGGTGGCGGCTCTTCATGCTATTCCCAACTGGACGGTTCCATATTTGGCTTATATAACCCAGGGCGAGTTACCTGAGGATGAAGCTTTGGCCAGGCAGATAACTGGGCGGTCTAAGTCAATGACTATTTTCAATGGAGAGTTGCATCATCGCAGTGTCACAGGGGCGTTTCAACATTGTGTTTCCCATGAAGGAGATTGTGGTCATCATGTCGGTTCTAAGTCTCTCGTAGCCAAGGCTTTCGATCATGGGTTTTATTGGTTGACGGCTCACGCTGATGCTGAGGATCTAGTTAGTAAATGTGATGGTTATCAGAAGTTTTCATGACGAGCTCATGTGCTGGCTCAAGAATTGAGGATGATTCCGGTTGCTTGGCCGTTTGCAGTCTGGGGGCTTGATATGGTTGGGCCTTTCAAGAGGTCCAAAGATAAAAAGACTCATCTTTTCGTGGCAGTTGACAAGTTTACTAAATGGGTTGAGGCAGAGCTAGTTAGCAAGTGTGACGCAGCGACGATGGTTCAATTCATCAAAAAGGTGATTTTACGTTTTGGCTTTCCCCATAGCATTATAACTGATAATGGCACTAATTTATCCAAGGGTGCTATGAAAGAATTTTGTCAACGTGAGCATATTCGGCTTGACATATCATTAGTGGCTCACCCCCAGTCTAATGGTCAAGATGAGAGAGCCAATCAAGAGATCCTGAGAGGCATCAAGCCCCGTCTTATGGTTCCTTTGTAGAGGACGCCGGGTTGTTGGGTGGAGGAGTTACCCTCAGTGTTATGGAGTATCAATACTACCCCCAACAGATCTACGGGTTACACACCTTTCTTCATGGTTTATGGAGCAGAGGCGGTTCTCCCTAGTGACATCCGTCACGACTCGCCCCGTGTGGCGGCTTATGTTGAAGCTAACAATGAAAAAGCACGTCAGGATGCACTTGACCTGTTAGGTGAGGAGTGTGACCTTGCGGTGGCTCGTTCGGCGATTTACCAACAAGATCTGCGCCGTTATCACAACCGCCGGGTTAAAACAAGAACCTTTCAGGAAGGTGACTTGGTGCTCCAGCTTTTCCAGGATCAATCTGATATGCACAAGTTATCCCCACCTTGGGAAGGGCCCTTCGTAGTCAGCAAAATTCTGAACAATGGGTCATACTACCTTATCGATGTTCGAGATCGCAAAGACTCACACACGTCGGAGGAGGAGACCTGCCGGCCATGGAATATTGCTCATCTTCGGCCTTACTACACCTGAGCCACTGTCTTTATGATGTACATATTATGACAATGTATATATTATGATGAATATAATAAAGCCAGCATCCCTGATAATTCAGGGCCTCTGTCGTTTCATTCCTGAGAATAATGAGTCTTTATTGTCATGATCACTTGGGGGCTTCCTGCTCATTGAGCATAGCTATGACTACCCTTTTGGTCTAGCTTGTATGCCATGATTATAAAACACTTGGGGGCTTCCTGCTCATTGAGTATAGCTATGACTACCCTTGTGGATCTGGCTTATATGCCTGGAATAAATTGTTACTTGGGGGCTCTTTGTTCAACGAACAAGAGTTTTTATGACCCTTGTAATAGGCTTGGAAGCCAGGTGTATTCACCTAAAAACCCGGGTTGACCTGCCTTTTCAAGTCTGCCACTCCACCCAGATTGACTGGAATGACTCGCCGTACTTTTGACAAGTCAATCTTATACAGACCCTGAACTTGTCAAAGTTAAAACGACGATTCGTCATATGAGGCCGGGCTTATAAGGTTTGCATGAAGGTTTAACTCAGTGGCTGTGCGGCCCTTTGAAAGCACTTGATTTTTAGGCTTGGCAGCCTATGAAAAGCCTTGTTTTTTGATTTATATTTGAAAAGTTTTTTGAGGTTCATCTCTTGTGACATGTTAATACATGGTTGAAAATCAACGAAGGTTATGATGCCTTATGATGACATTATCTGGTGTTTATTAACCCGGCCTGGCTTTGGACTATAAGTCGCCAGTATATAAGGATCTTATATACCTGGAAGCACTGTGCTCCAAGTTTTGGGATATTACCCCTTGCTGTACATGGCATTGTAAGCTGGCAGTATATGATAATTGAGCAGGGTATTTTATGCTCAATCTTTAGTTGACACCCTTATTACGCTGGTATGATAAGCCAACAGTGTGAGCAAATATCACAAGTATGATATTTTTATTATGATTATATATGGTTATGATTAAACCGCCCCTGGTGTCGGTGTCAAAACCGGCGGATCTCGGGTAGGGGGGTCCCGAACTGTGCGTCTAAGGTCGATGGTAACAGGAGACAAGGGACACGATGTTTACCCAGGTTCGGGCCCTCTCTATGGAGGTAATACCCTACGTCCTGCTTGATTGATATTGATGAATATGAGTATTACAAGAGTTGATCTACCTCGACATTGTAATGGCTAAGCCCTAGAAGTCTAGCCTGTATGACTACGATATTGAGTATATATCCTTTCCGGACTACACCCTCCGGTTTATATAGTCACCGGGGGGATCTAGGGTTACATAGAGTCGGTTACATAAGATGTAATCTTCATAGTTGTTCGCCAAGCTTGCCTTCCACGCCAAGGAGAGCCTTATCCGGACACGGGTACAATATTCGGTCTTCATATCTTCACAGCCCATCAGTCCGGCCCATAGATAACAGGCCGGACGCCCGAGGACCCCTTAGTCCAGGACTCCCTCAGTAGCCTCTGAACCTGGCTTCAATGACAAGGTATCCAGCGCGTAGTGTTGTTTTCGGCATTGCAAGGCGGGTTCCTCCTTTTGAACTCCCGAATATTCTCCAGACGAATTGATCGTGTCCGGACCTGTAACACACACCGCACACAACCGCAGAGAGAATATAATAACACACGAGTCCAATCTGCTGACAACTTTAGTGATGTGACATCACGCCTGTCCGGTCATAATTTCGAACCGTTTTTCGCCCCATGTTTCGAGACGCGGTTGTCATTGGCTCGTCTTGTCAAAGCAGAGATCGTGTCCCCTTATTACGGGATTCTCATCAACACGGGCGTGGGTAACCCAACCGCGCCGTTTACATAACCCTTGGGAGCAGGCGAATTTTAAGGTGAATGGGGGGCGTTCGATATTCACCGCCCTTATAAGGAGATAAGATTCCTCTTTCTTCTCCCAGGCTTTCTTCCTGCCTCTCCGTTCTTGAGCTCCAACTCCCAAGTTCTCATTTCCCTGTCTCGAGAAAGCACTCAACCATGTCCGGATCCGGAGGTCAAGGCAAATGGATGGCCTCCTCTGTTAAGGAGGAGGACATCACCGAGCTTTGGGTGGCCGGGTACCTGGCGAAGGAAATCACCCACCGTCTTCCAGCCCGGGGACAAATCATCCCCACACCGAAGCCCAACGAGAGGGTAGTGTTCATCCCTCATTTCCTCCGCGGGCTATGGTTTTCACTCCACCCCTTCATCCGCAGGATAATTTTCTACTACGGGATAGACTTCCACGATCTATCCCCGAACTCCTTCCTCAATATCTCGGCATTCATCATCGTGTGCGAGGCCTTCCTCCGCATCCACCCCCACTTCGGCCTGTGGCTCAAAACCTTCAACATGAAGCCCAAGGTGGTGGACGGACATCACGCAGAGTGCGGGGCACCATGGTGAGCAAGCTCACCAATGTCTCTTGGCCAAAAGGCACATTCGTGGAATCTGTTAAGGAATGGCAGAAGCTATGGTTCTACATCACCGAACCCCGCTGTAACGCCCTCGATGCGGCTATATCTCCCACATGTCGAAGCATGACTTAGAGGCATAACCGCATTGAAAGCAATGTCGCAAGTGAGGTAATCTTCACACAACCCATGTAATAAAATAGGGGAAAAAGATACATAGTTGTCTTACAATCGCCACTTCACACAATTACATGAATAAGGCATTACATCATCCAGATACAATCAAGGTCCGACTACGGAACCACAATAAAAGAAGAACCCCAAAAGCGACACGGTCCCCGATCGACCCCAACTGGGCTCCACTACTGATCAACTAGAACGAAACAACACAAAGGACAAGATCTTCATCGAGCTCCTCCTTGAGCTTGGTTGCGTCATCTGCACGGACTCATCGGCACCTGCAAGCTGGTTTTGGAAGTATCTGTGAGTCACGGGGACTCAGCAATTTCGCACCCTCACGATCAAGACTATTTAAGCTTATGGGTAAGATAAAAGTATGAGGTGGAGCTTCAGCAAGCGACTAGCATATATGGTGGCTAACATACGCAAATGGGAGCAAGAAGAGAAGGCAAAGCACGATCGATAAACTATGATCAAGAAGTGATCCTAGAACAACCTACGTCAAGCATAACTCCAACATCGTGTTCACTTCCCGAACTCCGCCGGAAAGAGACCATCATGGTTACACACGCGGTTGATGCATTTTTAATCAAGGTCAACTTCAGGTTTTCTACAACCGGACATTAACAAATTCCCATCTGCCCATAACCGCGGGCACGGCTTTCGAAAGTTCAAATCCCTGCAGGGGTGTCCCAACTTAGCCCATGACAAGCTCTCACGGTCAACGAAGGAATAGACCTCCTCCCGAGACATTCTGATCAGACTCGGTATCCCGGTTCTTCAAGACATCCTCGACAATGGTAAAACAAATCCAGCAAAGCCGCCTGATGCGCCGACATCCTGATGGGAGCTGCACATATCTCGTTCTCAGGGCAACACCGGATAGGCCAAGCTACGAGTAAAACCAGCCCTCACGTTTCCCCGAGGTGGCCCCGCAGGCTGCCCATTTCGGACCAACACTTAGACAAGCACTGGCCCGGGAGGGGTTAAAATAAAGATGACCCTCGGGATGCGCGACTCCCAAGGGAAAAAGGCTAGGTGGCGAATGGTAAAACCAAGGTTGGGCCCTGCTGGAGGAGTTTTATTCAAAGCGAACTGTCAAGGGGTTCCCATTATAACCAAACCGCGTAAGGAACGCAAAATTCGGGAACATAACACCGATATGACGGAAACTAGGGCGGCAAGAGTGGAACAAAACACCAGGCATAAGGCCGAGCCTTCCACCCTTTACCAAGTATATAGATGCATTAATTAAATAAGATATATTGTGATATCCCAACAAGTAAAGATGTTCCAACAAGGAACAACATCTCCATGTTCCAACAAGGAACAAACTTCAATCTTCACCTGCAACTAACAACGCTATAAGAGGGGCTGAGCAAAGCGGTAACATAGCCAATCAACGGTTTGCTAAGACTAGGTGGGTTAGAGGCTTAGTTCAACAATATGGGAGGCATGATAGGCAAGTGGTAGGTATCGCAGCATAGGCATAGCAAAAGAGCGAGCAACTAAGCAAGCAATGATAGAAGTGATTTTGAGGGTATGATCATCTTGCCTGAGATCCCGCAAGGAAGAAGAACGAGTCCATGAAGAAGATAAACGGACGAAGTCGAACCAATCCTCACAACACGACGTTATCGGAACCAACCCGAAGAAGCAACACCGGAAAGAAGCAAACAACATAGTAAACAACCAACACATAGACATGGCATGATGCACAAACAATTATGATGCATGTCCGGTTTAATTAGGCATGGCATGGCAAAGTGCACAAGCAACCCCACAAATTAAGTGGAGCTCAATATGCAACGAGTTGCGTATTGACGAAACACCACATGACTTATTTAGTTCACTCTCGGTTAGGTACCCAACAATATTCAATGTTGTTAAACATGGCAAGAAGTGAGGCATAACAAAACTACACCATCTAAACAACTTAAATGAGGACGGATATAACCAACAACAAATCCGGTAAATCCCCATATGCATTAGCAATTTTTAATGCAACAACAAATTTTAACCATCTTAAAGTTGTTAACATGATGCGGATGACATGTTCAAGTTTATGCAATTTTTATTAAAAGTTGACAAGAGCATTAGGAAGCATTTGTCACCGTAGTAGAAAGAAAGGGGTGCGACAGCAACGATAACGAAACGGTGCCACGACAACGTTCTGGTTCCGGTAACTCGATTGAGATACCGATGCAAAGGGGAAGTGTGCGGATGCGTGCAAAAGATGGTGGGACGCTCCCGGATTCCAGGCGTCCCACACGACGACGGTAACAAGGCAAAAGAGGGGCAACGTGGATCGACAATTCGAACACGGTTCGAACATGAGCATCTCAAACATCGCAAGCATTCGATCACGGATGTCATCTTGATGGTTATACCTTCGAAGCGTGTGTTCTCGGAGCGGTTCGAGTCAAGCGGTGTAGTCGTTCATGATCGTCGTGGGAAGTAGTGGTACTCGGCGATGGTAGAGGAAGTAGTTGTTCACATGACGGTAGTCGAACTTGATGGTTCCGTTACACGGGTCTTCGGCAATGGTAGTGGTACCCATTTTGTAGTCGTGCACACTCCGTAGACGTTCGAAGTCACGATGAGGATCTTGACGTCCACGGTTCTTCGAGGGTCGACGGTACATGTTCTGTAGACGTTCGGGCGGTGGTAGTGGTACACGTTTAACGTCGACGGTAGTTGTTCACGGTTCGTAGACGAACTTGGCATATCCGTGCAGTGGTCGAACTTGAGGTGGTCCCGGACCGGCTGGACTTGGCGCATCCGACAGCAAAAGTATGCAAACGGGTTCGGTGGTGACTATGAGGAATCCAACTATGTGGCACTCGGCATCGAGGTCCCGCAGCTCAACAGCGACAGTAGGCAGGCCCTAACAGAGACGAAACAAGGTGGACATAGGCGGAGGAGAACGCGACGAGGTGGGCGGTCGCGGCAGCGGCTCGCTCGCCGGCAACTGCTGGAGACGGAGGTCGGGCGGATGGAACTTC
This sequence comes from Triticum urartu, assembly GCF_056163025.1. Lineage (NCBI taxonomy): Eukaryota > Viridiplantae > Streptophyta > Magnoliopsida > Poales > Poaceae > Triticum > Triticum urartu. Next base: position 167,129,252 of record NC_141875.1, read on the forward strand.
TGCTCCGGCGATGCAGTGGCACAGGGAATGGAGGGACGTGTTGCTCCGGGCGCTCGACGACGTCTCCGTTGAGAACTGAGTCGAGGCAGCGGTTCGGCGGTCATGAGTTGGGCTCGTGTTAGAGAGAACAAGAGAGATGAGAGGTGGAGGTGGGAAGGAGAAGGAGGAAGGGGCCTTGGAGGTCGAGGTCGGCGGGACCGATGCGCAGGCTGATCCGGGCGGAGGTATGCGGGACCCTGCCGACGGCGTGGCCTGAGACGACGATGCCATGGGGATTGGTCCCCTGGACGCATCTTGCGATGCTGGAAGAAGCAACAGCGGGGTTTGTGGAGAGGCGAGGTGGAGGAGGAGCTGGTGGTGCAAGTAGAACCAGAGGGAGAGGGTCGAGGGAATCGGTTGGAGCACGGGGATCGAGCGGATGGGGCGCTGCGAGGGAGATGGTTCTTGGGCTCCTGGCGACGCTGGTGGGAGCGAGAGGGAGGAGAGGATCGGGTTAGGTTAGCAGCGGAACTGGTGGGCCGGCGCGAGAGGCCCAGGTGGGCTCGCTGATGGGCTTAGAGGTAATTGGCTGGCCTGGCTCCCTCTTCTCACTCCTCTTCTCACCCTTTTTAAAACAGAAAAATAAAGAGAAAGAAAAAGGGGAGAAAAGAAAGGTTAGAGAAAGAGTTTGGGCACGGGGATAATTTTCACGGACTCGTAAAAATGTGCACGGTCCATGAAAATTAGGGGAGACATGATTGAAAGATGTCATTCAAACACATTTGAATTTAATTCAAATGGGTTTGAACTAGGGCTTGGTTATAGAAGCGTCCAAAAATGTTGAGGTTTTAGGAGGAGCCTCGATAAAAGAGATGAGAGATATTGGCAAGGTTTGAAGGTCAAACTCGAAGAGGAATAGACATGGGGAATTATTGCATGTGTGTTCATGGGTGATTCCGAAAATGGAATATTTAATATAGCTCCCTACACATATTGGGAGATATGTTATAAAGAGAATTTCACCATGTGAATATCCCTCAATTTAAATGGACCAAAGATCCATCCGATTTTATTTGGTTGAGTTAATAAAAAGAAATGACATGATGACATGATGCAATGCACACGATGCAAAGATGAATGCAATGCATGACACGCAAGCAAAGACAACGCAACAACAGCGAATAACTGGACGACACCTGGCACATCGGTCTCGGGGCGTTACACCCGCGATGCCACCTAGGCCGCGGCTGCCGAATTCAACTCCGCCTCCCCCGTGCGGCTCACCTCCTGGGTCGAGAAGAGCCCAAACTGGTGTTTGTCAGACGAGCTGATTGCGCTGCAAACGCGTATCCAAAGTATGATCGATAGGGATATCAAGCTTGTCGACATAATCCAAGTGATGTTGGTGCGCCGAATCCTTCCTTGCCAGAGCCGAAGCCGTCCCCTATGGGATTTCAACCCAAAGAAACACCATACCCTGGTGAGGCTTTTCGAAATGACTCATGAAGATGCCTGGAAGTTGCTTTTCAAGGGCAACGAGATACCGCCGGCCACTGACTCGGACCGGGGTCACGACATAAATCACCTCCCCAACGAGGTATGTTGTTTTCAACACATCCCTTACTTGCTTGTTTCAAGGATGATATCTAAGCTTTCATTACCATTGCTTTTTCAGTATTGGTTGAAGAAGGTGAAGCAGATCCGGTGTCCGGCTCCCTTGCCCGAGGAGCCAGTCATCCCACGCATAGCAAAGATGCCGGAGCCGGCGCCTTATAAGGCACCAGAGAAGAAGGCCACAGGAAAGGCCAAGGGGGTCCGGAGCGGCCCCCGCCGCAAGGGTACCTCGGACACGACGTCCGAAGACAAGGCCCATTCCCCTGCCGCTGAAGACGACGCAGATGAGGAGGAGGAGGAGAGCAACTCTCCCCCCGATGGTGGAGGAAGAAGAGGGCGGCCTCCGCAACTCTGGAGGCAGAGGCGCCCAAAAGTGGGAAGGGCTCCCTCGCGGATAACTCCGCATGGGACGTCGAGGACAGTCCGGAGAGACGCCCCCGCGCTAAGCCTCGGGCCGCATCGTAAGTACTAAAACCTTATCTGCCCATGAAGTTTCCCCTCATTGTATTGAGACGATTGGTTATGTTAATGTAGTCCGGCCCACAACAGCCCTACGCGATCCTCATCAGGTGGCTCGCTGGATTCCAAGGCGATGGCCAGCGACTCCCCGTCAGCCGCACACTCCCCCAAGACCAGGGATGAAGCGGAGGTGCTGTCCCGAAGGACTGTTCCCAACGGGGGAGAGGCTCAGGAGGCGCCCGAAGGCGAAACCCCCGTCGTCGGATACCAAGGGGAACCAATCCCCCCGGAGACTGGCGGGGAGGGCCGTATACAATTCGGCCCTCAACCGGACTCAATTCCGGAGACCAAGGTAGCTCTGGAATTCAGCACGCACCCTCCTTCGAAAGAAGGGGGGATGCCTGTTCCGCCGGTGGCCCCTGTCCAACCAGGGGCACCGGATAATCTACTGGAAGTGTTGCGAGGCGCTTCCATTATGGATGAGCATCGTGTCCTTATGGGCACGGTGATTGAAAGGGTTCAGTCTGCCAAGAGCAGACTAACCGAGGCCTGCGGCAACCTGCTGACAGGTTTTGAGGTAAGTGATGCTAAAAGGAGAGAATCCCAATGTAGACAACAGCCCCTGAGACACTGTCTGGTGTTCGGAAAGAAAAAACCGGACAGAGGATCAATCTCCTATGATGGGAAACTAACTAAATTTTTATTAAATGCAGGTGTCGTTGCTGGCCACGGCCTCGCATACTGCCGAAGTCTCCGGACTGAAGCAAAAACTAGCGGAGGCCGAGGGAGAGCTGAGCCAAGTGAAGAGGTAGCTCCAGGAGCAACAAAGTAAGCGATAACCTATTATATATTCGAAAAGAAGAAAATGATATGCGATGACCAAAATGCCATGATTTGTACAGAAGCGACGACCGAGGTCGAGGCCCTGAGAAAGGCCTTGGCCGACACCGAGGGGAAGGTTGTCCAACAGCAAGCCGCCCGTAAGAAGCTCAAGGCCCGGGTCGGCGAGGTCCAGCAGGGAGCTCCAGGATGTGGTGAGGAAGTGTGAAGCTTTGGAGCGCGAGGCGTCGGCTCGAGAGGCCGAACTTACCAAGGCTCATCAGAGCGCAGAGGCCGCACAGAATGAAGCCCAGGACGCTCTCCAGGAGATCCAGGAAGTGAACAAGATCGCAGCGGGTAAGGCGTTTAACATGCAAAGCAAGTATGTGGAGAGGAAGTACCTTTTACTAACCCGGATTCAGAGTTGCCCAGGGGCTTTTGTGGATCTGCCACATAGTGTATCCGATGCTGTGGAGTTCTTCCGAGCCAGGGAAGGGGATTCTCTGGAGAAGTTGTTCTGGTCGCAGTATGCTATGCCAGAACATCCAGTGGCCTTTGCCGATCAACTAAAACAGTTGGTCGAGCTGCACCAGGTGGCCGAACTGGCCATGAAGGATTTAATAATCGGACTATGGCCAGCCGAAGCTATACCTAGCTGTTATTTTGGCCTCGTGAAGACGGTGGGGGAGGCTTGTCCGCGGCTAGACATCGTCAAGCGATCAGTCTACATCGAGGGTGCCCGCATGGCCTTCGCTCGTTGCAAGATGTGGTGGGCGAAGATGGACGCCGTCGAGGTGGCCCAGGGGCCACCGGAGGGCAAGGAACACCGCACACCCGAGCAATATTTTGCGGATGTCCAGGAGGGATCTCGACTTGTAGCAACACAGTGCGGGAAGGACGTTATTCTCGAATGAATACATTCATATTTTGCCTTGTATGACGAAAACAAACCCGCTTTCTAATATAATTTTTATTATGTTTTGATTGTATCCTCCTATGCGGCCGTGTTGTATGAAATCTGAGGGTTGGCCAGTCGTCGGCTTCTTCCCTCACGTAAGTAGTACGTAGGTGTTCGGGATGGTATCTAAACAATCTTGATCCAATTATATGGTCCTTGAAGGAGTTGTTTAGCGCAACGAACCAGGCAACCAGACTATACGGCTTGAACGCCCTCACTTAGCCATAGTAGTTTTATAATAAAACATAGGCACAGCCCCTGGTATACGAACCAGAGTGCTGTCAGCGTCTGATCGGGAAGTACCGATCCTTCGCGTAATGCGGAAAAATCTCCAACGATTTGAGACCTCCGAACAGCTGACCGGCTCTTGCCGCATCATGACAGTCAGTTTTCGGCTTTCTCTACTGAGGTGCTCATCCGGTTTAGACTGGGGCACAATCGCAGTAGTTCTCCCTTTACTACCCTAGACGATGTAGCGGAACGTAGGGTAGCAAGCACAGGAGCTGGGCAACCCAATTATTGACCAAAGACATGATTCAGAGCCAATGCATATAATGCTAAATTCGGGGTGCCAAACTATACTTATAAGAAGTGTTCGGACTTTTGTTGCCGTAATGTGGGGTGCTATAAAGCCCCTGGCAAACATCAAAACATACCAAAGTGTACGGGTGCTACCTGATGGGGTTATCCACAGGGAAACTGAAAAAAAGGAAAAGAGAGAAAGAAAACAGAAAAGATGTAAAGGGAAAAAACTGGGGTCCTAGAGCCCCAGCTACGAACTGTTTTCATTGTAATGTAATTAGTACGTCAAGGCGCATTGATACAAGTAGTGAAATAAGCAACATGCTATTTAACATGCCGAAACCAGGGGAGAGCAGCATGTGGGTCCTAGAAAACAGGTAGAGTTATCGTTAACGGAATCACCTAAAAAGTCCCCGTATGTTTACGCTCCTCGCCAAATTGGTGTATTTATCCTTCAAGAGGACCGATAACCAGACCCCCCAATGGGGCCTGTATGATTAAAACCTGAAAGAAAACAAGCAGAGTGAAAGTATGTGTGTATCCGATGTCGGTTGAGCCGTGCCGTGGATCACAAGCTAGCTATGCCTCCGTCGATGCCCATGGATTTTGAGTGCGTAGTTATGTACGCGCGGCATGTATGCCACCGCTTGATCGGGACTGAGACGGAGGCCGGATTGCTAGTCGAGCTCCTGACGAGTCGAGATCTCCTGCTGCAGAGTAGTTAGGACCCTCTTAAGGGTGTCCGAGGGCTCGACAGCCGAATGAAGGTTCTGCTTGAGAAGGCTGCTTTGTACTTCTGTAGCCAGGGTAGCTGTGTGATCTTCTGTGCGGAGAGAGCGTTCCGTATTGCCATTGACTGTTATGACACCGTGTGGGCCGGGCATCTTGAGCTTGAGATAAGCATAGTGTGGCACTGTGTTGAATCGAGCAAACGCAGTTCGTCCGACAGTGCATGATAGCCGCTGCAGAATGGGACGACATCGAAGACTAACTCCTCCGTTCAGAAGTTGTTCGGAGATCCGAAGACAACCTCAATTATGATTGAGCCCGTACAACGGGTCTCTACGCCTGGAATGACTCCTTTAAAGGTGGTCTTTGTAGGCTTGATCCTTGATGGGTTAATGGCCATTTTTCGCACTGTATCCTGATAGAGCAGATTGAGGCTGCTACCGCCGTCCATAAGGACACGAGTCAGGTGGAACCCATCAATTATTGGGTCTAAGACCAGTGCGGCTGACCCTCCGTGACAGATACTGGTCGGGTGATCCCGATGATCAAAAGTGATCGGGCATGACGACCATGGATTGAATTTTGGGGCGACTGGCTCTATCGCGTAGACGTCCCTGAGTGCACGCTTGCGCTCCCTCTTGGGGATGTGGGTAGCATATATCATGTTCACCTTTTTGACCTGAGGGGGAAACTTCTTCTGTCCCCCTATGTTCGGTTGCCGTGGCTCTTTGTCATCGTCCTTGCTTTGTGATCCCTTTTCCCTATTCTCGGCGTTTAATTTGCCGGCCTGTTTGAAAACCCAGCACTCTCTATTTGTATGATTAGGAGGCTTGTTGGGGGTGCCGTGAATCTAGCATGGACGATCAAGTATGCGGTCCAAGCTGGATAGGCCCGAATTATTCTTTTGGAATGGCTTCTTCCGCTGACCGGACTTAGAGCCACTGAATCCGGTGTTGACCGCCGTATCCTCGATGTTGTCACTATTGTTTCAGTTCTTGTATCTATTGCGTTGAGACTTGTCTTTGTTGCTTTTAACTTCAGGGGTGCCGGCGTCGCTTGCATTGTTTTTACTACAGGCCAGCCAACTGTCCTCGCCCGCACAAAAGCGGGTCATGAGTGCCGCCATGGATTTTGGCTTTTCTTGGCCAAGGTGGCGAGCGAGCCATTCGTCACGGATGCTATGCCTAAAAGCTACTAGAGCTTCAGCGTCCGGACAGTCGGCAATTTGGTTCTTTTTAGTTAAGAACTTTATCCAGAATTTCCTGGTGGACTCTCTAGGCTATTGAACTATATGTCTTAAGTCATCAGCATCCGGAGGTCGAACATATGTACCTTGGAAGTTATCGAGGAAAGCCTCTTCCAAGTCCTCCCAGCCGCCAATGGAATTTTCAGGAAGACTATTTAGCCAATGCCGAGCTGGCCCTTTGAGTTTTAGAGGGAGGTATTTTATGGCGTGGAGGTCATCTCCGCGGGCCATATGGATGTGGAGAATGAAGTCCTCGATCCACACCGCGGGGTCCGTGGTTCCATCGTATGTTTCTATGTTCACGGGCTTGAATCCTTCAGGGAATTCATGATCCAGGACGTCACCAATGAAGCAATGAGGGTGTGCGGGGCCTCTATATCGGGCCGTATCGTGACGCAACTCTGATGGAGTCCGTCTGTGGTGTTCAGCCCACGCATGACTGGGTTTGTCACTTCCGAATAGGTGGCCATTGTCACGTGTCGATGGGCGTCCCCGTGATCCGTAGATTGATCTGGTATATCCTACTTTATTTTCCAGGTTCTGCCGGAGGTCATATGTATGGCCGTGGGCTAATTTACCTCTGCCTGAGTGATGAGGCGGGGCAGGCTAGTGTTCGGCATGAGTTGCCGTTTTGTCCCGACCACGTGGTGGTCGGTCGGCCGTATTATGCGATGGTGGTATGTACTTCGGCGCCTCCTCGTCGAACTGAGGTAGCAATTTGCGCTTTGGGTAGCTTTTGGTTGGGCGCTTGAGGCCGTATCCTTCGCCTGCTAGGACATCAGTCCATTTATCATTGAGCAGATCTTGGTCAGCTTGAAGCTGCTGCTGCTTCTTTTTTAGGCTCCTTGTCGTGGCTATTTGCTGGCGCTTGAAGCACTCCTGCTCAAGAGGTTCCTCGGGCACGATGAAATCTTTGGTGCCGAGGCTCACCTCGTCTTCGGAGAGCGGAAGGTAATTATCGTCCTCCGAATCTTCGTGCGTGGCCTGTTTAACAGGGCTAACCTGCTCATCTTCCCGTTCATCTTGTTTGTTTGCTTTATCGACGGGGTCTTCGTTGTCTTTGGCACCTTCCGGAGTGTCATCTTCTCCTATGCCGGTGTTTCTGTCTTTACTGTGGCGTGACTTAGAGCGGCGCCGTTGATGCCGGTGCTTGGACTGTATTTCGGAAGGTTTATCCTCAACTTGGTCTTCCTTATCGTCGCCGCTGTTCTCCTTTGGTGCATCCACCATGTATACGTCATACGAGGAAGTGGCCGTCCAGCGTCCGGTGAACGGCGGGTTCTGAGCCTCTTCTTCTCCGGCATCGTCATCCATACCATCGATGTCCTTGGAGTCGTAATCAAGTTTGTTGGTCAAATCCTCGATCGTGGCTATAAAGTGGGTGGCGGGTGGGAAGTAAAATTCTCCATCGTCAGCCCCTAGTTAGAGCCGGATATAGTTCTGCTGAGAGTCCTCTGCCAAGGACAGTTTTTAATGAGTTTAGCACATCACGCAAAGGCGAGTGCTCGAAGATTTCTGTGGCGCTGAATTTGAAGATCGACAAACGATCAAGCTCGGTGTCTGCGGGGTCGCGTGGTTCGAAACCTACGGCCAGAGACGAGTCTGGCGTTCCGGTGGCATAGGCATCGTGTGAGACCAGGTCCATGTGCGGCTCCAATGCCGTGCAATCTGGGGCCTCCATGGTGTGGTTAATTCTCCCATCTTTGGATGGCACGGCCTGCTCCGGCTCTAGGGCCAGAGCGGTTACAGGAGCGATCTCCTGGATGCGGCCCGATGGCAGATTTAGGTCATGATCATCGGGGTGACCGGGAGCGGCTACCACGGTATCGAATCTGGCAAAGATTAATTCTCCACGGATGTCCGCAACATAGTTCAAGCTCCCGAATATGACCTGATGGCTAGGGGCGTAGCTTTCGATCTGCTCCAGATGGCCAAACGAGTTGGCCCGCAGTGCGAAGCCACCGAACATGAAGATCTGCCCGGGGAGGAAAGTTTCTCTACAAATAGCATCATTATTGATGATTGAAGGGGCCATCAAACCTTTCAGCGACAGCACAGAGGAAATCTCTACGAAAGCACCAATGTCGGTGTCAAAACTGGCGAATCTCGGGTAGGGGGTCCCGAACTGTGCGTCTAAGGTCGATGGTAACAGGAGACATGGGACACGATGTTACCGAGGTTCAGGCCCTCTCTGTGGAGGTAATACCCTACGCCTTGCTTGATTGATATTGATGAATATGAGTATTACAAGAGTTGATCTACCTCGAGATCGTAATGGCAAAGGCTCTGGCAGTGACGCTATCGTGGGCTCCGCGGTGACCTTCATCCTGCCGTCCTGCTGGTCTTGGCCTCGTTGCACCAATATGGAAACCTTTGCCTGATGCCTCGCCTACGGTTGGCCCTTTAGCACAAAAGAGGCAACGAGTACTCTGCGCCCGCTGGCGCTCGCCTGGCCTTGGTCGTCATGGCTCATGTCACGCGCTCCTCGCGAGGTGCCCCTTGCATAGATATCTCCGCCCCTCAGGAGCCAGCCTAGGGAGGCTGCCCCTGAGGAGGTCTTATGTCGTCCGCCTCATGAGGCTTGGCCCCTCGTGAGGGTCTTGAATGGTTGCTGATGAAGATGTGCCGCACCAGGCCGCTGGATGAGCCATGCCCTGGGCCGTAGGCAGGCAAGTCTGGGTACCCCTGTTCCCAGGACGCCGATAGTAGCCCCCGAGCCCAAGGCGCGCTCGTACTTGGCTTCGCGGCGAAGCCAAGGGTCAAGTGCCGAGCACCGCGGGCCCCAATAGCCCGCGTCCTCGATTGATGCATGGCGACTGACGGGACGTGGGTGCCTCCACTTCCCACGCAGCCTCGATTTCCGCCTGGCTAGGCAACCACTTTCATCTTCATAGCTCTGCCTCCTTTACAGGCAGCACTCCCCGCCGCTCCCTCATCTTCCGGAAGGCAGCGGATCTCTTCCCTCGGTCCAATCTGACACCAACTCCCCCACTGCCATGGCACCAAGACGGAAGAAGAAGGGGAGGAAGGAGTCCCATACCTCGCCCCCCGCGATGCCGGTCTTCGAGCCCGCCATCGAGCGGTCGGTGGTGATCAACCAAGAAGCGATGGGCAAGGTGCGCCCGGCGCTTGCCGCCGATTTCAATGAGTGGGGGGCGACGGTGGCCTGGCCAACTTCCCGCGCCGAAGTTGGACGGATGACCACTGAGGTCCCCATCCATCTTCATGCCCTCTGGGCAGGCTTGATTCCCCCCTTCTCCAATTTCTTCAATGTGGTGCTCTCGCATTACCAGATCAATGTGCTACATCTCGATCCCCAATCCATCATCGTCCTTGCTGTCTTTGCATTCTTTTATGAAGCCATGATGGGCATTGCCCTTCCGTTACCCTGCTTCGCCACTTCTTCTCGCTGCACCTGACAGATCCTCTCCAGCACTCAGGGTGTGTATCCCTCCCGGCCGCCACGACAATGGGCGGCTCGGGGATCGACTTCGAGCTCTCGCCCGTCGTCGGAGGCTTCAGGAAGAGGTGGGTGTTTGTGGACGTTGGCGTGCGCAGCCACCCGCTGTTGCTCCCACGAATTCCAACTGCCCCGAGCTTCGGTTGGGGGCACGCGAAGCTCACCGATCGGCGGCTCGCTCATGTCTGGCACTGGCTCGCCAGGCCGAAGGACCTCAGAGTGACAACGCCCATGGTGGTGAAGGAGTTCATCCGGTGTCGCATCGCTCCACTTCAACGCCACTCTCGACAATTGTGGACCTTCTTCGGCTACGGGAACCGCATGAGGCTTCAGGCTCCGGCTCTTCCTCCTTAGGCGCGACGCACGGTGCTCGAGCTACTGACGAGCGACCCAATGCAAGCCAACCTGCCAGAGCAGGGATGTCTTTTGTACTGCTGCTCGAACAAGGTGGAGTTCGTGAAGCAGATGCCCCTCTTCGACGAATGGGGACCGCGCCCAGTTGGCCTTGAAGGGCCTCGCAAGAGCCCCATCTTCGTGGCCCCCCTGCCTGCCGTGAGTGCGATGCCCGCCCCAGGAGCGGGCGCAGGGGGTCAGTCGCTGTCGAGCGATGGTGGCGCTGCTGCTGTGGAACCGGCACCACTCGGGGCTCCTGAGGTGCCGTCCCCCAGGACCTTGGAGAGCCGTCCTGAGGAAGCGGCCGGGGGGATGACGCAATCCTATGCTCCTAAGGCCGGAGCCCCCGAGGCCCCGGTGAACCGCCATGAGGCGAGTACCGAGGTCTCCGCGCGGTCCAGCAGCCCTGAGGTCGCCTCCTCTGGAGTCACACCATCCGCGCCCGGCCTTGGTGACCACACCCAGGGCTTCGGCCAGCTCCGATCGAACTTCGAGGTGCTCCGCAAGAGGAAGGGGTCTCCAAGCTGCAGTGGTGACGCCTTCTGGCCATTGAAGCAGAGGAAGTACATTGCTATTGATGAGTCAGTACCTTATCTTCGTAATCTCTTGAGCGCCGCTTCTCCTCCTGACAATAGTTCTTCAGGACCCCTTTCACCAGGGCGATGGAGTCACCCGAGAGGCAACCTTAGCCTACTTCGGGCTCTCTGCTAACCTTGAGTGCCTCCAGTCGACCCGCCACGCGCAGCGCAAGGCCGGCTGGGAAGGCGGACGCGCCAGCCTGGCGTCTTGACCCCATGCTCTTGTCGTCCCTCCTTCATAGTTCGGCCTGGGGTGCGGGGAGTGTGCCGAGGGCCCCACCAATGGTGCTTACCCGCAGCTGGGCGATCTCGGTCCTGGCCTTACCTCTGAGCATTGAGGCCCCACCCCACCGGGCCTCAACCGAGGTCCGAAGGGCGGCTGGAAAGGCGCCAGCCTCCAGCCCCCTGCCAAGAGCGGGCGAGCCGCTTCGAACTTCTCCAACACATCTTGGCACGGAGGACGAACTCGGCCGCGTGTTTTGAGCTTGCACACGAGCGCGGTGTAGTCTGTCATGAGCTCTTCCGAGAGGCGATGGGCGCGCTGAGCCGGCTTGGAGATGAGCTGGTGGACATTAACGTCCGCCTTGAAACCGAAGGCCTTTGGCTGGCGGATGAATGGCATCAGCTGAAGGTGGCCATTGACCTTGGGCGTCTCCAGCATGAATGCGCCAACACGAAGGCCGAGGCGTCCCTTGATACCTCATGCGAGGCCAGCACCCGGGCTCTGGAGGAGGCCAGGGAAGTTGACCGTCACCGCGAGGTCGCAGAGAAACGCGAAGGGGGAGCTCCGGGCTCTAAACGCCTCCCTTGGAGCGGCAGGTCGAGGCACGCAGGGCTGCCTTGGCGTCGATGAAGGGGCACCCTCCGAGGAGGGGGAGCTCCTGAGACGCGAGGAGCTGATGCCGGAGGCCACGGAGCGCAGCCTCGAGCTTGAACGGTTGGAGACAAGGGAGTGTCAGGTCACCCAGGCGGAGGACGCCGCCAGTGCGCGTGAAGCCAGGATCCAAGAGGAAGTCGACCGTAGGATGGCGGAGGCTTGTGTAGAACTCGCCAACAGGCATTATCTGAAGCTGAAGCTCGTGGAAGCCGAAGCCGAGGGTAGAACCGCTGCTCTCAGGTCGAGGCTGGACGAAGCGATGCAGCGTGAGAAGGCTGCCGCAGCGTCCCTGATCTCCATCCAGGCCGAGCTGGCCTCCGCGCGCGCCGAACTGCTCCCGCTCCAGCGGCGGGTTGCTGATGCTAAGTCCCTCGCGCAACAAAGTAGGGAGGAAGCGCTCCACCGGCAGACGTTACTGCGCAAGCATACTCCCATGCTCCGAGCCCTCAGGGTGAGGGCCAACCAGGCGCTGGGTGCCATCTGTGACGAACACGCCCCTCACCCCCACGCAGAGGACTATGCCAGCCATCTTCACTTCTTCACCGACGTCATGACGCACCTGGAGGACCGGGCCGAGAGGGCTCGCGAGCTCATGGACGAAAAGAGCCGAGGCCTCCTTGGACGCGTGTTCTCCCACGTCTTCAGCCATCTTCAGAATGCCGACCCCAACTTCGACTTCGCAAACGCCATCGCCCCAGTGCCCGGAGCTATCCGGGACAACCTGGCACGCTGGGTGGATGATAACGTGGATGCTCTGGTCAGAGCTTTCGCTTCCGACGACGACGCAGTGGTGGTTGTGGTGGATGAGGGTGACTGTTGGGGAACGTTGCAGAAAACAAAAATTTTCCTACGGTTTCACCAAGATCCATCTATGAGTTCATCTAGCAACGAGTGATCGGATTGCATCTACATACCTTTGTAGATCACGCGCGGAAGCGTTCAAAGAACGGGGATGAGGAAGTCGTACTCGACGTGATCCAAATCACCGGAGATCCTAGCGCCGAACGGACGGCACCTCCGCGTTCAACACACGTACGGTCAGCGTGACGTCTCCTCCTTCTTGATCCAGCAAGGGGAAGGAGAGGTTGATGAAGATCCAGCAGCACGACGGCGTGGTGGTGGATGCAGGGGTCACCGCAGCAGGACTTCGCCGTTCTACTACGAGAGGGAGAGGTGTAGCAGGGGAGAGGGAGGCGCCAAGACTCAAGGGTGCTGCTGCCCCCTCCCTCCCCCCTTTATATAGGCCCCCTAGGGGGTGCGCCGGCCCTAGGAGTGGAGTGCCCCCCAAGCCAGGTGGGGCGCCCCCACCCTAGGGTTCCCAACCCTAGGCGCATGGGGTGGGCCAAGGGGGGCGCACCAACCCACTATGGGCTGGTTCCCCTCCCCACTTTGGCCCATGGGGCCCTCCGGGATGGGTGTCCCCACCCAGTGGAACCCGGGACCCTTCCGGTGGTCCTGGTACAATACCGGTGACCCCCGAAACTCTCTCGGTGGCCGAAACTGCACTTCCTATATATAATTCTTCACCTCCGGACAATTCCGGAACTCCTCGTGACGTCCGGGATCTCATCCGGGACTCCGAACAACTATCGGGTTACTGCATATTATATCTCTACAACCCTAGCGTCACCGAACCTTAAGTGTGTAGACCCTACGGGTTCGGGAGACATGTAGACATGACCGAGATGGCTCTCCGATCAATAACCAACAGCGGGATCTGGATACCCATGTTGGCTCCCACATGCTCCTCGATGATCTCATCGGATGAACCACGATGTCGAGGATTCAAGCAACCCCGTATACAATTCCCTTTGTCAATCGGTACGTTACTTGCCCGAGATTCGATCGTCGGTATCCCAATACCTCGTTCAATCTCGTTACCGGCAAGTCACTTTACTCATACCGTAATGCATGATCCTGTGACCAGACACTTGGTCACTTTGAGCTCATTATGATGATGCATTACCGAGTGGGCCCAGAGATACCTCTCCGTCATACGGAGTGACAAATCCCAGTCTTGATCCGTGTCAACCCAATAGACACTTTCGGAGATACCCGTAGTGTACCTTTATAGTCACCCAGTTACGTTGTGACGTTTGGTACACCCAAAGCACTCCTATGGTATCCGGGAGTTACTTGATCTCATGGTCTAAGGAAAAGATACTTGACATTGGAAAAACTCTAGCAAACGAACTATACAATCTTGTGCTATGTTTAGGATTGGGTCTTGTCCATCACATCATTCTCCTAATGATGTGATCTCGTTATCAATGAAATTCAATTTCCATAGTCAGGAAACCATGACTATCTGTTGATCAACGAGCTAGTCAACTAGAGGCTTACTAGGGACATGTTGGTGTCTATGTATTCACACATGTATTACGATTTCCGGATAACACAATTATAGCATGAATAAAAGACAATTATCATGAACAAGGAAATATAATAATAATCCTTTTATTATTGCCTCTAGGGCATATTTCCAACAGTCTCCCACTTGCACTAGATTCAATAATCTAGTTACATTGTGATGAATCGAACACCCATGGAATTCTGGTGTTGATCATGTTTTGCTCTAGGGAGAGGTTTAATCAACGGATCTGCTACATTCAGGTCCGTATGTACTTTACAAATATCTATGTCTCCATCTTGAACATTTTCACGAATGGAGTTGAAGCGACGCTTGATGTGCCTGGTCTTCTTGTGAAACCTGGGCTCCTTGGCAAGTGCAATAGCTCCATTGTTGTTACAGAAGAGTTTGATCGGCCCCGACGCATTGGGTATGACTCCTAGGTCGGTGATGAACTCCTTCACCCAAATTGCTTCATGCGCTGCCTCCGAGGCTGCCATGTACTCCGCTTCACATGTAGATCCCGCCACGACGCTCTGCTTGCAACTGCACCAGCTTACTGCCCCATCATTCAAAATATACACGTATCCGGTTTGTGACTTAGAGTCATCCAGATCTGTGTCGAAGCTAGCGTCGACGTAACCCTTTACGACGAGCTCTTCGTCACCTCCATAAACGAGAAACATTTCCTTTGTCCTTTTCAGGTACTTCAGGATATTCTTGACCGCTGTCCAGTGTTCCTTGCCGGGATTGCTTTGGTACCTACCTACCAAACTTACGGCAAGGTTTACATCAGGTCTGCTACACAACATGGCATACATAATAGAACCTATGGCTGAGGCATAGGGGATGACACTCATCTCTTCTATATCTTCTGCTGTGGTCGGACATTGAGCTGAGCTCAATTTCACACCTTGCAACACAGGTAAGAACCCCTTCTTTGACTGATCCATATTGAACTTCTTCAATATCTTATCAAGGTATGTGCTTTGTGAAAGACCTATGAGGCGTCTTGATCTATCTCTATAGATCTTGATGCCTAATATATAAGCAGCTTCTCCAAGGTCCTTCATTGAAAAACTCTTATTCAAGTAGGCCTTAATGCTGTCCAAAAGCTCTATATCATTTCCCATCAAAAGTATGTCATCTACATATAATACGAGAAATGCTACAGAGCTCCCACTCACTTTCTTATAAACGCAAGCTTCTCCATAAGTCTGCATAAACCCAAACTCTTTGATCATCTCATCAAAGCGAATGTTCCAACTTCGAGATGCTTGCACCAGCCCATAAATCGAGCGTTGGAGCTTGCACACCTTGTCAGCATTCTTAGGATCGAAAAAACCTTCCGGCTGCATCATATACAATTCTTCCTTAAGGAAACCATTAAGGAATGCCGTTTTGACGTCCATTTGCCATATCTCATAATCATAGAATGCGGCAATTGCTAACATGATTCAGACGGACTTCAGCTTCCCTACCGGTGAGAAAGTCTCATCGTAGTCAACCCCTTGAACTTGTCGATAACCCTTAGCGACAAGCCGAGCTTTATAGATGGTCACATTACCATCCGCGTCTGTCTTCTTCTTAAAGATCCATTTATTTTCTATGGCTCGCCGCTCAACGGGCAAGTCAGTCAAAGTCCATACTTTGTTTTCATACATGGATCCTATCTTGGATTTCATGGCTTCCAACCATTTGTCGGAATCCGGGCCCGCCATCGCTTCTTCATAGTTCGAAGGTTCACCGTTGTCTAACAACATGATTTCCAAGACAGGGTTGCCGTACCATTCTGGTGCGGAACGTGTCCTTGTGGACCTTCGAATTTCAGTAGGAGCTTGATCAGAAGTATCTTGATCATCATCATTAACTTCCTCTCTAATTGGTGTAGGCACCACAGGAACATTTTCCTGAGTTGCGCCACTTTCCGGTTCAAGAGGTAATACTTCATCAAGTTCTACTTTCCTCCCACTTACTTCTTTCGAGAGAAACTCCTTATCTAGAAAGGATCCATTCTTGGCAACAAAGATCTTGCCTTCGGATCTGAGGTGGAAGGTATACCCAATAGTTTCTTTAGGGTATCCTATGAAGACGCATTTTTCCGACTTGGGTTCGAGCTTTTCAGGTTGAAGTTTCTTGACATAAGCATCGCATCCCCAAACTTTTAGAAACGACAGCTTAGGTTTCTTCCCGAACCATAATTCATACGGTGTCGTCTCAACGGATTTCGACGGAGCCCTATTTAAAGTGAATGCGACAGTCTCTAAAGCATAGCCCCAAAAAGATAGTGGTAAATTGGTAAGAGACATCATAGATCGCACCATATCTAATAGAGTGCGATTACGACGTTCGGACACACCATTACGCTGAGGTGTTCCAGGCGGCGTGAGTTGTGAAACTATTCCACATTTTCTTAAGTGTGTGCCAAATTCGTGACTCAAGTATTCTCCTCCACGATCTGATCGCAGGAACTTGATTTTCCTGTCACGTTGATTTGCAACCTCACTCTGAAATTCCTTGAACCTTTCAAAGGTCTCAGACTTGTGTTTCATTAAGTAGACTTACCCATATCTACTCAAGTCATCAGTGAGGGTGAGAACATAACGATAACCTCCGCGAGCCTCAACACTCATTGGACCGCACACATCAGTATGTATGATTTCCAATAAGTTGGTTGCTCGCTCCATTGTTCCTGAGAACGGAGTCTTGGTCATTTTACCCATGAGGCATGGTTCGCACGTGTCAAATGATTCGTAATCAAGAGACTCTAAAAGTCCATCTGCATGGAGCTTCTTCATGCGTTTGACACCTATGTGACCAAGGCGGCAGTGCCACAAGTATGTGGGACTATCATTATCAACCTTACATCTTTTGGTACTCACACTATGAATTTGTGTAGCATTACGCTCGATATTCATTAAGAATAAACCATTCACCATCGGAGCATGACCATAAAACATATCTCTCATATAAATAGAAGAACCATTATTCTCGGATTTAAATGAGTAGCCATCTCGTATTAAACAAGATCCTGATACAATGTTCATGCTCAAACTTGGCACTAAATAAAAATTATTGAGGTTCAAAACTAATCCCGTAGGTAAATGTAGAGGTAGCGTGCCGACGGTGATCACATCGACCTTGGAACCATTCCCGACACGCATCGTCATCTCGTCCTTCGCCAGTCTCCGCTTATTCCGCAGCTCCTGCTTTGAGTTACAAATGTGAGAAACCGCACCGGTATCAAATACCCAGGAGCTACTACGAGTACTGGTAAGGTACACATCAATTACATGTATATCACATATACCTTTCGTTTTGCCGGCCTTGTTGTCCGCTAAGTATTTGGGGCAGTTCCGCTTCCAGTGACCACTTTCCTTGCAATAAAAGCACTCATTCTCGGGCTTGGGTCCATTCTTTGGCTTCTTCCCGGCAGCTTGCTTACTGGGCGCGGCAACTCCCTTGCCGTCCTTCTTGAAGTTCTTCTTACCCTTGCCCTTTTTGAACTTAGTGGTTTTATTCACCATCAACACTTGGTGTTCCTTTTTGACTTCTACCTCTATTGATTTCAGCATTGCAAATACTTCAGGAATGGTCTTTTCCATCCCCTGCATATTGAAGTTCATCACAAAGATCTTGTAGCTCGGTGGAAGCGACTGAAGGATTCTGTCAATGACCGCGTCATCCGGGAGATTAACTCCCAGCTGAGTCAAGTAGTTATGTAACCCAGACATAGTGAGTATGTGCTCACTGAGAGAACTGTTTTCCTCCATCTTACAGCTGAAGAACTTGTCGTAGACTTCATATCTCTCGACCCGGGCATGAGCTTGAAAAACCATTTTCAGCTCTTCAAACATCTTATATGCTCCATGTCTCTCAAAACGCTTTTGGAGCCCCGGCTCTAAGCTGTAAAGCATGCCGCACTGAACGAGGGAGTAATCATCGGTATGTGTCTGCCAAGCGTTCATAACGTCTTGTTCTGCAAGGAGAACAGATGCTTCACCTAGCGGTGCTTGTAGGACATAATCTTTCTTGGCAGCTATGAGGATGATCCTCAGGTTCCGGACCCAGTCCGTATAGTTGCTGGCATCGTATTTCAGCTTGGTTTTCTCTAGGAACACGTTGAAGTTGAGGACAACGTTGGCCATTTGATCTACAATACATGTTGTAAAGATTTTAGACTAAGTTCATGATAATTAAGTTCATCTAAATCAAATTATTCAATGAACTCCCACTCAGATAGACATCCCTCCAGTCATCTAAGTATAACATGATCCGAGTTAACTAGGCCGTGTCCGATCATCACGTGAGACGGACTAGTCAACATCGGTGAACATCTTCATGTTGATCGTATCTTCTATATGACTCATGCTCGACCTTTCGGTCTACTGTGTTCTGAGGCCATGTCTGTACATGCTAGGCTCGTCAAGTCAACCTAAGTGTTTGCATGTGTAAATCTGTCTTACACCCGTTGTATGTGAACGTTGGAATCTATCACACCCGATCATCACGTGGTGCTTCGAAACAATGAACTGTCACAACGGTGCATAGTTAGTGGGAACACTTTCTTGAAATTATTATGAGGGATCATCTTATTTACTACCGCCGTTCTAAGTAAACAAGATGCAAAAACATGATAAACATCACATGCAATCAAATAATAATAGTGACATGATATGGCCAATATCACATAGCTCCTTTGATCTCCATCTTGGGTCTCCATGATCATCTTGTCACCGGCATGACAGCATGATCTCCATCATCATGATCTCCATCATCATGATATCCATCATCGTGTCTCCATGAAGTTGCTCGCCAACTATTACTTCTACTACTATGGCTAACATGTTTAGCAATAAAGTAAAGTAATTTACATGGCGTTTCTCAATGACACGCAGGTCATACAAAAAATAAAGACAACTCCTATGGCTCCTGCCGGCTGTCATACTCATCGACATGCAAGTCGTGATTCCTATTACAATAGCATGAACATCTCATACATCACATGTATATCATTCATAATTCATCACAACTTTGGCCATATCACATCACAAAACACTTGCTGCAAAAACAAGTTAGACGTCCTCTAATTGTTGTTGCAAGTTTTACGTGGCTGCAATAGGGTTCTAGCAAGAACGTTTTCTTACCTACGTGAAAGCCACAACGTGATTTGTCAACTTCTATTTACCCTTCATAAGGACCCTTTTCATCGAATCCGCTCCAACTAAAGTGGGAGAGACAGACACCTGCCAGCCACCTTATGCAACTAGTGCATGTTAGTCGGTGGAACCGGTCTCACGTAAGCGTACGTGTAAGGTTGGTCTGGGCCGCTTCATCCCACAATACCGTTGAAGCAAAATAAGACTAGTAGCGGCAAGAAAGTTGACAACATCTACGCCCACAACAAATTGTGTTCTACTCGTGCAAAAAGAACTACGCATAGACCTAGCTCATGATGCCACTATTGGGGAACGTTGCAGAAAACAAAAAATTTCCTATGGTTTCACCAAGATCCATCTATGAGTTCATCTAGAAACGAGTGATCGGATTGCATCTACATACCTTTGTAGATCACGCGCGGAAGCATTCAAAGAACGGGGATGAGGAAGTCGTACTCGACGTGATCCAAATCACCGGAGATCCTAGCGCCGAACGGACGGCACCTCCGCGTTCAACACACGTACGGTCAGCGTGACGTCTCGTCCTTCTTGACCCAGCAAGGGGAAGGAGAGGTTGATGAAGATCCAGCAGCACGATGGCGTGGTGGTGGATGCAGGGGTCACCGCAGCAGGGCTTCGCCGTTCTACTACGAGAGGGAGAGGTGTAGCAGGGGAGAGGGAGGCGCCAAGACTCAAGGGTGCTGCTGCCCCCTCCCCCCCTTTATATAGCCCCCCTAGGGGTGCGCCGGCCCAAGGATATGGGATCTCCTAGGGGGCGGCGGCCAAGGGGTGGAGTGCCCCCCAAGCCAGGTGGGGCGCCCCCCACCCTAGGGTTCTCAACCCTAGGCGCATGGGGTGGGCCAAGGGGGGCGCACCGGCCCACTATGGGCTGGTTCCCCTCCCCACTTTGGCCCATGGGGCCCTCCGGGATGGGTGGCCCCACCCGGTGGACCCCCGGGACCCTTCCGGTGGTCCCGGTACAATACCAGTGACCCCCCGAAACTCTCCCGATGGCCGAAACTGCACTTCCTATATATAATTCTTCACCTCCGGACCATTCCGGAACTCCTCGTGACGTCCGGGATCTCATGCGGGACTCCGAACAACTTTTGGGTTACTGCATATTATATCTCTACAACCCTAGCGTCACCGAACCTTAAGTGTGTAGACCCTACGGGTTCGGGAGACATGTAGACATGACCGAGATGGCTCTCCGGTCAATAACCAACAGCGGGATCTGGATACCCATGTTGGCTCCCACATGCTTGTCGATGATCTCATCGGATGAACCACGATGTCGAGGATTCAAGCAACCCCGTATACAATTCCCTTTGTCAATCGGTACGTTACTTGCC
Organism: Triticum urartu; assembly: GCF_056163025.1. NCBI lineage: Eukaryota > Viridiplantae > Streptophyta > Magnoliopsida > Poales > Poaceae > Triticum > Triticum urartu. Next base: position 167,149,750 of record NC_141875.1, read on the forward strand.
TGAGATTCGATCGTCGGTATCCCAATACCTCGTTCAATCTCGTTACCGGCAAGTCACTTTACTCGTATCGTAATGCATGATCCCGTGACCAGACACTTGGTCACTTTGAGCTCATTATGATGATGCATTACTGAGTGGGCCCAGAGATACCTCTCCGTCATACGGAGTGACAAATCCCAGTCTTGATCCATGTCAACCCAACAGACACTTTCGGAGATACCCGTAGTGTACCTTTATAGTCACCCAGTTACGTTGTGACATTTGGTACACCCAAAGCACTCCTACGGTATCCGGGAGTTACACGATCTCATGGTCTAAGGAAAAGATACTTGACATTGGAAAAACCCTAGAAAACGAACTATACGATCTTGTGCTATGTTTAGGATTGGGTCTTGTCCATCACATCATTCTCCTAATGATGTGATCTCGTTATCAATGACATTCAATGTCCATAGTCAGGAAACCGTGACTATCTGTTGATCAACGAGCTAGTCAACTAGAGGCTTACTAGGGACATGTTGGTGTCTATGTATTCACACATGTATTACGATTTCCGGATAACACAATTATAGCATGAATAAAAGACAATTATCATGAACAAGGAAATATAATAATAATCCTTTTATTATTGCCTCTAGGGCATATTTCCAACAGTGACGTAGTCGATGATGGTGAAGACGACGTTGGCAACGACGCCAGCAGCGTGTCCGGGAGCCATTCGGAAGATGCTGCGAGCGACATGTCCGATTGAGCCCGTGCTCCTTGTTTTGAACCTGCACGCAAAAGCTTGGGCATGACCCTTCAAGATGTAAGTGCATTTTGGGGAGGGGGAGCCCCTCATGTAATCAGACTATTGTTTTATTCCCTGAGCCAGACTTAAGGCATGTTTTCGTGAGTTCTCGAGTTCTTCTGTGAGCTTGCTGCAGTAACTTACCTCAGTCTAGGCGGGCCTCAATTTGGTCTTGCAGTTGTCGATGTGTAGTTCTCCTGAGGGGAGTCCTCCGTGGGCTCATGAGATTTCGAGCTTCTGAGGAGCCCGCTAGTCCGCCCGAGAGGGCCTTGCGAGAGACGAGCGTCAGATCACGACGAGATGTGCGCGCATACCACGCCCAGGCCCGGCTCGTGAGGCGCTCGTAAGGGAGGGGTAGTAGGCGCTGGCCTCGAAACAAGGCACGGAGCCAGAAAACTCAAGAATCAACATGAACGAGAAAAGATGCCCCCATGCTTGCCAATGAAAATACAACTTCAAGTTCAAATCCAAAAGGTGGCAAATCGAGTTACAGAAAAGGGGTTGAAAGCAAATGGCCGCATTCGGCACCTAGCTAGTCTTCTTGTCTTCTCACCAGCGTGGAGCCTAGTGCTTTCACTGGCCGTGAGCATAGTCATTGGGGGAAAGTGTCAACGGCCAGCGCTGAGCATGTTGCTTCCACTAGGACGTGGGCGGGAGCCCCCGAGGCCCGAGGGCGGCTCTCTGGAGACTTCGGGGCGTGTACAGCCCCACTCATTATTATGTGAGAGTGTCACGGGCGGAGACCTTCATAGGCGTGAGCCTTGCTTCATATTGCCAGATGAGGGCCCCGCCTTGCGCCACGCTCGACCACCGTTGGGGCGTCCGGAAACCAGGATGATGCTAAGGGGCAAAGAGGACGCTAGCGGCGCCCTCGGCGACCACGGGCCCTCTGCCGGGGGGAGGCCTCGCCTGCGCCTCCCCGGCAGAGGACCTACCTCCGGGCGATGCCTTGCCCCGCGTTACAAGAGGGAGGGCCTTGCTCCGGACCCCTTCCGCGCAACCCCCAGTGTGCTGCCTCTGGCTGGAGTGGGGCTGCCACACTGGGATCGCTGTCCGCCGATGCGGCCTAGTCCACCCGCGACCCATGGTTGTCGTTGGCGGGGTCGGCGAGGCTCCTAGGTGGCTCATGGAAGGCCTCAGCTTCCAGCATCTCTTCTTCCCAGCCCGGCTCGAGGAACGTGCAGGGGTCATCCTCTGGCATGTACTCTCGATCCACCATGCGGGCCACATAGGCTTCCAGAGCCGCCTCTCCGGAACCTCGGCCGAGGCGCCCTGTGCCCCACGCCGCCGAGCCCGGTGCGCCTCCCTGGTCGCTGTAGGGTGGCACACCATTGGAATTGTGAGGAGCAACGTCCACACCTACGCCACCCTAGGGAGGCAAGGGCGCGGACGGATGTCTGGCACCGCTGGTCATGCTGGCACTGGCGAGCCCTCCTGGTGCATCTGGGAGCACGCGGACGCGACGAGGCCCGCCATGTGACCTAGCCACAACTTGAGATGTAAGTAGGGAGCAGAAAGGTGGCGTACCCTGATACGTCTCCAACGTATCTATAATTTTTGATTGTTCCATGCTATTATATTATCTATTTTGGATGTTAATGGGCTTATTTATACACTTCTATATTATTTTTGGGACTAACCTACTAACCCAAGGCCAGTGCAAATTGCTATTTTTTTTGCCTATTTCAGTGTTTTGCAGAAAAGGAATATCAAATGGAATCCAAACGGAACGAACCCTTCTCTCATGCTTCACTTATATTATTTTTAGAGGCTTTTAGAACAGCATGGTAGTTTGCTTTGGTTATAAAATTGGTCCTAATATGATAGGCATCCAAGATGGGTATAATAAAAACTATCATAAAAAGTGCATTGAATACTATGAGAAGTTTTATGCTTGATAATTGTTTTGAGATATGAGGATGGAGATATTAAAGAATGCTAGTTGAGCAGTTGTGAATTTGAGAAATACTTCTGTTGAAGTTTGCAAGTCCCGTAGCATGCACGTATGGTAACCATTGTGTAACAAATTTGAAACACGAGGTGTTCTTTGATTGTCTTCCTTATGAGTGGCGGTCGGGGATGAGTGATGGTCTTTTCCTACCAATCTATCCCCATAGGAGGATGCGTGTAGTGCTTGGTTTTTGATGACTTGTAGATTTTTGCAGTAACTATATGAGTTCTTTATGACTAATGTTGAGTCCATGGATTATACGCACTCTCACCCTTCCATCATTGCTAGCCTCTTCGGTACCGTGCATTGCCCTTTCTCACCTTGAGAGTTGGTGCAAACTTCGCTAGTGCATCCAAACCCGTGATATGATACGCTCTGTCACACATAAGCCTCCTTATATCTTCCTCAAAACAGTCACCATACCTACCTATTATGGCATTTCCATAGCCATTCCGAGATATATTGCCATGCAACTTTCCACCATTTCATTCATGACACGATTCATCATTGTCATATTGCTTTGCATGATCATGTAGTTGACATCGTATTTGTGGCAAAGTCACCATGCATAATTTATCATACATGTCACTCTTGATTCATTGCCTTTCCCGGTACACCACCGGAGGCATTCATATAGAGTCATATTTTGTTCTAGTATCGAGTTGTAATCATTGAGTTGTAAATAAATAGAAGTGTGATGAGCATCATTAATAGAGCATTGTACCAAATAAAAAAGGGGAAATGCCAAAAAAAGAAAGGCCCAAAAAAATAAAAAAAAATAAAAAAGAAAAGAAATAAAAAGGGATAATGCTAGTATCCTCTTTTTCCACACTTGTGCTTCAAAGTACCACCATGATCTTTATGATAGAGAGTCTCTTATTTTGTCACTTTCATATACTAGTGGGAATTTTTCATTATAGAACTTGGCTTGTATATTCCAACAATGGGCTTCCTCAAATGCCCTAGGTCTTCGTGAGCAAGCAAGCTGGATGCACACACACTTAGTTTCTTTTGTTGAGCTTTCATACATTTATAGCTCTAGTGCATCCATTGCATGGCAATCCCTACTCCTTGCATTGGCATCAATTGATGGGCATCTCTCTAGCCCGTTGATTAGCCATGTCAATGTGAGACTTTCTCCTTTTTGCCTTCTCCACATAAACCCCGTCATATTATTCTATTCCACCCATAGTGCTATATCCATGGCTCACGCTCATGTATTGCGTGAAAGTTGAAAAAAGTTTGAGATTACTAAAGTATGAAACAATTTCTTGGCTTGTCATCAGGGTTGTGCAAGATGAGAGCATTCTTGCATAACGATAATGGAGCATGACCAAACTGTATGATTTTGTAGGGATGAACTTTCTTTTGCCATGTTATTTTGAGAAGACATGATTGCTTTGTTAGTATGCTTGAAGTATTACTATTTTTATGTCAATATTAAACTTTTTTCATGAATCTTTCGGATCTGAATATTCATGCCACAATAAAGAAAATTACATTGAGAATTATGCTAGGTAGCATTCCACATCAAAAACTCTGTTTTTGTCATTTACCTACTCGAGGACGAGCAGGAATTAAGCTTGGGGATGCTTGATACGTCTCCAACGTATCTATATTTTTTGATTGTTCCATGCTATTATATTATCTGTTTTGGATGTTAATGGGCTTATTTATACACTTTTATATTATTTTTGGGACAAGCCTAGTAACCCAAGGCCGAGTGCAAGTTGCTGTTTTTTTTGCCTATTTCAGTGTTTCGTAGAAAAGGAATATCAAACGGAATCCAAACGGAATGAAACCTTCGGGAGAGTTATTTTCGGAACAAACATGATCCAGGGGACTTGGAGTAGACATCAAGAAATCACCGAGGAGGCCATGCCTGCCCCTGGGCGCGCCCCCACCCTCGTGGGCCCCTCGTAGCTCCACCGACCTACTTCTTCCTCCTATATATCCCATATACCCCAAAAACATCCAGGAGCACCACGAAACCCTATTTCCACCGCCGCAACCTTATGTACCCAAGAGATCCCATCTTGGGGCCTTTTCCGGAGCTCCGCCGGAGGGGGAATCAATCACGAAGGGCTTCTACATCAACACCATAGCCTCTCCGATGATGTGTGAGTAGTTTACCTTAGACCTTCGGGTCTATAGTTATTAGCTAGATGGCTTCTTCTCACTCTTTGGATCTCAATACAAAGTTCTCCTCGATCTTATTGGAGATCTATTCGACGTAACTCTTTTTGCAGTGTGTTTGTCGAGATCCATGAATTGTGGGTTTATGACCAAGTTTATCTATGAACAATATTTGATTCTTCTCTGAAATCTTTTATGTATGATTGGTTATCTTTGCAAGTCTCTTTGAATTATTAGTTTGATTTGGCCTACTAGATTGATCTTTCTTGCAATGGGAGAAGTGCTTAGCTTTGGATTCAATCCTGCGGTGTCCTTTTGTAACACCCACGATGCGGCTATATCTCCCACGTGTCGGAGCACGACTTAGAGGCATAACCGCATTGTAGGCATGTCTGAAGAGGGGTAATCTTTACACATCCCATGTACTGAATAAGAAAGAGATATAGAGTTGGCTTACAATCGCCACTTCACACAATACATAAATATAGCATTACATCATACAGATACAATCAAGGTCCGACTACGGAACCAAAATAAAGACAACCCCAAATGCATAAGATCCCCGATCGCCCCAACTGGGCACCACTACTGATCGTCTGGAAAGGAAACGTAGTAACGTCCTGAGTCCTCATCGAACTCCCACTTGAGTTCAGTCGCATCGCCTGGAATGGTATCATCGGCACCTGCATCTGGTTTTGGAAGTAATCTATGAGTCACGAGGACTCAGCAATCTCACACCCTCGCAATCAAGACTATTTAAGCTTATGGGTAGGAAAAGGTATGTGAGGTGGAGCTGCAGCAAGCACTAGCATATATGGTGGCTAACTTACGCAAATGAGAGCGAGAAGAGAAAGCAAAGCACGTTCGAGAATCTATGATCAAGAAGTGATCCTAGAAATACTTACGTTCAAGCATAAACCGACACCGTGTTCTCTTCCCGGACTCCGTCGAAAAGAGACCATCACGGCTACACACTCTGTTGATCCATTTTAATTAAGTTAAGTTTCAGGTTTTCTACAATCGGACATTAACAAATTCCCATCTGCCCATAACCGCGGGCATGACTTTCGAAAGTTCAAATCCCTGCAGGGGTGTCCCAACTTAGCCCATCACAAGCTCTCACGGTCAATGAAGGATATTCCTTCTCCCAGGACGACCCGATCAGACTCGGAATCCCGGTTACAAGACATCTCGACAATGGTAAAACAAGACCAGCAAAGCCGCCCAAATGTGCCGACCAATCCCGATAGGAGCTGCACATATCTCATTCTCAGGGCACACCGGATTGTCCAAGATTCCGGTAGGCCAACCCAGAGTTGCCCCTAGTGGCCACCAGCTGCTGACAGGTTGGACCAACACTCAGAGGAGCACTGGCCCCGGGGTTTAAAATAAAGATGAACCTTGAGTCTGCAGAACCCAAGGAAAAAAGGCTAGGTGGCAAATGGTAAAACCAAAGTTGGGCCTTGCTGGAGGAGTTTTATTCAAGGCGAACTGTCAAGGGGTTCCCATTATAACCCAACCACGTAAGGAACGCAAAATCAAGGAACATAACACAGGTATGACGGGAAGGGCGGCAAGAGTGGGACAAAACACCAGGCATAAGGCCGAGCCTTCCACCCTTTACCAAGTATATAGATGCATTAAAGTAAACAAGATATAATAATGATATCCCAACAATAAACATGTTCCAACAAGGAACAAACTACAATCTTCACCTGCAACTAGCAACGCTATAAGAGGGTCTGAGCAAAGCGGTAACATAGCCAAACAACGGTTTGCTAAACAAGGTGGGTTAGAGGTTTGACATGGCAATATGGGAGGCATGAAAAATCATGTGGTAGGTATCGCGGCATAGGCATAACAATAGAGAGAGCAACTAGCAAGCAAAGATAGAAGTGATTTCGAGGGTATGGTCATCTTGCCTCCAAAGTTCTCCGAGTTGACGTAAGCTTGATCCTCGTAAGCGTACTCAACGGGTTCCTCGATCACGTACTCGTCCCCCGGCTCTACCCAAGGAAAAAACACAAGCAAAGGGAACCACAATCAACCACGGTGCAATGCGCAAGCAACATGATGCAAAAACAAGGCATGATATGCGGGATGTGATATGCAATGCATATGCGTGCTTCATAAGGGAAATATTGAACCAGGCCTCAACTTGGCAAACCAAGAGCGCCGCTGCAAAGATGAGTTGATTTCGGTCAAATCGATATAAAGATCACCGGAATCGGATGCACGGTTTGCAAATGGCAACCAAAACAATAATGGCACTATTCTGCGATTAACAGCATGATGTCGTCTAAAATGCATCAAGAAACTAAGCTACTGCACTCTAACATAGCAACAAAGTACATGGCAGTGATCCACTCAAGATCCTTGACAAAAGATGAACACTGCGCTACGGCTAAATCACACAATCGCAGGTTCAAACAAGCATGACAAAAGTGCAAAAGATAACAGGTTCTCAGACTTAGTGAAAATAACAACAAGTCAGGATTTAACATCAGGAAGCAATGTTTAGAGCAAGATAACAACATGCTACAGGAACATATCATGGCAAAGCAAGGCATGGCATGAAACTACTCAAAGCATATAACAAAAGTCCCTTACTGACCATAAGCCAAAAAGGATCAAAAAATATGATGGCACCCATGTAAACATAGCAAGTTTCGTTAACAGATTCAGACTTAGCAGAAAAATCGGACATGGCAAAAACAGAGTTGCGTAGGCATGTTTGCGAGCTCGATGCACTACCACAAGGCATTGCATGACAAACTAAGCATACACCCATCAATAAGACATGATCAAGTAGCTAACCATGGCAATAACAATCTCATAGCATGCATGGATCAACTATAACAACCTTGGCAAAATTGATTAACACGTAAACAATCTGCCAGGAACATTTGATAGCAAAAGTAGAGCAAGATTGAGTCATGCTAGGGTACTCCATAATTGCAAAAAAAGACATGGATGGATAGATCATAACAACATCTCAAAATCGTCCTTACTGAACATGCTCAAAAGAGACATGGATCACTCTGTAGCGACATGAATACATGGCATAAAAATAACATCAGGGAAATGACTTGGAAGAGTTCTAAGTCCCTGAAATCAGCAACATCACGAGAGCTACTTTGCATGCTTGTGATAGTCACCACATTGATCACAAAAATACATGGCATACACCCCTGTAAAGATGGCATGGCATAGCCTAAAACACATGTAGGGCTCACGTTCATACGAGGCACACGTTAAACATGGCAAAAATGACAAATGTCCATAATCTGTTAAGAAAAAGAAACTACCATTTTATAGCACTCTTACAAGAGCATTTAGGGCATCAAGATGGACTCAAACAAACATGGTGCAATGGAATGAAATGAAGAGCACATCCAGACGAACAATTTGATATATTACACGCCCAAAACGGAGCTACAGATGCAAAGTTATGATGCGATGAACATGCCTAAAAATATTGAAAACTAGGGACTTGGAGAAAAACAAAGTCAACCCTCTCTCCAGTTCTGGATCTGGCATGGCCTTCGAGGATCGCCGGGGATGGAGGTGCGGCGGTCGGAGAGAAGGGAGATGGCCGGAGGAGGCGCGGGGCGCCAGGAGGAGGCGGTGGCCGGCGCGAACACCGAGGCGGCGGGGCGACGCGGACGGTCCTGGGCGGCGCGGGCGGAGACCGGCGACCCGCGGCGGCGGCTGGCGGTGCGGTTGCCGGCGCCGGGGGGGCGCGTGGGCGAGGCACGGGCGGCGGAGCGCGCGGGCTCGGGGGGGGGGGGGGGCGAGGTGGCGGCGGGAACACGTGGCGGCAGCGGATTGGTGTGGGCGCGGCGGCGGACGTGTCCGGCCCGATCCGGACGTGTGCGACGGCGGAGAGGGAGTGGTGCTAGGGTTTCGACCGTGAATTTCGGAGGGGGAGGCCTATTTATAGATTCTGGGAGCTAGGAGAGTGCAAAAGAGGTGCGGTTTTCGGCCACGCGATCGTGATCGAACAGCCGAGAGGATGCAACACACACGAGGCCTTTACGGTTCCTTGGTTAACCGCTGGAGTATCAAACAAAGTCCAAATGGCACAAAACTTGACAGGTGGTCTATCAGTAGTATACCAAGGCCGCTTGGCAAGTCTCGGTACAATCCGAGAACTTTTAACACCCGCACACGAAAAGAGGCAAAAGGGGACGCCGGAGGACGTAGGAGTGCCGGAATGCAAAACGGACAACGGGGAAAATGCTCGGATGCATGAGACGAACACGAATGCAAATGCGATGCACATGATGACATGATATGAGATGCATGACATGGACAAAAATCAAGACGAAGACAAAACCCAACCACGAGGGAAATCATAACTTAGTGCCGAAAATGGCAAGAGTTGGAATACAAATATGGCAAATTACATACGGGGCGTTACACCTTTCCCAGTGACAGCAGGGGCAGCAAGGCACATATTGTATTGTTGCCACCGAGGATAAAAAGATGGGGTTTATATCATATTGCTTGAGTTTATCCCTCTACATCATGTCATCTTGCGTTACAACACTCCACCACTACGAAAGGATCTCGTCCCAAGATCTAGGACTGGAAAAAAAAACTCCGAATATTCGGAACGGAGGTGGTCCTCGCGTTCCCAGGTGGCTTCATGGTCGGAATGATGTGACCACTTCACTTTCAGGAATTTTATAGACTTGTTGCGAGTCTTGCGCTCAGTTTCTTCAAGAATAGCAACGTGACGCTCATGATAAGATAGGTCTTCTTGTAGATCAACCTCTTCAAAGTTGATGGTGTGGTCAGGAGTCTTGAAACACTTGCGAAGCTGAGACACGTGAAACATGTCATGCACGTTTGCAAAGTCGGATGGAAGCTCAAGTTGATAGGCGAGATCGCCTCTTTTGCCAATGATCTTGAAAGGACCCACATATCTAGGGGCAAGCTTCCCTTTGATACCGAACCGACGAGTACCTTTCATTGGAGAGACGTGAAGGTAGACATGGTCTCTGATCTCGAAAGCCAAGTCACGATGCTTGCTATCATAGTAAGTCTTCTGGCGCGATTGTGCGGCTTTGAGATTTTCATGAATGACTTTGCACATTTCTTCAGCCTCTGTGATCAAGTCATTGCCAAGAAGTTGGCGTTCACCAGTCTCTGACCAGTTAAGAGGAGTACGACACTTTCTGCCATAGAGAATCTCGAATGGGGCCTTGCCCGAACTCACTTGGAAGCTGTTGTTGCAGGAGAACTCGGCATATGGAAGACAATCTTCCCACTTCATACCGAAGGAAATGACACAAGCCCTAAGCATATCTTCAAGAATTTGATTGACTCGCTCGACTTGGCCACTAGTTTGAGGATGAAAGGCTGTGCTGAAGCGAATGCTGGTGCCCATGGCCTTCTGAAAAGAATCCTAGAACTTAGAAGTGAAGATGCTTCGACGATCTGAAGATATCAACTGCGGAATGCCGTGCAAGGAGACAATCCTGGAGGTATATAGCTCTGCCAACTGAGCTGCTGTGATAGATTCTTTGATTGGAAGAAAATGAGCCATGAGCTTGTCGATGACAACACATATAGCATCATTGGCACGCTTGGACTTTGGAAATCCAGTCACGAAGTCCATCTCAATATGGTCAAACTTCCATTCTGGAATGGCAAGAGGTTGGAGGAGACCAACTGGTCGTTGGTGTTCTGCTTTCACCCTTCTGCAGACATCACATTCATTCACGAACTGAGCAATCTCGTGCTTCATTCGAGTCCACCAATACGACTGCTTGAGGTCATGGTACATCTTTGTGCTTCCAGGGTGAATAGACAGGAGTGAATTGTGAGCCTCGTTCATAATGACTTTACGAAGGTCACCTTAGGAACAACAATGCGATCCTCGAAGAATAGAGTATCTTTGTCATCAAGGCGATAGAACTTGTACTTGGGTTGGCTCTTGGCAATCCCAATCTTCACCTTCTTCACCATAGCATCAAGAAGTTGAGCCTCGTGAATCTGATCTTCCAAAGTAGGAGAGACTTGGAGGTTGGCAAGGAATCCTTGAGGAACAACTTGGAGATTAAGTTTGCGGAAAGCTTCACAAAGATCCGGTTGGAAGGGCTTGAGAATCAAACTGTTGCAGTAAGCCTTCCTGCTCAAAGCGTCAGCAATGACATTGGCCTTGCCTGGAGCATATTCAATACTCAGATAATACTCTTGAATCATTTCGACCCAACGAGTCTGCCTGAGGTTGAGGTTGGGCTGAGTGAAGATGTACTTGAGACTCTTATGATCAGTGAAGATGTCCACTTTTCTTCCCAACAAGAGATGTCTCCATGTTAAAAGAGCATGGACAACTGCCGCCAACTCGAGGTCATGAGTGGGGTAGTTCTTTTCGTTGGGCTTCAACTGGCGAGAGGTATAGGCCACAACTTTCTTCTCTTGCATTAACACAGCACCGAGACCTTGCAGGGAAGCATCACAGAAAACCTCGGATGGTTTGGATTCATCAGGAGGAGTCAGAACTGGAGCTGTCACTAACTTCTCTTTGAGGGTGTTGAAAGCGATATCACATTCAGGCGTCCAGACATACTTCACATGCTTCTGGAGGAGGTTGGAAAGAGGCTTCGTGATCTTAGAGAAATTCTCAACGAATCTTCGACAATATCTTGCGAGCCCAAGGAAACTGCGGAGTTGCTTCACATTCTGAGGCGGTTCCCAATTCACAATTGCAGACACCTTCTCAGGATTAACCTCTATGCCCTTGGCGGAGATGATATGCCCAATGTACAAAACCTCATTGAGCCAAAACTCGCATTTTGAAAACTTCGCATAGAACTGATGTTCTCTGAGTTTGTCCAGCACCAATCTCAAGTGCTTGGCATGATCCTCCTTGTTCTTGGAAAACCAAAATGTCATCGAGATAGACCAAGACGAAGTCATTTGTGTAGGGGTTGAAGATGAAGTTCATCATGCGAGAGAATGCTGAAGGAGCGTTGACAAGGCCGAAAGACATGACAGTGTATTCATAAGAACCATAGCTTGTTCTAAACGCTGTCTTGGGGGTGTCTTGTTCACGAATGCGAATCTGATGATAGCCCATACAGAGGTCAAGCTTGGAGAATACTTGAGCACCTTTGGTTGTTTGAAAAGCTCATTGATGTTGGGAAGTGGGTACTTGTTCTTTATGGTCTTCTTGTTCAATGGACGGTAGTCGACACAAAGTCGGTCCGTTCCATCCTTCTTCTTGACAAAAAGAACACCACAACCCCATGGAGAAGAACTTGGTCGGATCAGACCCATACGCTCTTATATATCGAGTTGTTTCTTCAGCTCCTTCAACTCTTCTAGTCCAAGCTTGTAAGGACGTTTGCAAACTGGTTCCGTGCCAGGCTCAAGATCAATGACAAATTCAACTCGCAGTTGAGGAGGCATTCCTGGAAGCTCTTCTGGAAAGACGTCTTGATATTCACAAACGACTGGAATCTGAGAGATGGCATCCAACTCGCCTTTCTCATTGAGAGAAAACAGTCGAATGGTATCATCACGAGCGGCAAAGACAATCACATCCTCAGACGAGTGTGTCAATTGAATCTGCCTGGCAACACAATCAAGTTGAGCCTTGTGCTTAGAAAGCCAATCCATTTCGAGAATTAGATCAATATCCGAGTCACCAAGAACATTAGGAGAAGACAGAAACTTATAGTCGCCCATCTTGATAGACACATCCGGAACCATGGAGTTAGCGTTCATGCGTTTACCCAGTGAGACAACTACTAACGGACTAGGCAAAACTTGGAAAGCCAACTCATGCTTAGATGCAAATGGTCTTGAGATGAAACAATGTGATGCACCAGTGTCAAAAAGAACTTTTGCAGGAATATCGTTAACAGGAAGGTTACCCATGATCACTTCTGAAGAGTCCTCTGCCTGAGCTGCGCTCATCATGTTGACCTTTGCAAACTTGGGATTATGCTTGACCACTGCATTGCTGGCAGATCTCACAGGAGGAGGAGGCGGAAGACGCCTCTGGTTGAAGCATTTGTTTGCATAGTGACCCTTCTGCTGACAGTTGTTGCACGTAACCTCTGAAAGCGGCCGGTGATACGGAGAACTTGACCTTGGAGCATGAGAAGAAGCCTTGTTCTAAAAGCCTGGGTTGGGTGGGTGGGAAGATCCATTGCCACCTTTGCTCTTCTGCTGATAAGGCTGCCGAAACGGAGGAGGAGGAGGCAACCAGTACTTTTGCTGCTTAGCTGCCACTTGAGTTGAAGAAGAAGAAGGAGTTGCATCCCTGACTCTCTTCTTGGAAGCATCGCACTTGAGCTGAGCAGCCTCTTGCTTTAGTGCCATATTGTAGAACTCATCATACTTTTTCGGCTCAAAAAGCACAAGAGCTAGTTGCTGATCTTCTCTAAGGCCACCTTTGAACTGATAAATCATGCTCTTCTCGTTAGGGACGTCTTGCTTGGCGAAGCGAGCAAGCTTCTGGAACATGATATTGTATTGGTAAACAGACAAGCTGCCTTGCCTCAGATTGCGGAACTCCTCATGCTTACTCTCAACAACACTCTGAGGAATGTGGTGAGCTCTGAAGTCTTGGCGGCAATCATCCCAGGTAATCACACGACCTCCTCTGGAATCTTTGTATTGTTGATACCACTCAGCAGCTTGGTCTTTGAGTTGGAATGAAGCAAACTTGACAAAGTCCTCAGGCCTGACATTGCTGCAGTCAAAATGTTTGCAGATATCCACGAGCCAATCATCAGCATTTGTGACCTCGACATAGTTACTGAAGGTCTTTGGCTGGTTTGCGAGGAACTGGTTGAGGGTAGCAAACTGAGTTTGATTGTTGCCATGGCCTTGATTTCCTTGGTTGCGCTCTTGTAAGAGTTGCATAATCAGCTGCGTGTTGGCGTTGGTAGCGGCCATCACAGCTTGCCATGCCTCCGGAGGTGGAGGTGGTGGCGGTGGTTCCGGATTCTGACGCGTTGGAGGAGCCATCCTGAAGAGGGTGACATCCTTAGCATCTTGATAGACATATATTCAAGCTGAATCAAATGGATCGAAATTGCAACATATAGCCTTAACATTCGAACAAGAATGAACGAATGAATTCCAAATTAAATGATCACACTTCCATAAATTGAGAAGCCACTTAGATAGAGGTAGATGAATAAAACAACAAGGTACGGATATGAACAAATAATTGGTAAGGATTACCCAACCACAAACCAAATATCTACGGAAGAAATACTAGAGCTACATGAATTCCCACCTATAAAACTCCTGAAACTTTCCAGTTATGCAATCAGGTGTTGGGGATACAGGGGAAGCATAATATCTCACCCAGAACTAGCAAATCCTACATCCAGCTGTATCCATCCTTCAACACATAACCAAGAAACCTTCGGAAATCGTTTACCTCAACCTTCGAAAAGCATCCATTATATGAGTTATGGCAATACTCCTGAACTCCCACCCCAGTACTGGGTGGCGTCGAGGTTATCTCACCAACAACTGCATAAAAGAGATTTTTTATGTCGGTGAAACTCAAGTATTCCAGTACTGCAACGATAAAATTGTGACGACAACACCTCGGAGCTCAACTCCCCGGGACACTGCCACAACCCCTAAATGTCAGGAAGCACCAAGAACAATGTTCTTGTCATAAAACCATTGGAATGATTCCAAGATACCCGCGTGATCCTAATTTTTTTTGTGAAATTTGAGAAGAGAAGAGTCAAAACTCTACGTCAGGATGCCTCACCAGAGCGACGAAGGGACTGGGGAGTAAAAAGAATCCTACTCTTTGATATATATAATCCTATAAGACTCAAAACATTTTTCTAGACTAAACAACACCAGCGATTCGATCAAGCAGGGGGATCCTAAGTCGGGGAAGGCTCTGATCACCAACTTGTAACACCCACGATGCGGCTATATCTCCCACGTGTCGGAGCACGACTTAGAGGCATAACCGCATTGTAGGCATGTCGCAAGAAGGGTAATCTTTACACATCCCATGTACTGAATAAGAAAGAGGTACAGAGTTGGCTTACAATCGCAACTTCACGCAGTACATAAATATAGCATTACATCATCCAGATACAATCAAGGTCCGACTACGGAACCAAAATAAATACAACCCCAAATGCATTAGATCCCCGATCGCCCCAACTGGGCTCCACTACTGATCGTCTGGAAAGGAAACGTAGTAACGTCCTGAGTCCTCATCGAACTCCCACTTGAGTTCAGTCGCATCGCCTGGAATGGTATCATCGGCACATGCATCTGATTTTGGAAGTAATCTGTGAGTCATGGGGACTCAGCAATCTCACACCCTCGCAATCAAGACTATTTAAGCTTATGGGTAGGAAAAGGTATGTGAGGTGGAGCTACCGCAAGCACTACCATATATGGTGGCTAACTTACGCAAATGAGAGCGAGAAGGGAAAGCAAAGCACGTTCGAGAATCTATGATCAAGAAGTGATCCTAGAAATACTTACCTTCAAGCATAACCCGAGACTGTGTTCTCTTCCCGGACTCCGCCGAAAAGATACCATCACGGCTACACACTTTGTTGATCCATTTTAATTAAGTTAAGTTTCAAGTTTTCTACAACCGTACATTATAAATTCCCATCTGCCCATAACCGCGGGCACGGATTTCGAAAGTTCAAATCCCTGCAGGGCTGTCCCAACTTAGCCCATCACAAGCTCTCACGGTCAACGAAGGATATTCCTTCTCCCAGGACGACCCGATCAGACTTGGAATCCCGGTTACAAGACATCTCGGCAATGGTAAAACAACACCAGCAAAGCCGCCCGAATGTGCCGACAAATCCCGACAGGAGCTGCACATATCTCGTTCTCAGGGCACACCGGATTGTCCAAGATTCCGGTAGGCCAACCCAGAGTTGCCCCTGGTGGCCACCGGCTGCTGACAGGTTGGACCAACACTCAGAGGAGCACTAGCCCGGGGGTTTAAAATAAAGATGACCCTTGAGTCCGCGGAACCCAAGGAAAAAAGGCTAGGTGGCAAATGGTAAAACCAAGGTTGGGCCTTGCTGGAGGAGTTTTATTCAAGGCGAACTATCAAGGGGTTCCCATTATAACCCAACCGCGTAAGGAACGCAAGATCAAGGAACATAACACTGGTATGACAGAAACTAGGGCGGCAAGAGTGGAACAAAACACCAGGCATAAGGCCGAGTGTCGGTGTCAAAACCGGCGGATCTCGGGTAGGGGGTCCCGAACTGTGCGTCTAGGCCGGATGGTAACAGGAGGCAGGGGACACGAAGTTTTACCCTGGTTCAGGCCCTCTTGATGGAGGTAAAACCCTACGTCCTGCTTGATTAATATTGATGATATGGGTAGTACAAGAGTAGATCTATCACGAGATCGGAGAGGCTAAACCCTAGAAGCTAGCCTATGGTATGATTGTTGTTCTGTATCTTGTCCTACGGACTAAAACCCTTCAGTTTATATAGACACCGGAGAGGGTTAGGGTTACACAAAGTCGGTTACAACGGTAGGAGATCTACATATCCGTATCGCCAAGCTTGCCTTCCACGCCAAGGAAAGTCCCTTCCGGACACGGGACGAAGTCTTCAATCTTGTATCTTCATAGTCTAGGAGTCTGGATGAAGGTGTAGTCCGGCTATCCGAACACCCCCTAATCCAGGACTCCCTCAGTAGCCCCTGAACCAGGCTTCAATGATGACGAGTCCGGCGCGCAGATTGTCTTCGGCATTGCAAGGCGGGTTCCTCCTCCAAGTACTTCATAGAAGATTTTGAACACAAAGATAGTGTCCGGCTCTGCAAAATAAGTTTCCACATATTCCCATAGAGAGAATAATAATTACACAAATCTAATCTGTTGACGCATTCCGTAGTGTGACACACCACGGCCAAGCCTTTATCCGAGTCGTTTCATTATCCCACCTCAGCGCGTCATGCGAGGCGGTTTCCTTGGCACATCTTGTTAAAGCAGAGATCGTGTCCCCTTATTCCGGGATTCTCATCAATACGGGCATGGGTAACCCAACTGCGCCATTGATTACGATGCTTGGAGATAAGCGAGTTTTACCAGGCTGGTGGGGACACGTAGTTGCGTCCACCCATATAAAGGGATAAGGATCCACCTTTTCACCTACGCCTTCTTCCTCCCTTGCTTATCCATTCTCGCGCACTCGAGCTCCAGCGCCCAAGTCCGCACTCCCCACCTCAACCTTCTCCAGCCATGTCCGGAGCGGGAGGCAAGTGGATGGTCTCCTCCGTCACGGAGGGACACATCAAAAAACTGAGGAAGGCCGGATACTTGTCTAACGACATCGCGTACCGGCTTCCCGAAAAGGTGCAGCTCCTCCCCACCCCAAGGCCCCATGAGAGGGTAGTGTTCCTTCCCCACTTCCTCCGCAGACTGGGCTTTCTGATCCACCCATTCGTCTGGGGACTCATGTTCTATTACGGCCTGGATTTCCATGATCTGGCCCCGAACTTCATCCTCAACATCTCAGCGTTTATCGTCGTGTGCGAGGCTTTCCTCTGCATCCGCCCCCATTTCGGCCTATGGCTCAAGAATTTCAATGTCAAGCCGAAGGTGGTGCGCGGAAACCAGGCGGAGTGCGGAGGCGCCATGGTGGGAAAGATGCCCAACGTCTTATGGCTCGAGGGCTCCTTTGTGGAGACCCTGAAGGGGTGGTAATCGGGGTGGTTTTATATCACCGAGCCGTGCGACCCTGAGTGGGTCGCAGCCCCTGAGTTCCGGTCCGGACCCCCAACGCGGCTCACGTCCTGGAAAGAGATGGGCCTGTCGTGGGGCAGCAAAGGAGAGGTGACTGGACTGCAAACATGCATCCAAACCCTGGTGGACAAGCAGCTCAAGCTTGTCAACGTAGTCCAGGTTATGCTCTTCCGCCTGATCCTCCCGTGTCAACGACGGGCCTTCAATCTGTGGGAGTTCAACTCGGCGCAGCACTGAACTCTGAGCAGGCTCATTGACACGACGTACGAAGATGCCTGGAAGGTGCTTTTCAAGGGCGCCGAGGCTCCAGCATCCACTACCGAGGATCGCGGATTCAGCACACAGCGTCACGCTAGCGCGGTAAGTTGTTTGTACCTTTTACAGGGTATTAGTTTTCCATAGTTTAACTCAATGTGGGATCTAAGCTCCCTTACCTTTGACAAAGTTGGAAGGCGAAGTCCGGACAGATCGACTATCCGGCTCCTTCGCCCGAAGACCCAGCCGATGCCCGCTTGGCGAAGTTGCTGGTTCCGGCACCCTATGTGGTGCCAGAGAAGAAGGCCACGGGGACTTGAAAGAGTGCCTGGCACCAGGAGGTGTCAGGTTCATCATCCGACGGCTCTGAGGCGCATTCCTCCCGTGAATACGAGGAGGAAGAAGAAGAGACCTCTCCCCCTCCAGTGGGAGGAGAGAAGAAAAGGAAGGCCACCCTCTCTGGGGAGGCCGGAGGGTCCAAGAAGGGGAAAACCCTTCCTCGGGACTACTCCACCGACGCCGACGACGACGGAGAGGAGTGGCCGCTCAGGGCCAAGCCCCTGGCGAAATCGTAAGTATTCGGATACCAGAGTAATTCATAGTATTCCTTTATTGCACAGCTTTCCCTTATGTCGAATATGATTATGCAGCCCACCCAAAGACTGACTCGATGCATCGTCGAGCGGTTCACTTGACTCGTCGGATGTGAATTCGCTTCCGACGGCTTCCTCCCCCCGCCCTACGGACGACGCCGAAGTGTTGTCTCAATAGGTTCCAAGCTGGGAGGAGGTGGTCCTGTAGGCGCCACAAGGCGGCCTCCCGGACTCCAGGAGGAAAGGGGATAAAACCCCCCAGGGCTCCAAGTCCGGCTCAAGGCCGGACACCGCTCCGGAACCTTCAAAGGTTCCAGAGTCCGGCGGGCGACCTCCTTCCAAGAGGAGCAAGCCCACTTTGCCGATGACCCCCATCCAACCGGGGGCGCCGGACAATCTGTTGGAGGTGCTCGAAGGTGCCTCCATCGATGAGGAGCACCGCACTATTATGAGTGCGGTGGTCCAGAAGGTTCAGTCCGCCAAGAGCGGACTGACTGAAGCTTGTACTAGCCTTTTAACAGGCTTTGAGGTAAGTAAAGAATGTGTAAATAATATTACCGCATAGACAGTAGCCCCTGATGCTCTGTTTGGCGTTCGGGAAGAAAAGCCGAATAGAGGATCAAACAAAATTCGCAGGAGTCTAACAAAAAAGAGTCAATATGCGTATGCAGGCTTCCCTGCTGGCGTCCGCCGCACTGACTACGGAAGTGGACACGCTAAAGCAGAACCTCGAGCAGTCCGAGCAAGAGCTCAGGCGTGCCAAGAAGCAGCTCGAGGACAATGAATGTAAGAAATACCTTGTTTAAATATATATAAAAAGGTGCAATTGCAAAAAATGACAGGATTATCGTGGCTATTGTAGGGGCCACGTCTGAGGTGGCGACCCTTAAGCAAGCGCTGGTCGAGGCCGAGAAGAGGGCGGCCACGGAGCGCACCGAGCGAGAGAAGTATGAGGCCCAGGTTGGCAAGGTGCGGCAAGAGCTCCAGGCTCTCTTGAAAAAACATGAGAGTTTGCAGCTTGTCTCAAAGACGCGAGCGTCCGAGCTCGCGGCGGCTATTGAAAATGCCAAGTCTGCCAAGGCCGAATCCCAGAAGGCCCTCCAGGAGTTGGATGAGGTGAAAAAGATAGCGGCGGGTAAGGCATTCTTTATGCAAAGCAAACACATAAATATGAGTTACTTGTTACTTACCCGAATCCGGAGCTCTCCAGGAGCGTTCGCAGATCTTCCCCGGAGTGTGTTTGATGCCGCCACATTCTATCGAGTCGAGGAGGGTAGCTCGACAGAGAAGGTGTTCTGGTCTCAGTACGTTGAGGCCGGACACCCCGTGCCCCTGAGCGACCAGCTGAAGCAACTGGTCGAGCTCCACAAGGCGGCCGAACAGGCCATGAAGGGCCTCATAGTTCGGATGTGGCCTGGAGAGGCTCTGCCTGGGAGCTATTTCGGGCTGGTGCGGCGGCTGGTGGGGGCATGTCCGAGGCTCGAAGTCATCAAGCGCTCCGTCTGCATTGAAGGTGCCCGTAGGGCCCTTGCCCGTGCTAAGGTGCACTGGGGCAAGCTGGGTGCTGAGAAGCTTGTGAAGGATGGGCCACCGCCGGGGAAAGAGCATCGCAAGCCCGAGAATTACTATAAGGATGTTCTGAAGGGTGCCTGCCTTGTGGCGGATGAATGTTCCAAGGATGTATTTTTTGAGTAAAACTCACTCGTTTTGTCCTGTGCGCTGAAAACTTGTTCATATGCGCTAAGCAATGCTGTTGGAATTTAAAATATTACCTTCTGTGCGGCTGTTTATCAATTCTGAGAGATGGCGAGTCGTCGGCTTCTGCCCCCGTGCCGCTAGTGCTGGGGTGTTCGGGGATAAACCTAAGCGCTCTTTTTCCCATGTTTGGGTCCTTCGAGGGAGGTGCTCAGCCCAACGACCAAGGCAATCAGACTATAATGCGTGAACACTCTCACTTAGCCATAGAATTCTATAATTTTAAATTTTGGCGAAGCCCCTGGTATTCGGAAGACCGAGTTCGGGGCGCTATCCACACCTTGGCCGGACAGAGCCGACTCCTCGCTCTAAGCGGCATAAGTCTTTAGGGACTCAAAAAAACCTCTCGAACAGCAACCAGCTCTCACTTCATCATGACAGTCAGTTTTAGCTTTCTCCACTGAGGTGCTCGACCCAGCTCAACTGGGGCACAATCGCAGTGGTTCTCCTAGTGCTACCTTAGCCGATATAGCGGAACGTAAGGCACCAAAACATAGGAGCCGGGCAAACCCAACTATTGACCCAAGACATGATTCGGAGCCGATGCATATAATGCTATAAGTTCGGGGTGCCGCACTTGTTAAAGTGTTCGGACTTCTCACGCCATATTGAGGGGTACTTAAAGCCCCAGGCATATTTTGGCCGTACCAAAGTGTACGGGTGCAACATGTCGTTAAGAACATATATTTGTAAAAAAAAGGTAATGCAAAAATAGACAAAAGCTATGCATTGTTTATTAAAAAGGGCTGCGATCAAAGCAGAACGATACAAATAATGCGATAAGCAAAAGGTTGGACTATTAACATGTCCGTTCCAGGGGCAGGCTGCGGAATGGTATGCGAAACAGGTATACTACTCGTGATAGAGACCACCTGGGAGTTCCGTAATGCGGCATGGCTTGTCTGCTTCCATGGTTCTTGCATCGTTTGTGCGGCAATTGAACTGCCGAACAGGCCTTCCGAAGAATGGAGTCCTGAAAGTAAGAGAAAATTAAAAAATCGGCAGCCCCTGGTGCGGTTTAAGCCGTGTTTCAGGCATGCCGTGATGGTGCCCCTCCCCCTGTACCCATGGTATTTCTAGAGCGTAATTATGTACGCGAAGCACTGGCGTCGCATTTTTGCGCGGGCTGGGGTTGGGGCCGCATTGCTACGCCTGCTCGGAACGTGCCAGGCGGTCTTGTTGTAGGTTACTCCAGGCGCGCTTGACGATGTCCGGACGTTTAATGGCCGGACTGGAGAACTGCCTGGAGAGGCTGCTTTGTACTTCCGCTGCAAGGGCCGCCGTGTGCTCCTCCGTTCGGAGGGAGCGTTCGGTGTTTCCATTGACCGTAATTACTCCTCGAGGGCCTGGCATCTTGAGCTTAAGGTATGTGTAGTGCGGTACCACATTGAACTTGGCAAATGCGGTTCGCCCGAGCAGTGCGTGATAGCCACTACGGAATGGGACTATGTCGAAGATTAACTCCTCGCTTCGGAAATTATCCGGAGATCCGAAGACCACTTCAAGTGTGACTGAGCCTGTACAGTTGGCCTCTACACCTGGTATTACGCCTTTAAAGGTCGTTTTGGTGGGCTTAATCCTCGAGGGATCTATGGCCATTTTCCGCACTATATCCTGGTAAAGCAGGTTCAGGCTGCTGCCGCTGTCCATAAGGACTCTAATGAGATGAAATCCATCAATAATTGGGTCTAGAACCAATGCGGCGAATCCGCCATGACGGGTGCTAGTGGGATGGTCCCTTCAATCGAAGGTGATTGGGCAGGAGGACCGTGGGTTGAACTTTGGGGCGACTGGCTCTACCGCGTATACGTCCCTTAACGCGCGCTTCCGCTCCCTCTTGGGGATGTGGGTTGTGTATATCATGTTCACCGTCCGCACTTGTGGGGGAAAACCCTTCTGTCCATTGTTGTTCGGTGGCCGGGGCTCTTCTTCGTCATTGCTATGCAGCCCCTTGTCTTTATTTTCAGCATCTAACTTGCATGCCTGCTTGAACACCCAACAATCCATGTTGGTGTGATTGGCCGGCTTTTCAGGGGTGCCATGTATTTGGCACAAGCGGTCGAGTATTCGGTCCAAACTGGATGGGCCCCTAGGATTTCTTTTGAATTGCTTTTTCCGCTGACCGGATTTATAGCCTCTGAATCCGGCATTAACTGTCGTATCCTCAGCATTGTCGCCGTTAATGTAGCGCCTCTGCTTGTTGCGACGCGACCTGCCAGTTGTCTTGTTCATATTGTTGCTACGAGCAAGCCAGCTGTCTTCTCCCGCGCAAAAGCGGGTCATGAGTGTCGTGAGTGCTGCCATAGATTTCGGCTTTTCCTGGCCAAGGTGCCAGGCAAGCCACTCATCACGGATATTGTGCTTGAAGGCTGCTAGGACCTCTGCGTCCGGACAGTCGACTATTTGGTTTTTCTTTGTTAGGAAACGTGCCTAGAATTGCCTGGCCGATTCTTCTGGCTGCTGAATTACGTGGCTTAGGTCATCGGCTTCTGGTGGTCGCACATAAGTGCCCTGGAAATTGTCGAGGAATGTGGCTTCCAGGTCCTCCCAAAAACTGATTGATCCTGTTGGCAAGCTGTTAAGCCAATGCCAAGCCGGTCCTTTAAGCTTGAGTGGGAGGTATTTGATGGCGTGGAAATCGTCGCCGCGGGCCATGTGGATATGAAGGAGATAATCCTCGATCCATACCGCAGGATCTGTTGTGCCATCATATGATTCGATGTTTACGGGTTTGAAACCCTCGGGGATTTGATGATCCATTACTTCGTCTGTGAAGCATAGTGGGTGTGCAGCGCCTCTGTACTGGGCTATATCACGACGTAGCTCCAATGAGCTTTTTCTACTGTGTTCGGCCCTACCAGATTTGTGTCCGGCGTGACGGTTACCGTCTCGAGTCACGGGGCGCCCACGCGATCCGTAGATCGATCTTGTTTGCCTTGCCTTGTCCTCCAACATATCTCGCAGGTCAGGCGCATTTTCTCGTGCCTTGGTACGGGGTGCGGCTTGAGTGGAGGGCCGAGAGGCCTCTCTGTCGCGGCCACGAGGTGGCCGGTCGGCCGTATCAAGTGCTTCCTCCTCTAATCGGGGTAGCAATCTGCGCTTTGGGTAGCTCTTGGAGGGGCGTTCGAGTTTATGCTCTTCGGCCGCAAGGACTTTAGTCCATCTGTCGACTAGCAAATCTTGATCAGCTCTAAGTTGTTGTTGTTTTTTCTTGAGGCTTCTTGCCGTGGCCATAAGCCTGCGTTGAAAACGCTCTTGTTCGACGGGATCCTCTGGCATGACGAATTCGTCGTTGTCGAGGCTTGCCTCGTCTTTGGAGGGAGGTATACAATTATCGTCCTCGACCTCTCTGTCTGCTGCTCTCTCATGAGGGCTGGCTTCTCCATCCTCCTGTGCTGAATCTTGCTGGAGGGGGTTTTCTTCGGCACTCTCCGGAGTATTATTATCTCCTGTGCAGGAATCACCATATTTGTTTTGGCGGGATTTTGAGCGGCGCCGCTGACGCCGGCGCTTAGGCTGTTTCTTGGAGGGGTCATCCTCCGCTGTTCCATCGCCATCTCCTTCTTTTGGGGTGTCCACCATGTATATGTCATATGACGAGGTGGCTCTCCATGGCCCAACAGGCGCTGGTTCTTCATCGTCTCCTGCATCGGCGTCCATACCGTTGATGTCTTCGAAGTCGAAGTCGAGCATGTCGGATAAATCGTCGACAGTAGCTACGAAGTGGGTGGTGGGTGGGTTTTGAATTTCTTCATCGTCCGTATCCCATCCTTGCTGACCGTAGTCCAGCCAGGGCTCTCCTGATAAAGAGAGAGACTTTAGTGTCTTCAGAATATCATGGAAGGGCGAGTGCTGAAAGATGTCCGCAGCAGTGAACTCCATGATCGGTGCCCAATCGGATTCGATCGGCAGGGGCGCGGAGGGTTCGGAGCCCGGAGAGGAGTCCGGCTCCTTGGAGTCACGAGTCTCGCGGAGTGCGGAGCTGGTGTTCGGCTCGATCGCCGTTGGGATCGCAGCCCCCGAGGCGGCGTCCAACCACCCATCCTCGATCGGCGCAGTTGGCTCCGAATTAAGGGTCGAAGCCGATGCGGGTGCGGCCTCCAGGGCACTGCCCGGCGGCAGAGCTATATCATGCTCGTCGTGACAGTGCGGCGCGCTCAGCAGTGGCTCGAATCCGTCGAAGATCAAGTCCCCGCGGATGTCAGCCGTGTAGTTTAAACTTCCAAATCTGACCTGACGGCCAAGGACATAGCTCTCAATCTGCTCCAGATGGCCAAGTGAATTGGCCCGCAGTGCGAAGCCGCCGAAGACGAAGATCTGTCCGAGGAGGAAGGTCTCACCCTGGACTGCATCGCTATTGATGATCGTAGGAGCCATCAAGTCTGTCGGCGACGACACAGAGGAACTCTCAATGAAAGCACCAATGTCGGTGTCAAAACCGGCGGATCTCGGGTAGGGGGTCCCGAACTGTGCGTCTAGGCCGAATGGTAACAGGAGGCAGGGGACACGAAGTTTTACCCAGGTTCGGGCCCTCTTGATGGAGGTAAAACCCTACGTCCTGCTTGATTAATATTGATGATATGGGTAGTACAAGAGTAGATCTACCACGAGATCGGAGAGGCTAAACCCTAGAAGCTAGCCTATGGTATGATTGTTGTTCTGTATCTTGTCCTACGGACTAGAACCCTCCGGTTTATATAGACACCCGAGAGGGTTAGGGTTACACAAAGTCGGTTACAATGGTAGGAGATCTACATATCCGTATCGCCAAGCTTGCCTTCCACCCCAAGGAAAGTCCCTTCCGGACACGGGACGAAGTCTTCAATCTTGTATCTTCATAGTCCAGGAGTCCGGCTGAAGGTGTAGTCCGGCTATCCGAACACCCCCTAATCCAGGACTCCCTCACCGAGCCTTCCACCCTTTACCAAGTATATAGATGCATTAAAGTAAACAAGATATAATAATGATATCCCAACAATAAACATGTTCCAACAAGGAACAAACTACAATCTTCACCTGCAACTAGCAACGCTATAAGAGGGGCTGAGCAAAGCGGTAACATAGCCAAACAACGGTTTGCTAGGACAAGGTGGGTTAGAGGTTTGCCATGGCAATATGGGAGGCATGACAAAGCATGTGGTAGGTATCGCGGCATAGGCATAGCAATAGAGCGAGCAACTAGCAAGCAAAGATAGAAGTGATTTCGAGGGTATGGTTATCTCGCCTCCAAAGTTCTCCAAGTTGACGTAAGCTTGATCCTCGTAAGCGTACTCAATGGTTTCCTCGATCACGTACTCGTCCCCTGGCTCTACCAAGGCAAGAATACAAGCAAAGGGAACCACAATCAACCACGGTGCAACGCGCAAGCAACATGATGCAAAAACAAGGCATGATATGCGGGATGTGATATGCAATGCATATGCGTGCTTCAGAAGGGAAATATTGAACCAGGACTCAACTTGGCAAACCAAGAGCGCCGCTGGAAAGTTGAGTTGATTTCGGTCAAAATCGATATAAAGATCACCGGAATCGGATGCACGGTTTGCAAATGGCAAGCAAAACAATAATGGCACTATTCTGCGATTAACAGCATGATGTCGTCTAAAATGCATCAAGAAACTAAGCTACTGCACTCTAACATAGCAACAAAGTACATGGCAGTGATCCACTCAAGATCCTTGACAAAAGATGAACACTGAGCTACGTCTAAATCACAAAATAGCAGGTTCAAACAAGCATGAAAAAAGTGCAAAATATAACAGGTTCTCAGACTTAGTGAAAATAACAACATGTCAGGATTTAACATCAGGAAGCAATGTTTAGAGAAAGATAACAACATGCTACAGGAACATATCATGGCAAAGAAAGGCATGGCATGAAACTACTCAAAGCATATAACAAAAGTCCCTTACTGACCATAAGCCAAAAAGGATCAGAAAATATGATGGCACCCATGTAAACATAGCAAGTTTCGTTAACAGATTCAGACTTAGCAGAAAAACTGGACATGGCAAAAACAGAGTTACGTAGGCATGTTTGCGAGCTCAATGCACTACCACAAGGCATTGCATGACAAACTAAGCATACACCCAGCAAGAAGACATGATCAAGTAGCTAACCATGGCAAGAACAATCTCATAGTATGCATGGATCAACTATAACAACCTCGGCAAAATTGATTAACACGTAAACAATCTGCCAGGAACATTTTATAGCAAAAGTAGAGCAAGATTGAGTCATGCTAGGGTACTCCATAATTGCAAACAAAGACATGGATGGATAGAGCATAACAACATCTCAAAATCATCCTTACTGAACATGCTCAAAAGAGGCATGGATCACTCTGTAGAAACATGAATACATGGCATAAAAATAACATCAGGGAAATGACTTAGAAGAATTCTAAGTCCCTGAAATCAGCAACATCACGAGAGCTACTTTGCATGCTTGTGCTAGTCACCACATTGATCACAAAAATACATGGCATACACCCCTGTAAAGATGGCATGGCATAGCCCAAAACACATGTAGGGCTCAAGTTCATACGACGCACACGTTAAACATGGCAAAAATGACAAATGTCCATGATCTGTTAAGAAATAGAAACTAACATTTTATAGCACTCTTGCAACAGCATTTAGGGCATCAATATGGACTCAAACAAACATGGTGCAATGGAATGAAATGAAGAGCACATCCAGACGAACAATTTGATGTATTACACGCCCAAAACGGAGCTACGGATGCAAAGTTATGATGCGATGAACATGCCTAAATATATTGAAAACTAGGGACTTGGAGAAAACCGAAAGTCAACCCTCTCTCCAGATCTGGATCTGGCACGGCCTTCGAGGATCATCGGGGATGGAGGTGCGGCGGCCGGAGAGGAGGGAGATGGCCGGAGGAGGCGCGGGGCGCCGGGTGGAGGTGGTGGCCGGCGCGGACGGTCCTGGGCGGCGCGCTTGCCGGGGCGACACGGGCGGAGACCGGCGACCCGCGGCGGCGGCTGGCAGCGCGGTTGCCGGCGGACAGAGCGAGCGGGCGCGGAGGCGGCGACTCGGCGGCGGGGCGCGGGCGGCGGAGCTCGCGGGCTCGGGGGGGGGGCGATCTGGGCCGAGCGGGCCGGCATCGACGAGGACACGTGGCGGCAGCGGATTGGTGTGGGCGCGGCGGCGGACGCGTCCGGCCGTCCGGATCGGCGGAGAGGGAGCGGTGCTAGGGTTTCGACCGCGAATTTCGGAGGGGGGAGGCCTTTTATAGATTCTGGGAGCTAGGAGAGTCCAAAAGAGGTGTGGTTTTCGGCCACGCAATCGTGATCGAATGACCGAGAGGATGGAGGGGGTTTTGGTGGGTTTTGGGCCACTTTGGAGGGGTGTTGGGCTGCAACACACACGAGGCCTAGACGGTTCTTCGGTTAACCGTTGGAGTATCAAATGATGTCCAAATGGCACGAAACTTGGCAGGCGGTCTACCGGTAGTATACCAAGGCCGCTTGGCAAGTCTCGGTCCAATCCGAGAATGTTTAACACCTGCACACGAAAAGAGGCAAAAGGGGATGCCGGAGGACGTAGGAGTGCCGGAATGCAAAACGGACAACGGGGAAAATGCTCGGATGCATGAGACGAACACGAATGCAAATGCGATGCACATGATGACATAATATGAGATGCATGACATGGACAAAAAGCAAGACGAAGCCAAAACCCAACCACGAGGGAAATCATAACTTAGTGCCGAAAATGGCAAGAGTTGGAATACAAATATGGCAAATTACATACGGGGCGTTTCACCTTTCCCAGTGACAGCAGGGGCAGCAAGGCACATATTGTATTGTTGCCATCGAGGATAAAAAGATGGGGTTTATATCATATTGCTTGAGTTTATCCCTCCACATCATGTCATCTTGCTTAATGTGTTACTCTGTTCTTATGAACTTAATACTCTAGATGCATGCTGGATAGCAGTCGATGTGTGGAGTAGTAGTAGTAGATGCAGAATCGTTTCGGTCTACTTGTCGCGGACATGATGCCTATATACATGATCATGCCTAGATATTCTCATAATTATGCACTTTTCTGTCAATTGCTTAACAGTAATTTGTTCACCCACCGTAACACTTATGCTATCTTGAGAGAAGCCACTAGTGAAACATATGGCCCCCGGGTCTATCTTTTATCATATAAGTTTCCAATCTATTTTATTTCGCAATTTTTACTTTCAATCTATATCATAAAAATATCTCTATCAGATCTCACTCTCGTAAGTGACCATGAAGGGATTGACAACACCTTTATCGTGTTGGATGCGAGGTTCTTATTTGTTTGTGTAGATACGAGGGACTTGCGTGTAATCTCCTACTGGATTGATACCTTGGTTCTCAAAAACTTAGGGAAATACTAGCTACTTTACTGCATCAACCTTTCCTCTTCAAGGGAAAACCAACGCAGTGCTCAAGAGGTAGTGTCGGTGTCAAAACCGGCGCATCTCGGGTAGGGGGTCCCTAACTATGCGTGGCGGATGGTAACAGGAGGCGGGGGACACGATGTTTACCCAGGTTCGGGCCCTCTTGATGGAGGTAATACCCTACGTCCTGCTTGATTGTTCTTGATGATATGGGTAGTACAAGAGTTGATCTACCATGAGATCGAAGAGGCTAAACCCTAGAAGCTAGCCTATGGTATGATTGTCTGTCCTCTCTACGGACTAAACCCTCCGGTTTATATAGACACCGGAGAGGGGATAGGGTTACACAGAGTCGGTTACAAGGAAGGAGATCTGCATATCCGAATTGCCAAGCTTTCCTTCCACGCCAAGGAGAGTCCCATCCGGACACGGGACGAAGTCTTCAATCTTGTATCTTCATAGTTCGATAGTCCGGCTAAAGGATATAGTCTGGCCGTCCGGATACCCCCTAATCCAGGACTCCCTCAGTAGCCCCTGAACTAGGCTTCAATGATGATGAGTCCGGCGCGCAAATTGTCTTCGGCATTGCAAGGCGGGTTCTTCTTCAAACTCTGAGTACCTGTTAAATAGTGTCCGGCTTCTCGTAAATGATGCGCTTCTTGGCTTCTGCGTCCAATAATGGCCATCTTCCACGTGTCAAGCGAATGGGAGGAGCCACGGTGTTTTTACATTTACCACCCCATCTATGTGAATGAACTATCTATTAAAGAGACGAGGATCCTCATATCCAAACCACACCATCCTTCCTCAGCGAGCATTCATCGGAGCGCGCCCGAAAAAATCCATCCCAACATGGCCGGCCAGCGCAGCTTCTCCTCTCGCTCCCGCAGCCCCAAGCCCGGAGACTGGGAGAAGTGTTCTGTCTCGCACATCCAATTAGTGAAGCTACAGACCTAGGGATTCCTCCCTCCAGCGTATATGGTCCCGGTTCGAGTCGGGCTCGCCATCTATAATGGCGGGGAGCAAGCGGAGAGCTTTCCCAACCCCTCTAAGGGAGAGCGGGTATGCCTTGTCCCTTATTTGTTAAGGGGACTCGGATTTCCAATCCATCCATTTCTCCGAGGGCTCCTGGAGTTCTACGGCCTCCAGTTGCACAACCTTACCCCTGTCTCCATACTACACATCGCTGGTTACGTAGCCCTTTGCGAGCTGTTTCTGGGTTGCGAACTCATTTCGCACTATGGAAGAAGTTATTCTGCCTTGTGCCCCGTACACAGTGGGGATCAATATATCAAGTGGGCGGAGCCGAAGTATGGCACATCGCCAGGACCGGATACCTATCCGGTACCCCGAAGAAGACGTTCGAGGACTGGCCTTCGGAGTGGTTTTATATGGAGGATGTTCCTCTCTCGGATCCCATCCGGATTGGTCTTCCTGAGTTCGACAACGCCCCTTTGAGGAAACGCCTAAGCTGGTGCCCACGGAGCCCACAGGAGGAAGATGATAGAGACATATTTTATCTGATGGGCCGGATAAAGTTGCTGGCCAAATCAGGACTGACCATAACCAAGGTTATGGCAATATGCATTATGCAGGGGGTGCAGCCACTTCAATATCGAGGCCACCCCATGTGGCACTTCAACGGGGAAGATGATGCCACTCGCTGCGGGCGCAAGGGACCGGACTCAGTTGCTATAGCAAAAATTCTATCCAATCCGTATAAGGGGGAAGAAGAGGAGTTCCTCCGCATCAAGCCACAGGATGGATTCTCCATGAACAACCCTCGAAGTTGGGTGAGCTTCCGCTCCTTTTACTTCCATCCTACCCTTGTTTTCGTGATAAATATTTACCTTGCCGTTTCATCGCAGGAACTGCGTAAGGCGGTAGGGGAGATCAATATCCCACCTCCACAACCGGAGGATCCTGAGCGGGTCCCCGACCCCGGCCTGAAAGAGGATCCAGACATATTTGTGGAGCTGATTGATAGGATTTTCTATCAGCTAAGCTGTGATGACGCCATGGTGGCCATTATAGACGACTACCCTAGGCTACTCCCAGCCTCGCAGGTAAATGAGACTCGCCAACAAGGGGTTTCAAAGCCGGACTGGCTAAAAAGGAAGGTGGTCCGGACGGAGACGCCGGCGTAGAGGTATGATGCAACACCTCACTCCATGGTTGTCGTCTTTAAAAACATAATAACACTTGTGTTTCCTCGAAGGAAGAACGCTCGCCGGACAATGTCCGGAGAGGTCGCGGGTCACGCCTCTACCAGTCGGGCTCCAGGGCCGGACACAGAGGCGGAATCTAACACAAGGTACACGCCGGATGCTCCTTCTACAGAGGATGTGGATAAGATATCCGCTACGAATTCCGAAGTGGAGAGCGCCATGAATCACAGGTGTCGCCGAGCCGTACTCTGTGACGCTTGTTTCTCCCGAGAGGCGTTTGATGCATTCAACTTAGGAGATGCGTACATCCGTGCTGCTCAAAATGGTCTAGCCAGAGCCACGAACCAGTATGTAAAGGATGTACGGGTAAGAAAATTTGATGAGTATGTATATCAGTAGCCCCTGAGACTTGAAACAGTTGGCACAACTGATTTAAGGATCATTTATTGTGTAGGTTCTTACAGAGAATAATACTCGACTGTCACAGGAGCTGGAGGAATGCAAGACCCAACTTCGGGCCGCCGTTGCCGCATTGAAGGAACCTGAAAAGTCCCCAGCTGGTAACATTTGTTTCAAAGAATGATAGGTACCATATAGTGTGCGGCATGGCTGCAGATCTAACAATAGATATTGTAGATGACTCCGGAGAGAATCCGGAGGACCAGCATGTCGTACGACAGCTAAAGGCTGGCAAATGCGTGCTGACTAAGGTCATGCGGGAGAAAAACAATCTCCAAGACGCCAATACCAAGCTGAGCGTGGAACTGAAAGATGTTCGAGCCCAGCTTGCGGACTCCGTGAAGGAGAATAAGCGGCTTTGACGCGGCATTTTCAGTAAGTGCTTGAACGAACCCTTAAAAGAGTGCGGCGGAGAAGCCGGCTAACAGAGTTATGTCTGCAGGTATGCTGACGGGTCGTCCCGCGGAGGAGATGCCCGGGTCTGCGGGTGATCTTCTACCCGAGCTCTCACAACTGCACGAACAAGTTCGGCAGGTGATGCAAGGTATTGCCCAGACCTTGTGGCCATCCGTCTCCCTGCCAGTGGGCATTGGAGAGCTTGAGGAGAAGCTCAAGGGAGCACAGCGGCGCTTCCGATTATGGAAGATATTGGCCTGCCGTCAAGGTGCCAGGGAAGCCTGGGCCATGGTGAAGACGCGGTATACCAAGGCTGACCCAAACCACATGGTCGAGGTCGGACCTGTGGGGCCCGATGGGAAAGAGATCCCCGTTATCTTAGTATATGGGCAAGTAGAATTGGCCACAAAGTATTCCCAATAGGACTGTAGGCTAGACAGTCTGTTGGATGGTATAGAAGAGGAATTTAGTCAGTCTACATGACTATGTAATTAAATTGACATGTATAATGCCTTCTAGCCGGATTATAAATCATTTGTCATGGCGAACCTTTTCGCTTCAACCTCAGGACCCGATAGTCTGGAGTGTATCCGAATACCCGCTCAGTTATATAAGAACCAGGGTATGCATGGAAACTAGGCGTAGGGGTCATTAGTGCTTGAACAGACAAGTACCCAACTAGTTATGTTATATTACATGGATAGTAAGAAACATCTTCCAGGGAGAATAGTTCTGTTAAGGGTTCCTTTCCATGGGTACGCATGCCCTAAAGTGCATGTCCGGACTGCAAGAGGAGATGCAGGCAAAAACATCTGGGGGCACATATGGAAAATAAATAAAAATTATCTTTTGTTCACCGACCGACTATTCCCTTAAGAACGCTAGCTTTCGGCTTCACCCAGTCTGAGGTACACATCCGGCTGACCTGGCAGTAACAATCGCAGAGGTGCTCCCCTTATGCCCTAGCCGAATTAAGGGAACGTAGAGCATAAATACAAGAGCTAGGCAACCCAGCTTGGCCAAAACTTAAGTCATATCGATGCATATAATGGCGAAGAAAAGGTTCATACGGAAGAATAACACATGTGCGGGGCATGAAGCCCAGATAAATAATTAAGCTTCTGTGTAAGAAGCCCCCAGGTATAATGAGCGCGGTGAGCGCGTCAATAGTGTGCAAGCAAGGCACAAGTTGGCCCTTGAAGGCCTTGAGAAAGAATAAAAGAAAGAAAGAGAAAAAAGACAGATAATGTATATGCAAAAAATGGACAGAGGAAGGAGAGGAACATAGAGTCTGGCACTAGGGGTAGAATCTTCAGAGCCTGGCTACGTTCCATGGGTTCGGCTCAAGTCGATCATTCGATGCATCGCGCAGACGGTACGCTCCACCGGTCAGAACTTGGTCAATAATGAAGGGACCTTCCCATTTGGGCTCGAGCTTGGTCTTTTTCTTCTTCGGCAGGCGTAGAACTAGCTCGCCAACGTTATAAGTTTTGGCCCGTACTTCTCTGCTTTGGTATCTGTGAGCCTGTTGCTGATAGAATGCGGAACGGGCTTTTGCCACGTCACGCTCCTCCTCCAGGGTGTCCAGACTGTCCTGCTGATTGAGCTCGGCTTCACTTTCTTCGTACATGTGCACTCGAGGTGAGTCATGAATTATGTCGCAGGGCAGAACCGCCTCTGTGTCGTACACCATAAAGAAGGGTGTGTGTCCGGTAGTACGATTCGGCGTGGTCCGCAGCCCCCAGAGTACGGAGTCGAGCTCCTCTACCCAGTGCGTGTTAGACTCCTTTAAGGACCGCACTAATCTGGGTTTGATGCTGCTCATGATAAGACCATTTGATCGCTCAACTTGGCCGTTAGTTTGTGGGTGATAGACAGAGGCATAATCGAGCTTAATGCCCATGTTGCTACACCAGAGTTTTACCTCGTCGGCCGTGAAGTTCGTGCCGTTGTCAGTGATGATGCCGTGGGGGACGCCATAATGGTGTACAACCCCGGATATGAAGTCTATCATCGGTCCGGATTCTGCCGTTTTAACAGGTTTGGCTTCTATCCATTTGATGAATTTATCCACCATGACCAGTAAGTATTTTTTCTTATGGGTTCCCCCTTTAAGGGGTCCAACCATGTCAAGCCCCCAGACCGCGAAGGGCCAGATAATGGGGATTGTTTGGAGGGCGGTGGGTGGCATGTGGCTTTGGTTTGCAAAAAGCTGGCAACCGACGCAGCGTTGGACCAAGTCTTGTGCATCTACCCGGGTCGTCGGCCAATAAAAACATGTACGGAAGGCCTTGCTTACAAGGGCTCGGGCTGCGGCGTGGTGGCCGCCGAGTCCGACGTGAATTTCTGCCAAAAGCTTCCGCCCTTCCTCTTCGAAGATGCACCTTTGAAGGACTCCGATAGTGCTTTTTTTATACAGCTCTCCCTCGAGGACCCTGTAGGCTTTAGATCGCCGCACTATGCAGCGTGCCTCATTTTGGTCCTCGGGAAGTTCCTGCCTAGTTAGGTAGGCCAGGAATGGTTCTGTCCACGGGGCGATGATGGCCATTATTACGTGGGCTGAAGGTGTTATTTCAGTGGCAGAGCCTCCGATTATGTCAGAGTGTTCGGTATCGGGCATTTTGGCCGGGCCTGGACTATTGTTACCGGTGTCCCCTTCCCATACCACGGATGGCTTAAACAACCTCTCCAAAAAGATGTTGGGGGACCGCATCGCGTTTTGCGCTGATGCGGGCGAGGATATCCGCCGCCTGATTGTTTTCCCGAGCCACATGGTGAAATTCGAGCCCCTCGAACCGAGCTGACATCTTTAGGACAGCGTTGCGATAGGCCACCATCTTCGGATCCTTGGCATCGAAATCTCCATTTATTTGGGATATTGCGAGGTTCGAATCCCCACGCACCTCCAGGCGTTGAATGCCCATGGAAACTGCCATCCGAAGACCATGTAACAGGGCTTCATATTCGGCTGCGTTGTTGGAGTCTGTATACAGTATCTGTAGTACATATTGAACTGTATCTCCGGTTGGGGACGTCAGGACGACGCCAGCCCCCAGACCAGCCAGCATTTTGGAGCCGTCGAAGTGCATGATCGAATTGGAGTATGCGCCGTACTCTTTAGGGAGTTCGGCTTCCGTCCATTCGGCGACAAAGTCGGCCAATACTTGCGATTTAATGGCTCGCCGGGTTTGTATGTTATGTCGAACGGGAGGAGCTCAATGGCCCATTTGGCAATCCGGCCCGTGGCGTCGCGGTTGTTTATAATATCATTAAGTGGAACTTCCGAGGCTACTGTAATTGAACACTCTTGAAAGTAGTGTCGCAGCTTCCGGGATGCCATGAATAATGCATAGGCTATATTTTGATAATGTGGGTACCGTGATTTGCATGGAGTGAGGACAGTGGATACATAATATACCGGCTTTTGAAGGGGGAATTTGTGTCCGTCCGTTTCTCGTTCGACGACGAGCACTGCGCTTACAACCTGATGAGTTGCCACAATGTACAACAACATTGGTTCGCCGATGTTTGGCACGGCCAGGATTGGGTTGGTTGCCAGTATGGCTTTTATTTCTTCCAATCCGGCTGTGGCAGTGTCCGTCCACTCAAAGTGTTCGGTGCGCCGAAGGAGGCGATAAAGGGGTAATGCCTTTTATCCTAAGCGGGAGATAAAGCGGCTTAGAGCCGCCACACATCCGGTTAATTTCTGGATTTGTTTGAGGTCCGTTGGGATAGCCAACTGTGATAGAGCTCGGATTTTGGCCGGATTTGCTTCAATTCCTCTACTGGAGACAATGAAACCCAGGAGCTTTCCGGCTGGTACACCGAAAACGCATTTTTCTGGATTGAGCTTGATGTCTATGTCCGGAGGTTGTCGAATGTGAGCCTCAAGTCGTCTATTAGAGAGTCAACGTGTTTGGTTTTGACGACCACATCATCTATGTATTCCTCTACTATTTTGCCGATCTGTTTCTCCACAAATGTCTGAATCATGCACTGATATGTTGCACCGGCGTTTTTGAGCCGAAAAGGCATTGTGTTGAAACAGAAGGGGCCGTATGGTGTGATAAATGCCGTTGCGGCTTGGTCGGACTCCGCCATCTTGATTTGGTGGTAGCCGGAGTATGCGTCGAGGAAACACAATGAATCGTGTCCTGCGGTAGCATCGATAATTTGATAGACGCGGGGGAGGGGGAAGGGATCCTTTGGGCAAGCCTTGTTGAGGTCCTTGAAATCGACACATAGGCGCCAGGATTTGTCCTTCTTTGGTACCATCATCAGGTTTGCTAGCCAGTCCGGGTGTTTTATTTCTCTAATGAACCCGGCCTCCAATAACTTGGCTAGTTCCTCTCCCATAGCTTGTCTCTTAGGTTCAGAGAAATGCCGAAGAGTTTGCTTGACCGGCTTGAATCCCTTTAGAATATTAAGGCTGTGCTCGGCCAGCCTGTGTGGGATTCCTGGCATGTCTGAGGGGGCCATGCGAATATGTCCCAATTCTCGTGCAGGAACTCTCGTAGTGCGGCGTCCATGGCGGGGTTTAACTGTGCCCCGATGGAGGCTGTTTTTGTAGGGTCCGTTGGGTGGACTTGGAATTTCACTATTTCATCCGCTGGTTTAAAAGAGGTGGACTTGGATCTCTTGTCAAGTATCATGTTGTCCCTGTCCACTGTAGAGCGTAGCGCAGTTAATTCCTCGGCCTAAAGGGCTTCGGATAATGCCTCGAGGGCCAATGTGGCTTTTTTGTTTTCGGCGCGGAGTGCTGTGTCTGGATCATTAGCGAGGGTGATGATTCTGTTGGGCCCAGGCATTTTGAGCTTCATGTACCCGTAATGGGGTATGGCTTGGAAGATCATGAACGCCTCCCGCCCTAAAAGGGCGTGGTATCCGCTACTGAAACGGGCCACTTGGAATTCAATTTCTTCGGACCTATAGTTCTCCGGCATGCCGAATACCACATCTAGTGTGATTTTCCCAGCACAGCGTGCTTCCCGACTAGGGATGATTCCTCTGAAGGTTGTGCTACTTTGCTCAATGCGGTTCCAGTCTATTTCCATTTTTTGAAGAGTTTCCTCATAGATGAGGTTTAATCCACTGCCGCCGTCCATGAGTACTTTGGTGAGTCGAAAGCCGTTGTAGGATCGAAAGTATGTCTAAAGGGGGGTGATTAGACTACTTGACCAAATAAAAGCTTAACCTTTTCCCAATTTTAGTTCTTGGCAGATTTTAGCTATTGTAGGACAAGTCAAGCAATCATCACACAATTCAAGCAAGCATGCAAAGAGTATATTGGCAGCGGAAAGTAAAGCATGCAAATTGCAAGAATGTAAAGGGAAGTGTTTGGAGAATTCAAACGCAATTGGAGACACGGATGTTTTTCCCGTGGTTCGGATAGGTGGTGCTATCCTACATCCACGTTGATGGAGACTTCAACCCACAAAGGGTAACGGTTGCGAGAGTCCATGGAGGGCTCCACCCACAAAGGGCAACGGTTGCGCGAGTCCACACAGGGCTCCACCCACGAAGGGTCCACGAAGAAGCAACCACCCACAAACGGTCCACGAAGAAGCAACCTTGTCTATCCCACCATGGCCATCGCCCACACAGGACTTGCCTCACTAGCGGTAGATCTTCACGAAGTAGGCGATCTCCTTGCCCTTACAAACTCCTTGGTTCAACTCCACAATCTTGTCGGAGGCTCCCAAGTGACACCTAGCCAATCTAGGAGACACCACTCTCCAAGAAGTAACAAATGGTGTGTAGGTAATGAACTCCTTGCTCTTGTGCTTCAAATGATAGTCTCCCCAACACTCAACTCTCTCTCATAGGATTTGGATTTGGTGGAAAGAAGATTTGAGTGGAAAGCAACTTGGGAAGGCTAGAGATCAAGATTCATATGGTAGGAATGGAATGTCTTGATCTCAACACATGAGTAGGTGGTTCTCTCTCAGAACATATGATTTGGAATTGTGTGTGTGTTCTGATGGCTCTCTCCACGAATGAAGAGGAGGTGGAGGGGTATATATAGCCTCCACACAAAATCCAACCGTTACACAAAGTTTTCCAATCTCGATGGGACCGAATAAACAAACTCGGTCGGACCGAAAATGTAAACCTAGTGACTGTTAGAGATTTTCGGTGGGACTGACATGCAACTCGGTAGGACCGATATGGTTAGGGTTTGGGCATAACGTAATCTCGGTGAGACCGATTACACAAACTCGGTGGGACCGAATTTGGTAATTAGCTAACCAGAGAGTTGGTCAGGCAAACTCGGTGGGACCGATTTGCTCTTTCGGTGAGACCGAAAAGTTACAAAAAGGAAACACTGAATTTACATTGCAATCTCGGTGGGACCGATTCGCTCTTTCGGTGAGACCGAAAAGTTACGAAAGGGAAACAGAGAGTTTGCAATCCCATCTCGGTGAGACCGAGATCCCTATCGGTAGAACCGAAATGCTAGGGTTTGGCAGTGGCTTTTGACAAATGAAACTCGGTGGCGCCGGATAGGAAGAATCGGTATGACCGAGTTTGGCTTAGGGTTTAGGTCAAATGTGGATATGGGAAAGTAGTTGAGGGTTTTGGAGCATATCACTAAGCACATGAAGCAAGAGGCTCATTAAGCAACACCTCATCCCTCCTTGATAGTATTGGCTTTTCCTAAAGACTCAATGTGATCTTGGATCACTAAAATATAAAATGAAGAGTCTTGAGCTTTTGAGCTTGAGCCAATCCTTTGTCCTTAGCATTTTGAGGGTTCCACTTTCACATCCATGCCATGCCAATCATTGAGCTTTCCTGAAATAATCATCTTGGAATAGCATTAGCTCAATGAGCTATATGTTGTTATGAATTACCAAAACCACCTAGGGATAGTTGCACTTTCAATCTCCCCCTTTTTGGTAATTGATGACAACATATAGATCAAAGGTTCGACAAATGATAATAAGCATGAAATATATCGTCGCTTTGAGAAGTATGTGACAAGTAAGAGCTCCCCCTAAATTTGTGCATATTTAAAATTTGCTTTGGACTGCAAATGCAGAAGGAGTTAGAGTCATGGGTTACTCTTCCATGTCACATACATCTTGGTGGAGCGCTTAAAATGATAAGAATGAAATACATGCACTCATCACCAAGAATAGTGAATGATCACATAAGATAGGTAAGATAATAGCATTAAGCAAGCATTAAGTGTAGCTTATGATCAAACAGATGATCATCAATGTCTCACAGATAATGACATAGTATCTCAAGCACTCAAAAGCAAACAAAGTTCGAAAAACCACCAAATAAAGCAAGAGAGAAAAAAAGGCAACACTCTCTCTCTCTCGAAGCCTATGATCTATACATTTTTCTCCCCCTTTGGCAACAAGTTACCAAAAAGTTCCTAGAAAATGCATAGTGCTAGATCGACGCTCAGGCTTGATCTTCAGGTGGTGGTGGAGTCCGGATCACTCCAAGGACGAAGGCTTCCGTAGACGCTGA
This sequence comes from Triticum urartu, assembly GCF_056163025.1. Classification (NCBI taxonomy): domain Eukaryota; kingdom Viridiplantae; phylum Streptophyta; class Magnoliopsida; order Poales; family Poaceae; genus Triticum; species Triticum urartu. The sequence goes on from NC_141875.1 coordinate 167,188,877, forward strand.
AGTAGACGTTGGAGTTGGAGCTGAAGTAGATGCTGGAGCTGGTGGAACTGAGGCTGTAGCTGGTGCTGAAGTGGTGGCTCTGGTGTCAGCAACTGGCACGGCAGACGACCTCGGACCTTGTGGCACTCTGGCAAAGGCCTCGGTGGTAGTCTTCCCTTTCCTCTCCTGCATGTCATCTTGGAGCTGCTCCACTGCAGTCTGAATCTCTGTCACCTTGACATCCAAGTCATAGAACTTTTGTTCCATGATCCTTTCTAAGCTTGCCTGGTTCTGAGTTAGGGTGGCTAGTCCTTTCTCAATTCCCAGGGTGGATGCAATCAGGTAACCAAGCTGCTCTTGTTTGGTCTTCAAGAAATATTCAGATGCCTCCTCTTGAGTTGGCATCTTGGCAGCTTTCTCCTTCCTTGCCTTCTCCTTCTTGGCTTGTGATTGGGCAGATGATGGCTCATTCTCAGTCATGACTACTTGATTGTCCTCAAAATCTGGATGGATGGGCAGGTGTTCCTTGTCCAATAAGTATATGCCCGTGCCCATCTTTGAGTTAATGAGCTCCTGAATTTGTGGGGCATACCCACAGCTCCTCTTCTGATCAGCTGCTGTCCTCTTGATGGTCTCTACCATGAGGCTCATCACCTTGAATTTTTGTGGCACATCAAAGATATGTAGCAAATTTATCGCGTGGCCTCTGATCATCTTGTGATCTCCAGACTTGGGCAATAAGGTGTGCCTCAATATCCAATTTATAGTTGGCAGCCCTGACAGAAGATAATGCGCAGACCCAAACTTGAAAGTCTCAAGTGCCTCGTTTGGAATTTCCTTGTACATGTTGGACATTGAGTTGTGGTCCATCTTCTTCTTGGCATAGATATCCAAGTCATCATCCTGCTCTTCTGGGGCATTGATCAGCTGAGCCGATTCAGCAACTGTAGATTGGTACCTCGTACCCTCAGACATCCATGTGATCCTCCCATCTGGATAGAAGTGTGCCGTGGAGTAGAACTGCATGATTAGCTCCTCGTTCCACTTTGTGAGCTTCTGCCCAACAAAGTCTGCAACTCCACACGCACTAAAGCTGTCATACACTCCAGGGTAGTGTTCCTCATTTTCTTTCATGTAGGTCTAGTCGGCCCATCTCATGTCACAAAATATGGGCTTCTTATCTAGCAGCACTGTCTCATATAAGTCCTGTTGTTCCTTGGTGTGAAATCTGTAGTCCACAGCAGTCCTCCTTCTTGAAGCATACGGATCTGCTTCTCTCCACTTCCTGAGCCCTGAATCTCTCCTGAGTTTCATGTCCTCGGCCACAGGATGAGCATCGTTGTGGTCTGGGGTCTTGGGCTTGAGCTTTCTGAGAACTTGCTCTTCATCCTCTTCATCAGCAGCTTCAGGCACTGGGGCCTTGTTCTTCTCAGCAGCAGGTATGCTCCTTGTATTTCTCTTTGGTGCTGTCTTGACCTTTGATGCAGCCTTGGGCTTAGATGCAGTAGCCCCTGATTTGATAGCATCACCATTAGCTTGGGTGCCTTAGGTGCTGGTGCAGCAACCTCTTCTTCCTCTTCCTCTTCCATGATGGAATCCTTTCCAAGCACTCTGGCTACGGTCTTCTTGATCCTTTCCTTCCTCTTCTTGCCTTCAGCAGCAACTGGCTCTTTGGGTGCAGGCTTTTCAGTTGAAGCTCTAGCCTTTGACATAGGCTGCCTGCCTGCTGGCCTTTTGATTTTCAAGCCTGGCTTTGTGCCTTGACCTGGCTCAACTCTCTTGGAAGTTGCTTCCCCTTCTGCCACATAATCTTCATCCTCAGAATCTGAAGTCCTCTTCTTCCTTTGTCTGGTGGCAGCTTTTGGCAGATTACTAGGGGTGCTCCTACTGCCATCATCTGAGGAGCTGGAGGGACTAGTGCCCTCACTCATCACCACTTGCTGTTCTGACACATTCTGGCTGTCACTCTGGTCTGACATGATGAACAAGCTGACTGCTGACCCTGTGAATAGTTTATAGATGAGGTAGAGTGGATGAGCATCACAAAATGCAGAGATTTTTGCAAAAGAATGATCCAAAAACTTAGTTTTAGTTTCCCACTGAAATCATCTCGGATCTACCGATTTTTAAACTCGGTGATACCGAAGCAGTTTTGGAACCTAAACTAGTGAACTCGGTCAGACCGAGTCACAGTTCGGTGGCACCGAGACTGCTAGGGTTTCACAGAGTTCCAAAATCGGTCACACCGATAAGTAATTCTCGGTTAGACCGAGTCTCACTTGTGCAATGGCATAAGCCAAATCGGTGGGACTGAGTTTTTCAACTCGGTGGGTCCGAGATGGTTTCGGCGGAAACCTAACCCTAAAATTTTTAAATCAAACCTAATTTATGAATGCATTGACTGGATAGGAGTGTTTCAATCATGGCAAGAATCATGATGATCACAATGTGCTAGGAATCAGATTGGAGAATAGCACAAAGATCGAGTCCATACCCTAGTTCGGCGGAGACTCCGTATGGCGGCAACGGCGGGGTTGAATTCCCGTTGACTGCGACGGAGACCAGCGACTGGAGGCGGCTGGCGGCGAGAAGACGATCCGGAGACCACGTTGGCAGAGCAGGCTATCGCGCGGGCGAAGGGGTTCGGAGAGATTTCCAAATTTTTGCCCGTGACTATATATATCCCGACCCTGTCGGTGTGACCGAGTGGAACAACTCGGTGGCACCGAGATTCATAACTGCGAGCAGTTACTGAAACTCGGTGTGACCGAAAAGTTCAAATCGGTTGCACCGAGATCGAAAACCTAGATCAACTTAATGATCTCGGTAGGACCGAAAGTGGGGTATCGGTCAGACCGAGAATCATAAAGAGGTTTTGGAAGTTTAAGTCTATGACGAATCGGGGACTCCGAGTGCTCCTCACACAGAGTGGTTCGAATCTGACTTGATCAAATTTTGTGATGCAACATGAATAGAGTTTGAGACGAGAAAAGCATAGATATCTAGAGGAGGTTCTTAGGCACTCTTGTCCATCCACTTGGCAAGAGGAAATAAAACCAAACAATCAAAAGGATCGAAAGTATGTCTAGAGGGGGGGTGATTAGACTACTTGACCAAATAAAAGCTTAACCTTTTCCCAATTTTAGTTCTTGGCAGATTTTAGCTATTGTAGGACAAGTCAAGCAATCATCACACAATTCAAGCAAGCATGCAAAGAGTATATTGGCAGCGGAAAGTAAAGCATGCAACTTGCAAGAATGTAAAGGGAAGGGTTTGGAGAATTCAAACGCAATTGGAGACACGGATGTTTTTCCCGTGGTTCGGATAGGTGGTGCTATCCTACATCCACGTTGATGGAGACTTCAACCCACAAAGGGTAACGGTTGCGAGAGTCCACGGAGGGCTCCACCCACAAAGGGCAACGGTTGCGCGAGTCCACACAGGGCTCCACCCACGAAGGGTCCACGAAGAAGCAACCACCCACAAAGGGTCCACGAAGAAGCAACCTTGTCTATCCCACCATGGCCATCGCCCACACAGGACTTGCCTCACTAGCGGTAGATCTTCACGAAGTAGGCGATCTCCTTGCCCTTACAAACTCCTTGGTTCAACTCCACAATCTTGTCGGAGGCTCCCAAGTGACACCTAGCCAATCTAGGAGACACCACTCTCCAAGAAGTAACAAATGGTGTGTAGGTAATGAACTCCTTGCTCTTGTGCTTCAAATGATAGTCTCCCCAACACTCAACTCTCTCTCATAGGATTTGGATTTGGTGGAAAGAAGATTTGAGTGGAAAGCAACTTGGGAAGGCTAGAGATCAAGATTCATATGGTAGGAATGGAATGTCTTGATCTCAACACATGAGTAGGTGGTTCTCTCTCAGAACATATGATTTGGAATTGTGTGTGTGTTCTGATGGCTCTCTCCACGAATGAAGAGGAGGTGGAGGGGTATATATAGCCTCCACACAAAATCCAACCGTTACACAAAGTTTTCCAATCTCGATGGGACCGAATCAACAAACTCGGTCGGACCGAAAATGTAAACCTAGTGACTGTTAGAGATTTTCGGTGGGACTGACATGCAACTCGGTAGGACCGATATGGTTAGGGTTTGGGCATAACGTAATCTCGGTGAGACTGATTACACAAACTCGGTGGGACCGAATTTGGTAATTAGCTAACTAGAGAGTTGGTCAGGCAAACTCGGTGGGACCGATTTGCTCTTTCGATGAGACCGAAAAGTTACAAAAAGGAAACACTGAATTTACATTGCAATCTCGGTGGGACCGATTCGCTCTTTCGGTGAGACCGAAAAGTTACGAAAGGGAAACAGAGAGTTTGCAATCCCATCTCGGTGAGACCGAGATCCCTATCGGTAGAACCGAAATGCTAGGGTTTGGCAGTGGCTTTTGACAAATGAAACTCGGTGGCGCCGGATAGGAAGAATCGGTATGACCGAGTTTGGCTTAGGGTTTATGTCAAATGTGGATATGGGAAAGTAGTTGAGGGTTTTGGAGCATATCACTAAGCACATGAAGCAAGAGGCTCATTAAGCAACACCTCATCCCTCCTTGATAGTATTGGCTTTTCCTAAAGACTCAATGTGATCTTGGATCACTAAAATATAAAATGAAGAGTCTTGAGCTTTTGAGCTTGAGCCAATCCTTTGTCCTTAGCATTTTGAGGGTTCCACTTTCACATCCATGCCATGCCAATCATTGAGCTTTCCTGAAATAATCATCTTGGAATAGCATTAGCTCAATGAGCTATATGTTGTTATGAATTACCAAAACCACCTAGGGATAGTTGCACTTTCAGCCGTCCACAATTGGACTGAGGACCAGTGCAGCTGGTGCTTGGGCTGTTCAAAATTTAGGTTCGTCACTGGCATTGAAGGTAATAGCCATGTCACTCCAAGGATTTATTGCTGCCATGTGGCAGATTTTGGCAAGGCTGTGGAGTGTTCGCCTACGCCTATTATTTGATGGGAAGGTTTCAAAGACTGTTAATACCTTATTGTTATCCCCGGGATGGTGCTCCGTGGTATCTGGGATGAGAAGATCCTCACCACTTTTGGCCACCTGCCGGAGTACCCAACATGCTCTAAGGTTGTGTGTTAGTATGGTATCCGCTGTACTATGAATTTTGCAGGGTCCGTTGAGCCATCCCTCCAATACGGTTCCACGCCCTGTAGAGAGTTTTTGCTTCTTTGTCATTAACTTGGGTGTCTTATGATAGTGCACCCTTTTACTTCGGACTGGGTGTATATTTGGAGCCGGATTATCCCAAAATTTCGTTTCGGTTTTCCAGGCGCTTTCCATCGCACAGTACTTTCATACTATGGATGCCAAGTCAGCGAAGTGTGATATGTCACAGGGACTTATGGCATTAAGGATTCCCTTGTTCATGCAATTATTGCGGAAAAATGAGACTGTGTCTTCCTCACGATAGTCCTTAACCTTGTTCATCACAAGGAGGAATCTGGCCCAATAATGATGTACTGTTTCCTGGGGCGCTTGCCTGATGTGGGAAAGATCGTTTATGCTTGGGTGGGTGGGTGGATTTGAGTCCGAACCCTTACCCGATCTGAGACCCAGGGGTCGAGGAGTTTCCAATCTTGGAAGTTCGGGTTCCGGGATGTTGCCTGATAAGTCTGGCCCACCGCCTGACTCTAGGTTCAGGGCTTGGGTGATGTCCTCCCGTAAACGGGTATCCGGCTCGGAGAGCTCAGGAATCCGGATATAGTTAGTCCTCAAGATAGAGTAAGAATCGCCACATTGTTCCTCCACCACCGCAATATGATGGGTGACCGGTGGAGAGTTAATCTCCCTTTGATTGGGTTTAAGCCCAATCCGATCATAGTCCGTAGCGACTCCCAAGGCGATGATGTGATCCAAGAGCTCGTTTAGAGAAGAGAGCTCCATTGGATCCATCTGCTCGACAAATTCCGAGCCGACGTGGAGGTTGTTTTCGATGACCCGAGAAGTCATCGTCGGTGCAGCAGCCGAACGGGCGGTCATGATGAAACTGCCTAGCTGGAGCGTTTGGCCGACAGCCAGGGCTCCCCCGGCGGTAATGTTGTTTTTAACAACGAGACGAGGTATCCTTCCTTACGGTGACGTCACAGTGGAACTCTCAATGAAAGCACCAATGTCGGTGTCAAAACCGGCGGATCTCGGGTAGGGGGTCCCGAACTGTGCGTCTAGGCGGATGGTAATAGGAGGCGGGGGACACGATGTTTACCCAGGTTCGGGCCCTCTTGATGGAGGTAATACCCTACATCCTGCTTGATTGTTCTTGATGATATGAGTAGTACAAGAGTTGATCTACCACGAGATCGAAGAGGCTAAACCCTAGAATCTAGCCTATGGTATGATTGTCTGTCCTCTCTACGGACTAAACCCTCCGGTTTATATAGACACTGGAGGGGCCTAGGGTTACACAGAGTCGGTTACAAGGAAGGAGATCTACATATCCGAATTGCCAAGCTTGCCTTCCACGCCAAGGAGAGTCCCATCCGGACACAAGACGAAGTCTTCAATCTTGTATCTTCATAGTCCGACAGTCCGGCCAAAGGATAAAGTCTGGTCGTCCGGATACCCCCTAATCCAGGACTCCCTCGGGTAGCAAGAAGGATTTCTGGCGCCGTTGCCGGGGAGGTTGCACCAAGTCAAGTCAAGATTTGATCCCCCGTCAACAAGCCATTTCTGGCGCCGTTGCCGGGGAGATCTACATCAAGTCAAGACATATCAAGTACCCATCATAAACTCTTATCCCTCGCATTACATTATTTGCCATTTTCCTCTCATTTTCCTCTCCCCCACTTCACCCTTGCCATTTTATTCGCCCTCTTTTTCCGTTCCCCTTCTCTTTTCTAGTTCGTCTCTTTTCGCTTGCTTCTTGTGTGCTTGTGTGTTGGATTATTTGTCACGATGGCTCAAGATAATACTAAATTGTGTGACTTTTCTAATACCAACAATAATGATTTTATAAGCACTCTGATTGCTCCTCTTACCGATGCTGAATCTTGTGAAATTAATACTGCTTTGCTGAATCTTGTCATGAAAGAAATGTTTTCCGGCCTTCCTAGTGAAGATGCCGCTACCCATCTAAACAACTTTGTTGATTTGTGTGATATACAAAATAAGAAAGATGTGTATAATTATATTGTTAAATTGAAGCTATTCCCATTTTCGCTTAGAGATCATGCTAAAACTTGGTTTTCGTCTTTGCCTAAAAATAGTATCGATTCATGGAATAAGTGCAAAGATGCTTTTATCTCTAAGTATTTTCCTCCTGCTAAGATCATCTCTGTTAGAAACAATATTATGAATTTTAAGCAACTTGATCATGAACATGTTGCACAAGCTTGGGAGAGGATGAAATTAATGATACGTAATTTCCCTACACATGGTTTGAATCTTTGGATGATTATAGAAAAATTTTATGCCGGATTGAATTTTGCTTCTAGAAATCTTTTAGATTCGGCTGTGGGAGGCACTTTTATGAAAACCACTTTAGGAGAAGCTACTAAACTCCTAGATAATATCATGGTTAATTATTCTCAATGGCACACTGAAAGATCTACTAGTAAAAAGGTGCATGCAATAGAAGAAATTAATGTTTTGAGTGGAAAGATGGATGAACTTATGAAATTGTTTGCTGATAAGAATGATATGTCTTTGTCTACTTTGATTGAGAATAATAATGAATCTATGGATGTGAATTTTGTTGGTAGGAACAATTTTGGTAATAACACGTATAGAGGTAATCTTAATCCTAGGCCATTTCCTAGTAATTCCTCTAATAATTATGGCAATTCCTACAACAATTCTTATGGAAATTATAATAAGATGCCCTCTGATTTTGAATCTAATATTAAAGAATTTATTAGTTCGCAAAAGAGTTGCAATGCTTTGATTGAAGAAAAATTATCTAAGATTGATGAGTTGGCTAGGAACGTGGATAAAATTTCTCTTGATGTTGATTATTTGAAACTTAGATCTATTCCACCTAAGCATGATATCAATGAGTATCTCAAAGCTATGAGAATTTCCACTGATGAGTGCAAAGAAAGAACCACTAGGATGCATGCTAAAAAAGATTGCTTTGTGAAAGCATGTTCTTCTAGTTTTCATGATAATAAGGATGAAGATCTAAAAGTGATTGATGTGTCCCCTATTAAATCTTTGTTTTGCAATATGAATCTAGATAATGATGGGACTGGGTATGATTCAACTTTAGTTAAAAGGCGTCCCAATGATTCGGAGTTTTTGATATTAATGCTAAAATTGGTAAAAGTGGGATTGGAGAGGTCAAAACTTTACATAGCAATGAACCCACTATTTTGGATTTCAAGGAATTTAATTATGATAATTGTTCTTTAACAGATTGTATTTCCTTGTTGCAATCCGTGCTAAATTCTCTGCATGCTTATAATCAAAATAAAGCTTTTACTAAACATATCGTTGATGCTTTAATGCAATCTTATGAAGAAAAGCTTGAATTGGAAGTTTCTATCCCTAGAAAACTTTATGATGAGTGGGAACCCACTATTAAAATTAAAATTAAATATCATGAATGCTATGCTTTATGTGATTTCGGTGCTAGCATTTCCACGATTCCAAAAAGTTTGTGTGATGTGTTAGGTTTCCGTGAATTTGATGATTGTTCTTTAAATTTGCACCTCGCGGATTCCACTATTAAGAAACCTATGGTAAGAATTAATGATGTTCTTATTGTTGCAAATAGGAATTATGTGCCCGTAGATTTCATTGTTCTTGATATAGATTACAATCCTACATGTCCCATTATTCTTGGTAGGCCTTTCCTTAGAACGATTGGTGCAATTATTGATATGAAAGAAGGGAATATTAGATTCCAATTTCCATTAAGGAAAGGCATGGAACACTTTACTAGAAAGAAAATTAAATTACCTTATGAATCTATTATGATAGCCACTTATGTATTGCATACCAAAGATGATAATACATAGATCTATCCTTGCTTTTATGCCTAGCTAGGGGCGTTAAACGATAGCGCTTGTTGGGAGGCAACCCAATTTTATTTTTGTTCCTTGATTTTTGGTTCTGTTTAGTAATAAATAATTCATCTAGCCTCTGTTTAGATGTGGTTTTATGCTTTTAATTAGTCTTTGTGACAAGTAGAACCTTTGGAAGACTTGGGGAAAGTCTTTGCGATCTTGCTGTAAAGAACATAAACTTTAGCGTTCACGAGATTTGCTGCCATTTTTTACTGGAGAGTGCGATTAGGTGGATTCTTTTTTCACATGATTAATAGATAAATTCCTCACGTCCAGAAATTTATTTTAGAATTTTTGGGGTTACAGAAGTATTCGAAACCTACAGACTAATCCAGACTGTTCTGTTTTTGTCAGATTCTGTTTTTCGCGTGTTATTTGCTTATTTTGATGAATCTATGGCTAGTATTGGAGGTTATGAACCATACAGAAGTTGGAATACAGTAGGTTTAACACCAAAATAAATAAATAATGAGTTCACTACAGTACCTTAAGTGGTGGTTTGTTTTCTTATACTAACGGAGCTCATGAGATTTTCTGTTTAAGTTTTGTGTTGTGAATTTTTCAAATTTTGGGTAAAGATTTGATGGATTATGGTATAAGGAGTGGAAAAAGCCTAAGCTTGGGGATGCCCAAGGCACCCCAAGGTAAAATTCAAGTACAACCAAAATCCTAAGATTGGGGATGCCCCGGAAGGCATCCCCTCTTTCGTCTTCTTCTATCGGTAACTTTACTTGAGGCTATATTTTTATTCACCACATGATATGTGTTCTGCTTGGAGCGTATTGTATGATTTGAGTCTTTGATTTTTAGTTTACCACAATCATCCTTGCTGTACACACCTTTTGGGAGAGACACACATGAATTTGAATTTATTAGAATACTCTATGTGCTTCACTTATATCTTTTGAGCTAGATAATTTTGCTCTAGTGCTTCACTTATATCTTTTAGAGAACGGTGGTGGTTTTATTTTATAGAAATTATTGATGTCTCATGATCCACTTATATTATTTTGAGAGTCTTTAGAAGAACATGGTAGTTTGCTTTGGTTATAAAATTGGTCCTAATATGATAGGCATCCAAGATGGGTATAATAAAAACTATCATAAAAAGTGCATTGGATACTATGAGAAGTTTGATGTTTGATAATTGTTTTGAGATATGAGGATGGTGATATTAAAGAGTGCTAGTTGAGTAGTTGTGAATTTGAGAAATACTTGTGTTGAAGTTTGCAAGTCCCGTAGCATGCACGTATGGTAACTGTTGTGTAACAAATTTGAAACATGAGGTGTTCTTTGATTGTCTTCCTTATGAGTGGTGGTCAGGGACGAGCGATGGTCTTTTCCTACCAATCTACCCCCTAGTAGCATGCGCATAGTGCTTGGTTTTTTATGACTTGTAGATTTTTGCAATAAGTATATGAGTTCTTTATGACTAATGTTGAGTCCATGGATTATACGCACTCTCACCCTTCCATCATTGCTAGCCTCTTCGGTACCGTGCATTGCCCTTTATCACCTTGAGAGTTGGTGCAAACTTCACCGGTACATCCAAACCCCATGATATGATACGCCCTGTCACACATAAGCCTCCTTATATCTTCCTCAAAACAGCCACCATACCTACCTATTATGGCATTTCCATAGCTATTCTGAGATATTGCCATGCAACTTTCCACCATTTCATTTATGACACACTTCATTATTTTCATATTGATTTGCATGATCATGTAGTTGACATCATATTTGTGGCAAAGCCACCATGCATAATTTATCATACATGTCACTCTTGATTCATTGCCTTTCCCGGTACACCGCCGGAGGCATTCATATAGAGTCATATTTTGTTCTAGTATCGAGTTGTAATCATTGAGTTGTAAATAAATAGAAGTGTGATGATCATCATTAATATAGCATTATCCCAAATAAAAAATGGGGAAAGGCAAAAAAAGAAAGGCCCAAAAAAAGAAATAAAAAGGGACAATGCTACTATCCTCTTTCTCCACACTTGTGCTTCAAAGTAGCACCATGATCTTTATGATAGAGAGTCTCTTGTTTTGTCACTTTCATATACTAGTGGGAATTTTTCATTATAGAACTTGGCTTGTATATTCCAACAATGGGCTTCCTCAAATGCCCTAGGTCTTCATGAGCAAGCAAGTTGGAAGCACACCCACTTAGTTTCTTTTGTTGAGCTTTCATACATTTATAGCTCTAGTGCATCCGTTGCATGTCAATCCATACTCCTTGAATTGACATCAATTGATGGGCATCTCCATAGCCCGTTGATTAGCCACGTCAATGTGAGACTTTCTCCTTTTTGTCTTCTCCATATAACCACCATCATATTATTCTATTCCAACCATAGTGCTATATCGATGGCTCAGGCTCATGTATTGCGTGAAAGTTGTAGAAAGTTTGAGATTACTAAAGTATGAAAAAATTGCTTGGCTTGTCATCGGGGTTGTTCAAGATGAGAACATTCTTGCGTGACGAAACTGGAGCATGACCAAACTATATGATTTTGTAGGGATGAACTTTCTTTTGCCATGTTATTTTGAGAAGACATGATTGCTTTGTTGGTATGCTTGAAGTATTACTATTTTTATGTCAATATTAAACTTTTGTCTTGAATATTTCGGATCTGAATATTCATGCCACAATAAAGAAAATTACATTGAGAATTATGCTAGGTAGCATTCCACATCAAAAATTCTGTTTTTATCATTTACCTACTCGAGGACGAGCAGGAATTAAGCTTGGGGATGCTTGATACGTCTCCAATGTATCTACAATTTTTGATTGTTCCATGCTATTATATTATCTGTTTTGGATGTTAATGGGCTTATTTATACACTTTTATATTATTTTTGGGACTAACCTACTAACCCAAGGCCCAGTGCAAATTGTTGTTTTTTTGCCTATTTCAGTGTTTCGCAGAAAAGGAATATCAAACGGAATCCAAACGGAATGAAACCTTCGGGAGAGTTATTTTTGGAACAAACGTGCTCTAGGGGACTTGGAGTAGACGTCAAGAAATCAGCAAGGAGGCAACGAGGCAGGGAGGCGCGCCTGCCTCTGGGCACGCCCCCCACCCTCGTGGGCCCCTCGTAGCTCCACCGACCTACTTCTTCCTCCTATATATACCCATATACCCCGAAAACATCCAGGAGCACCACGAAACCCTATTTCCACCGCCGCAACCTTCTGTACCCAAGAGATCTCATCTTGGGGCCTTTTCCGGAGCTCCGCCGGAGGGGGAATCAATCATGGAGGGCTTCTACATCAACACCATAGCCTCTCCGATGATGTGTGAGTAGTTTACCTCAGACCTTCGGGTCCATAGTTATTAGCTAGATGGCTTATTCTCTCTCTTTGGATCTCAATACAAAGTTCTCCTTGATCTTCTTGGAGATCTATTCGATGTAACTCTTTTTGCGGTGTGTTTGTCGAGATCCGATGAATTGTGGGTTTATGACCAAGTTTATCTATGAACAATATTTGATTCTTCTCTGAAATCTTTTATGTATCATTGGTTATCTTTGCAAGTCTCTTCGAATTATCAGTTTGATTTGGCCTACTAGACTGATCTTTCTTGCAATGGGAGAAGTGCTTAGCTTTGGGTTCAATCTTGCGGTGTCCTTTCCCAGTGATAGTAGGGGTAGCAAGGCACGTATTGTATTGTTGCCATCGAGGATAAAAAGATGGGATTTATATCATATTGCTTGAGTTTATCCCTCTACATCATGTCATCTTGCTTAATGCGTTACTCTGTTCTTATGAACTTAATACTCTAGATGCATGCTAGATAGCGGTCGATGTGTGGAGTAATAGTAGTAGATGCAGAATCGTTTCGGTCTACTTGTTGCGGACATGATGCCTATATACATGATCATGCCTAGATATTCTCATAATTATGCACTTTTCTATCAATTGCTCGATAGTAATTTGTTCACCCACCGTAATACTTATGCTATCTTGAGAGAAGCCACTAGTGAAACCTATGGCACCCGGGTCTATCTTTTATCATATAAGTTTCCAATCTATTTTATTTCGCAATTTTTACTTTCAATATATATATCATAAAAATACCAAAAAATTTTATCTTATTATCTCTATCAGAACTCACTCTCGTAAGTGACCGTGAAGGGATTGACAACCCCTTTATCGCGTTGGTTGCGAGGTTCTTATTTGTTTATGTAGGTACGAGGGACTTGCGTGTAATCTCCTACTGGATTGATACCTTGGTTCTCAAAAACTGAGGGAAATACTTATGCTACTTTACTGCATCACCATTTCCTCTTCAAGGGAAAACCAACGCAGTGCTCAAGAGGTAGCATACCCCTGGTTGCAGCATGCAATAGCTCCGCGACGCGTTCCAGCAACACGTCACGGCCGCTCTCCATCAGCCGGCACCGCAGCAGCTCCCGTGCCACCACGAGCACGGCTCGCATATTCGCCTATTCCCGTCGGGTGTTTGGCGCCGTCGCTGCTGCGTAGCTTGAGGATCTTGCGGCGACCCGCGCACGGCGCAGTGTGAGGGTGGAAGGCGTCGGTCCACGCCGCCCGCGTCCCGCGATGTTCGATGGTGTGTAGGCCGCCTGGAGCGTGGGGTTGAGGTCTCCTTGGGTGGAAGGTACCGCCTTGACGGGCCAAGTAGCCCATTGGTCGTCGTTGGTCCTCGGGTCGCTGGACATCGTGACCATGGGGTGTTGGCGGATCAGCTGACGGAAGAGAGGCTTCAGCGCACCCCTACCTGGCACGCCAAATGTCGTATTACGGGTTCCGGCAAACCCTTGAGGTTCGAACACTGGGGTACGCACGAAGATCTCTCTCCCCCGCAAGCCCACTCTCGCAACGATCTCTAAGCCTAGCTCGTCGAACCCGAAGAACAAGGGACACAAGGGTTTATACTGGTTTGGGCCATCGTTGTGGTGTAATACCCTTCTCTAGTGTGGTGTGGTGGATTGTCTTGCAGGCTGAGGATGAACAAGTACAAAGGGATGAACAGCCTCTTGAGGAGAGGTGTTCTTGTGCTTGGTGAGCTTGTATGTGTGAGGGTGGTTTGAATGATCCGTCCCTGCTAAGGTGGTGGCTAGTCGTATTTATAGAGGCCCTGGTCCTCTTCCCAAATATTAGGCGTGAAGGGATCCCACAATGGCTAGTTTGAAGGGGGACAACTAGTACAAGTTATCCTGACAAAAGGTGGTCTTCGCCTGGCAAAGGCTCTGGTGGTGATGCCGTCGTGGGCTCCGCGGTGACCTCCGTCCTGCCGTCCTGCTGGTCTTGGTCTCATTGCACCAATATGGAAACCATTGCCTGATGCCTCAGGACTCCTCGCCTGCGCTTGCCCCTTTAGCACCAAACAGGCAATGAGTACTCTACGCCCGCTGGCGCCTGCCTGGCCTTGGTCATCATGGCTCATGTCAGGCGCTCCTCGCGAGGTGCCCCTTGCATAGATATCTCCACCCCTCGGGAGCGAGCCTAGGGAGGCTGCCCCTGAGGAGGTCTTGCGTCATCCACCTTGTGAGGCTTGGCCCCTCATGAGGGTCTTGAATGGTTGTTGATGAAGATGTGCCGCACCAGGCCGCTGGATGAGCCACGCCCTGGGCTATAGGTAGGCAAGTCTGGGTACCCCCGTTCCCAGGACGCCGACAAGCAAGGTTATGCAAAACAAAACATGCTCGATGGCACAACAAATCAAAGTTTAACTAGCCTATTACAAGGCATCTGATGGCCCAATGAGAATAAGTGTTTGGGAGCCGTCAGCACGGCAAAGTATTTCTACTCAATAAACATCAGCTTATGAATGTTGGTGGGTTGAGGCCTCCAGGTCTTCCTGCACCTCTTCTTCATCTTCATCTCCCTGGTTATCCACCGGTTGGAAGTCAGACGTAGCCCAGTTGATACAGGTCAATGCTCTAAATACAGCTTCGTCATCAATGAGGTTTGATGGATCAATGTAAGGAGCGAAGGTGTGCTTACGATTCGGCGGGATGAGATCTGTTGGCTCATGAACCGGCGCCCTAATTCTCTTGTTATCAGCGTCATAAGCTGCCTAATATGAGGATAGACTGGTTTTGTCAGCCAGCTTGCTTGCTAAAGGACGCATGACTCTTGTTATTGCTGCAAAATTATCAGCACTGAAGTCGGGTCCGTCTCCTTTGACACTGGGGCAGCCGTTGGCCAAATCTTCCGGGTCAAGATCGGCTTGCCATGCCTTTGCCCGGCTTAAGGAAGTTAGAGCACCGGATCTGGCAGCTCCCCGTTTTACACCATCAATCCTTTTGGGCAGCATGGATAATTGTTTCAGCGTATCTTGGATAAGTGTTGGCGGAGATTTTTTGTGCAGCGTAGCAGCAATGGAACGTTGGGCACCGGTATATAACTGTTCTACAAGAGTATAGACAGCCTTAAGCCGGATGCGCATATCTGAGCCCAACTTAGCACTTCGTGAACCTATATCAGCAAAGTTATGTGTAAGCTGGTAGATGTTTATAATATGATTCATAAGGTACAAAGGAGACATGTTCTTTCTGCTTACCAAAGATGGCTAATGACATGCTATTAATTTTTTGCTTTAAGCCGGATAACTCTTCAGTCACCGGCTTAAGTGCCGATTCAGCATCCTCAGCTCTCTTCAATAGAGCTGCATTCTCAGTTTCCCAGTCATTTTTTTCAATGTTGAACTATTGCTTGAGCTTTTGAATGTTCTCCAAAGAAATCCTCAATTCTGATTGAGCCTTGGATGTTGCAGATTGTTGAGTTTTTATGTTGGCCTTCAAATTGTTGAGCTGCAAGTCCTTCTCAAAAAGTTCAGCCTGTGATGTAGACATAGACAAAATATTGTGAGTATTGATGAAGTCCCAAGCACAATACAAGTATAATACTTGGCACTTGGGGGCTAATGCATATTTTCTCTGAAGAACAATTTTTCAAGTCCCAAGAACAATATAAATATTACACTTGGCCCTTGGGGGCTAATGTATGTTGCTCTTTCGCTAAGACATAATCATTGGTTGACCCGAAAAAATAATGTGGTCCGTTTTACGAAGACTATATCCTGGATTGTTGTTTTCAAACAAGATGATTAGTCTCGGCTTATTAATGACTGATTAAGCCGGCACTTGGGGGTTATGGAAGCACAATTGATTTCTTGCTACTTAAGTCCCTGCTTAATATATTTATTAAGCCGGCCCTTGGGGGCTACACATGCAAAATTGAACTACTAGTGTTATAAGTCCTGGTTCATATTGAAAACATAAAACGACCCTTGGGGGCTACTGGATTTGATCTATGCAACTATTAAAGTTTACAATACATTCTATTCTATCATGACCTAACTTGGCGGCTAAGGGAAGTATGCTTATACAAAAAGGGATTGCATCATTTACATCATAGCACTCCTTCATCAGATTTACTAAGCCGACTTCAAAATCACTGGTGTACAGACGATTTAAGTAGCCAGAGTGGATGTCTTGGGCATTGAACTGGGCGTAGCTCTCCAAGTCAACTTTCCACTTGCCTTTATCTTCAGCAGAAATTTATTCTTTGGCGCTTTGCTTAGATAAGACGGTTGATTGACCTGGGGTTGTGAATCCAAACCCAGTGACAATGACATCATCAGTCTTCTCTTCTGCCAGCTTAGCAGGACTAGCTGGTTTAATGGGGCTGGCCAGATCAGTGTTGGACGGGTTAACATTCATTGGATCAATGTCAACATGGCGATCTTCTGGTGCCAAGTCATCAACAATGTGATCAGTAATTGGGTGAGGAAGTTCAGGCTCAGACAGGATGATGTCATCAGCCGGCTTATTTAGCTTGGCCTTCTTGCTAGGTTTGGCCTGACTCCTGAAAACAAGAAGTGTAAAGAGGTCAGTATAAGAACAGATGTAAGGTTTGAATAATCAAGTATATTCTTACCTAGGTAGAGTTTTGAAAGCCGGGATTTGAGTTCCCGTTGACTCGCCAGAGGAGGAATGAGAAGTCCCCTGATAGTTTGAATCAGACGGGTTAAGAGGTTGTCGAAAATGACCCGCCTTGGGATAAAGTATATCAGAAATATATAAGACCTTTGGGCGGCGTTTGCGAGCCGGAGCGTCGGCTAAGCCGAAAAAAGTAATTACACCACCGCTATGATGGGTGGTGCGGCATGCTTCGTGTTGTTGTTTCTTCAAAAGAAAGTTGGGATCCAAGTGAGCTAGAGGGTGAGAAAAGCTTACTATTCGGCTTGCTTGTCGGGTTTTCTGTGTTGGCAGAGGTTCTGAGCCGGACGAAAGAATAATTACCTCTGCGTCGCCTATGCGGCTGGCCTCAGCGTCGTCCTGGTAACAATCATTGTCAATGAGATGTATAAAAAATGAGCCAGGAGATTCAAGTTCTACCTCTGACTCATCATCATCATGGTCCTCATCAATATTTGAACCCGCGAGTTCAACGGTCTTCTTCTTGGCAGGCTTCTTGGCTTTAGTCTTGGTACGAGCCGGCTTGGCTGGCTTATCTTGCGGTTTCTTCTTCCAAAATGGGGAGTCGGCCTGTCGAGGTCAAAAAGATCATGAGCGAGCATAATTATTGAAAACACTAATGACCTAGAATATGTGCAAACTTACAGCTGGCGGCTTATTGAAGGTGCTAAAAGGACTAAGCCCTGTTTTGCTGCATTCCTTCATAGGTTCATTTAACAATTTCTTGGTGGCTTCATTGATTTCCGCATCAGTCAGTTGGATGTCACAGTGGCATTGGGGATCTTTCACATTTCCAGTATAATCACACATTAAGCCGGGGCGACGGCTTAATGGCAAGATGCTCTAGGACACCCAACACAAGACAAGGTCGACGCCGGTTAAACCATTAGCCATAAGGGCTCCAAGCTTTGAAAATGATGGATCATATTTGGCCCGATCCTTGACACTAAGCAGTGTGGGGAGTGGATGCGTGTTGCTAAGTCGGTGATCGCGGTAACCCGGTAAGGGATTTTCATCGGCTGGAGAAGTGTCCTGACAGTAGAACAAAGTATGGTTCCAGTCTTTAGGGTGGCTTGGTGGCTTAGCATATGGAAAGTTGACGTATTTCCTCTTTTGAATTGAAACCCCACCAAGTTCGGTGTTGGATCCATCAACAAATTCAGTCTGGTGGTTTAAATAGTAAAACTCCCTGAATAAGTCAACTGTGGGCTCCTCTTAGAGATAAGATTCGTAGAACACTAGAAAATTGCAGATGTTGGACACATAGTTGTGTCCGGTGTCTTGAGGGTGAAGTTGCAGAAAATGAAGCACATCACGGAAGAAGTTTGAGTCGGGTGGGCTGAACCCCCGGCTCAGGTGATCAGCAAAAACAATCACTTCTCCGTCCTTGGGTTTGGGAGGACATTCTTTGCCAGGGAACCTCCAGTGAATAACTTCCTTTTTGGCTAAAGCACAGGTTGCAACATAGTTGTTCAACTCCTCCTCAGTAACCCGGGATGGGACCCAATTGCAAGCGCTATATGTCTTGGCCATTTTTTGATGAACTGAAAAGAAAGGTTATGCCGGTTTAAGATTATATGGTTAAGTTGGCTAGCGAGTTAAGTTGGTGAATAACAATGAAACATGTATAAGTCTAACCCGGAGGACAACATTGAAGTTATAAACATGGACTACTGGTGGATAAAGAGGGGACTAATGGTCCTGGTGGGTTACGGTTTCCGAGTTAAGCCGCCCACAGAGTTATTAAAGAACATATCAGAGAAAGGGAAAACTTCTAAGTGTTGAAAAACAAGTTTCACATATTGATACTATAAATCTGGATCTACGGCACTTCAGATAATGGAAAAATATTTAGACCTAAATGACGGTGCTTGAGCAGTTCATATATCCAGATTGGATTTTTTATGTGAAAGGAGATGCTCCAGTAATGAAAATAAGTGCTAGAACTACCACGCAGTGTAGGAGAAGTTTCAAGTTGAATCAAATCATGAGATTACAAGAACGGAGATGAACTCCGACGAACTCGTTTGAAACCCTAATGAGATCTGCGGGAAAAAGAAAGAAGAGAACTTACCGGAACTGTTGAACAGCGGACGAGCGCGGATAAACTCTGGTCAAATCAGGTTGATGCAGCGGCCGCTGGTGAGGCAGTGGCGAAGGATGACGACGGCGGTGGAGCTCGGGCACTGAGATGACGCGAGGAAGAAGAAAGAGATGAAGAGGCAAGGGGGGA
The DNA here is from genome assembly GCF_056163025.1 of Triticum urartu. Classification (NCBI taxonomy): domain Eukaryota; kingdom Viridiplantae; phylum Streptophyta; class Magnoliopsida; order Poales; family Poaceae; genus Triticum; species Triticum urartu. Next base: position 167,208,096 of record NC_141875.1, read on the forward strand.
AGTGAAAGGGACCACTGGCCCTATTTATAAGGCTGGATGGATAAGTGGCATGCGCGGGAATCGAGGAGACCAGAAAATGGATATGTGACGGCGCAAATGCCTCGATTTTTGGAGGTTCATTAAAAAGGAAGATTTATTAAGATTTCGGCCTTGTGCAATATTAATGACAGGTGACGTCATGGCGGGTTACCACAATCCTAGGGGAAGACATAATGGCGGGTTACAAGGTCTCGCGAAGAATAAATGAAAAGGATTTTTTCTAAGTGTTGAAGATTGACATGAACAAGTTCAAATCAACCTGGGGCCTCATATGTCTCCATTGTATCTACTTTTCCAAACACTTTTACCCTTGTTTTGGACTCTAACTTGCATGATTTGAATGGAACTAACCCGGACTGACGCTGTTTTCAGCAGAATTTCCATGGTGTTATTTTTGTGCAGAAATAAAAGTTCTTGTAATGACCTGAAAATCAATGGAGAATATTTTTGGAATATATAAAAAATACTGGCGAAAAAATCAACACCAGGGGGCCCACACCCTGTCCACGAGGGTGGGGGGCGTGCCTACCCCCCTGTGCGCGCCCCCTGCCTCATGGCCCCCCCTGGTGCTCCACCGACCTCAACTCCAACTCCATTTCTCACGTTCGGGGAGAAAAAAATTAGGGAGAAGGATTCATCGCGTTTTATGATACGGAGCCACCACCAAGCCCTAATATCTCTCGAGAGGGCTGATCTGGAGTCCGTTCGGGGCTCTGGAGAGGGGAATCCGTCACCATCGTCATCATCAACCTTCCTCCATCACCAATTTCATGATGCTCACCGCTGTGCGTGAGTAATTCCATCGTAGGCTTGCTGGACGATGATGGGTTGGATGAGATTTATCATGTAATCGAGTTAGTTTTGTTAGGGTTTGATCCCTAGTATCCATTATGTTCTGAGATTGATGTTGCTATGAATTTGCTATGCTTAATGCTTGTCACTAGGGCCCGAGTGCCATGATTTCAGATCTGAACCTATTATGTTTTCATGAATATATGTGAGTTCTTGATCCTATCTTGCAAGTCTATAGTCACCTATTATGTGTTATGATCCGTTAACCCCGAAGTGACAATAATCGGGATACTTACCGGTGATGACCGTAGTTTGAGGAGTTCATGCATTCACTAAGTGCTAATGCTTTGGTCCGGTACTCTATTAAAAGGAGGCCTTAATATCCCTTAGTTTCCAATAGGACCCCGCTGCCATGGGAGGGTAGGACAAAATATGGCATGCAAGTTCTTCTCCATAAGCACGTATGACTATATTCGGAATACATGCCTACATTACATTGATGAACTGGAGCTAGTTCAGTGTCACCCTATGTTATAACTATTGCATGAGGAATCGCATCCGACATAATTATCCATCACTGATCCATTGCCTACGAGCTTTTCACATATTGTTCTTCGCTTATTTACTTTTCTGTTGCTACTGTTACAATCACTATAAAACCAAAACTATTACTTTTGCTACCGTTACCGCTACTATCATATTACTTTGCTACTAAATACTTTGCTGCAGATATTAAGTTTCCAGGTGTGGTTGAATTGATAACTCAGCTGCTAATGCTTGAGAATATCCTTTGGCTCCCATTGTGTCGAATCAATAAATTTGGGTTGAATACTCTACCCTCAAAAACTGTTGCGATCCCCTATACTTGTGGGTTATCAAGACTATTTTCTGGCGCCGCTGCCGGGGAGCATAGCTCTATTCTTTGAGTCACTTGGGATTTATATTTGCTGATCACTATGAAGAACTTGAAAGATAAAAGAGCCAAGATTTTCCCTCAACTACGAGGGGAGGTAAGGAACTGCCATCTAGCTTTGCACTTGATTCACCTTCTGTTTTGAGTAAACTTGTGACACCTACTCCTGTAATTCATTCTGATATGTCGCATGTTATTGATGATGCCACCTCTGCTTTGCATGATACTTATGATGAAACTACTTCTATGCTTGATAATACTATGCCACTAGGTGAATTTCTTGATGAACAACTTGCTAGGGTTACACAGAATGAAATTATTGAAACTGATAATATTGATGAAAGTGATGATGAAGATTCTCCCCTAGATATGAATTTCTTGTTGTGCCTGAGGGTTATGTTATGGATGAAGAAACTGCTAGAGACTTCTTAGCTTGCAATGATAGATCTGATCTTAAGAAATTATTAGCTAAGCTTAAAGAAAAATCCTTGAATGCTAGAATGAAATATGACCCTGCTTTTGCTACTTCACCTATCTTTATTTCTGATAAGGATTATGATTTCTCTGTCGATCCTGAGTTAATTACTTTGGTTGAATCTGATCCTTTTTATGGCTATGAATCTGACACTATTGTGGCACATCTTACTAAATTAAATGATATAGCCACCCTGTTCACTAATGATGAGAAAACTCGCTATTACTTTATCCTTAAGTTGTTTCCGTACTCATTAAAGGGTGATGCTAAAACATGGTTTAGTTCTCTTGATCTTGGTTGTGTGCGTAGTCCCCAGGATATGATTTATTACTTCTCTGCTAAATATTTCCCCGCTCATAAGAAACAAGCTGCCTTAAGGGAAATATATAATTTTGTGCAAATTGAAGAAGAGAGTCTCCCACAAGCTTGGGGGAGGCTGCTCCAATTACTTAATGATTTGCTTGATCATCCTCTCTAGAAAAATGAAATACCTGATATCTTTTATAATGGACTAACTGATGCTTCCAGAGACCACCTGGATAGTTGCGCTGGTTGTGTTTTCAGGGAAAGAACTGTTGATCAAGCTGAATTGCTATTGAATAATATGTTGAGTAATGAAAATGATTGGACACTTCCTGAACCGACTCCTAAGCCAACTCCGAAGAAAAGGGGTATTCTATTTCTTAGTCCCAAAGATATGCAAGAGGCAAAGAAATCTATGAAAGAAAAAAGTATTAAAGCTGAAGATGTTAAGAATTTACCACCTATTGAAGAAATACATGGTCTTGATAACCCGACACAGGTAGTGTCGTGGAGTTGTCACGGCAGATGTCCTAGCAAAAGGACTTAGTCATAGGGCCATCGCAACTAGGAAGCTTAAAGGGGTTAATCGGGACAAAGGACATGAGAGGTTTATACTAGTTCGGCCCCTTACGATGAAGGTAAAAGCCTACGTCTAGTTGTGTTGGAATTGCTGGGGTTTCGATGACCAGGGAGCGAATCCGCTTTGCCTGCCTTCGAGTTGTTGTTTTTCTGTCCTAAGCCGCCGCCGGGTCGTCCCCTTATATACATGGGTTGACGCCTGGCGGCCTACAGAGTTCCGGACGGCTCATAAAACGTGTTCAGCTCGGTGACTTCTTTTATATGCCTTTCTTTACAAGTCTTTCTTTACGACAGTTTACAATATTGGGCCTCAAGCCGCCTCTAGGCTTTAGGCCTTCTATAAGTCTTAATAAACTATCACTTTGAATATTACTGGGCTTCTTTTGTAACCCACCATTGGGGTTGACCCGGCCCCTCCTGGGCGGGTTATACCTGGTAGCTATATTCCTAACATTAGGCCCCAGGTTGACTTGAACTTTGTTCTTTGTGAATCTTCAATACTTAGACGAAATCCATCTTCCTCTCTTTGTAAAAATTCTGTAACCCGCCATGACGTCATCTTCTGAAAACACAAAAAACAGCTATGACGTCATCCTCAATGGATCTTTATCTTTTAATGTGTTCCGAGAATCGAGGCGTCCGTTTAGTTGTATAACCATTATTTGGGTGTTCCTCAATTTTCGCGCCTACCTGTTCGCTTATCCCTTAAAAATAGGCACGACCTGGTCTTTCTCATTCTTCCCTCTCTTCATCTTCTTCCTCTCGCAACCCCACCGTTGCTCGAGCTCTGCCGCCGTCACAGAGCACCTCGTCTTCGTCGACCTTGGCCGCTGCATCAACCGGAATCGGTCCAGAGAACGGAGGCGACTCTCCGCGGAAGATTCGTGGCTGTAAGTGTTTGCCCTCCTGTTCCTTAGATCCGCATTAGGGTTTCTAGGTTTTCTACGTGTTCTTCATAGTTCATCTCAGTTTTTTCGTAGTTCTTCCACTACAGCTTCTTCTTGATCCAAAAAGAAAATACACTCGTGCGGTAGTTGTTTTGTGCCCATCCTTGATACAAGTAGATTCCTTTTTCTGGTACAAAGGCCTCATTAGAACTCATGAACTCATCTGTGCTAGATTTTTAGGTCTAGAATATTTTCCATTTTGAACGGCTATTTGATCCAGAATAATATCAAGAAATTAGGAAACCTGTTTGTCTCAACACTGAGCCAATTCTGTTGCTGGTATTTCTCAAATATCTGTAGTCATGGCGGCTTATGGCACCGGCTCACTTTTCCTTTATAACATTAGCCCTTACGTAAGCCGCCATTACTTATTTGTACCATCATCATTTAACTTTTAATTTCATCCTTGGATTGAACCGGCGCATCACTTTCCTTTCAGTCTGCTTTTCATCATGCCGTCCAAAGCACCGACTGTCTGCAACTCGGTCCCCTCCACAGTAACTGAGGATAACTTGAAGGAATTCTTCACCATAGGATTTTTGCCAGGGAAGAATGTTATGTCTTACCGTGCACCTGACCTGGACGAGGAACGGCCTAATCCCAAAGATGGTTAAGTTATTGTCTTTTCTGACCAGGGGTTTTTCACCACCCGGCTCAAAGTTCTTCAGAGACGTTCTTCATTTTTTTAAACTCCACCCTCAAGATCTTGGACCCAATTCCATATCCAATATCTGCAACTTCCAAGTTCTCTGTGAGGTGTATCTTCAAGAAGAGCCGACTGTGGAACTCTTCAGAGAGTATTTTTATCTGAACCGCCAGAACGAGTGTACCAATGGCCCTAGCTTGGAACTTGGTGGAATCTCAATTCAGCGCCGACAGGGTGCTGTCTTTCCCTTAATAGTCTTGCCAAGTCATACCAAAGATTGGAATCAGACATGGTTCTATTGTCAAGATACATCTCAAGCCAACGAAAAACCACTGTCGGGTTATCGCGCGGAGCGTTTGGATTCCAAGTTTGTGATCCTCGATAATCTTACTGCCGCTGAACGCGAAAAGCTCATTCCATCTATTAAAAGGATTAATGCCTTATTGGTAATGGCTTAACCAGAGTTGACCTGACTTGTTGCTGGATCTCGTGGCGGGTCATCCCTCTCAGCCGCCGATCCAAATTGATGTATGACTATGGCGGAGGCCCAGATGACTCTCTTCGTCACAGCTCCGTTCAACTAACTGAAGAAGATATTGTTTCAATGTCAACCCTCCTGGTGAACAGCAAATATGAAGACTACAGTAAAGTCGGGTTAAACCCCTTCTGCAAACTTAACCCGGCGCTAGAGGTAAAAAAAACCCTGACCTCTTTCTCTTTGTATTTCCCTCAGCAGTTTTAAATACTTGCATGACCTTTTATCTTGTTTATTTGTTTACAGGCCAAATTTGACTTCTGGAAAGCCAAGTATGACCATGAAGCCGCCAAGAAGGCTAGAGCCGCCGCCATAGCCGCCAAGAAGACGACCCGGAGGTCCAAGAAGAAAAGGAGCACCGCTGAGGACCTGTTAAAGCTTGATGGTGATTCTGAGTCGGAGGTAGCCCTTGACTCCCTTGGCCAGTTTTTTAATAACCCTATTGACACTGACTATTGCCAGGACAACACGGGGGCCAGTCAGGCCGTAGAAGAAGAGCTAACTATTTCCTCCGACCCAGCCCATTTGCCAAGACAGAAACTTCGACTGGTAACCCGGAAAGTAAGGTTTTCGCACCCTTTGGCTTATTTGGATCCTCATTTTCTTTTGAAAAAGCAGCAACATGAAAGCCGCTGTCAGACCCGGAACGATGATGAACCGCCTTCCGTTTTACAACAGACTCCTCGAAAGCGCCAGAATGAGGTCTCTTTTATCTTCGTCTTCTGTTTTTATTAATGAGTTTATTCTCTTGCCTGAATAATTTTATTTTACCTTTGTAGGAAGTTTCTCGCTCTTCTGGGGACTCATCTCAGACGCAATTTCCGGCCTTCAAGACTTCCCCTGGGTAAGGAAAAAAATCATCTTTCCTCTTTGTCTTTAAAAACTGCATCATTGCACTAACTTTCTCATAAAATCTTTCTTAGTGGTCATGCCAAGTCCAAGAAGGACAAGGTGATTAAACCGGCGGAAGACCCGTCAGTTCTTGCACCTGAACCGGCCATGCCAACTTCTCCCCCTCTAACTGAAGCACCAGAAGACCCAGCTGTTGATACTCAATTGGACCCTCCTGAGCCGTCAGCTGATGATACCGTTGTTAACCCCTCTACCGCCAGACCATCCGGTTCAGCTAACCCGCCAACATCTTATGATCATGACGTTCTGGTCACTGGCAGCAGATTTGTTGTACCGGGTAATCTAACTGTGCTAGCCAGGCATTCTGCCAAACAAGAGGCCTTAGAAAGGCATAAAGTACAGCTTGATATCTCTCGCTATACTCATCTTAATGCTAGTGACATACTATCCGGCTGTCTCAGCCATGTGCATTCCAGCCGTGAGTCGGAAATTGAGATGGTCAAGTAATTACAGCTGAAATATGAGGTATGTTTTCCGGCTTACTTATACTCTGCCAGCCCCAAAGTCTTCAGATGATGATCCTGAATGATCTGTAGACTTTATGATATAGGTTGACACTTTGCCTCTGAAAGTCCAATAGAATAACATAAACTTGACCTGTAGTCCCCAAGGGCCGGCTCAATTTATCATAAATGAACTGGTACTTAACTTTATAATTGTTTTTACTAGTCCCAATAAGTACTACAATTCGGCTTAATCTTGAGAAACTTTATGAATATCATGCATTAGCCCCCAAGTGCCAAGTGCTGTTACTTTGTAAAGCACTTGGGACTTGAAATATTTAAGAGTCATAAAAAATTGCTTTGGCAGACATTAGCCCCCAAGTTTCAAGTGGTATTGTGGTGCATAGTACTTGAGACTTGAACCCTTAGAACTTTTAGTTTAAGCCTTGACACACCTATGTATGTTTTGTAGAATGCCCTATCTGAATTGGGCTCCCAATTGACTGATGCAAAGACCCGGCTGGCGGATCAAGAGGCAGAAATCAAGTCTGCTGATTCTAAACTTCAATTGAGTCTTTCTGAGACAGAAAAATTGAAGACCAGCTTGACAGCAAAGAAGAAATCCTGGGCCGAAGAAAAGACGCTGCTGATACAACATGCTGAAAAAGCTAAAGCGGCTCTTGAAGAGGTTACCACGAAACTCGCCGGCTTAAAGAACCGGGTGTCTCAAATGGTCTCCGCCATCTTTGGTAAGTCATCTGTGTTAATCACTTATGCCTTCTTTTGACCCGGAATATAAGCCGCCTGCTGACTCTTTGTTTTAAAAAACATTCGCAGGTCCACGAAGCAAAAATCTGGGCCAAGATAGTGTGACCAAACTGAAAGCGGTTTATACCTTAGTAGAGCAATTGATACTGGTGCTCAATGAGCACTTGCTGCTATCTCTCCTGCCAACCAAGGACCCAATCGGTTGAGCGATGTCTTGAAGAAATTGTCAATCTTACCCACCAGGTTTCAAGAGGTCAAACGATCCTGTGCCAGAGTCGGAGCCCTAACCGCCCTGAGCCGCTCCAAAGCCTGGGTACCAGATCTAGACCCGGCTGATGTAGCTAAGGGGTACCCTACCGTGAAGGAAGACGAGACTCTATTTGAGCAGGATGACTTCATTGCCTGTGTGAGGCGAATTCGACCTCAAGCCACCGTCCTTGGAGATGAGACCAACATTGATAAATATCAGCCGGGTTTTGATTTTTGGAGAATAAGAAGATGGCGACTCCCTCTTATAAAGTGAAGGATCTTATCCCGCCGGCTCGCCAACATACATTTGCCCCAGAGATTGACCCGGTCGGCTTAATTGATGATGAGGCTGAGTTCATTGCTCTGAACGGCTTTGACTGGTCTAATTTCGGCTTTCAACCAGTGGAGGGAGATGAACCGGCCAGCGGGGAGTCGTAACCATCTGAACAATCCTGCTTTTAGCTTAGGACCTGTCATAAGAGAGAGAAACAGTAACTTTTTGGGCTCTTAATGCCTTGCAATAGGTTAGTTTAAAAAATTGCATATTTTGCCTATGCCATCGTGCATAAGATGTCGTGTGTGACTCTTTGCTCCTAATGTCAATATATGCGTCACATCTATGGTTACCTCTGCAATGTTTTAACTGTGCTCCTACAAAAAATGAAAGAGCTGGCTTGGCGGTTTAACACCGGACGGGTCAAAAAACACCAGGTATATGTCTTTATTTGAAAAAATAAATAACGCTGAAAAAACCTGTTCATGAACAACACTGTCATACCTATGTTTCTGGACTGCCGGTTTTCATGATCCGGATGATGAGGTTGATGACCCAATCTTTTTGAGAAGTCAATGCTTCCATACACCTAATGACTATCATGCCTTTGGCGCCTTATTGTCCAATAATCAAGCTGGCTTAAATAAAAACCATACTGATAATTTAATTTCGAGACAATAAAAAATCAGTAAGAGAAAATAGCAGATTTCCAACAACATAAATTTCGGGGGCTTCTGATTCGAATACTATTAGTAAACCGGACCAAAGGGGTTAAGCTAAGATTCGAATACGATCATATAGCCCCCAGTGGCTTTGGCGTTGCGCCGATCAAGAGGGTACCGACAACTATGTTCTCTTTGGTTCGAATATGACCCATGTTTGAACAGGAAGCCCCCAAATGACCTTGAGAGGTTTTTAACGACCCTGATTCGAATACGATCCAAGTCGGACCCAAAAGGGGTTAAGCTATGATTCGGATACGATCAAGAAGCCCCCTAGTGAGTTTGGCTTTGAGCCGATCAAGAGGGTTACGACAGCTATGTTCTCTTTGGTTCGAATACGACCTATGTTTGAACAGGAAGCCCCCAAGTGATCATGAGATTTACAGCTAGATTTGAATACGATCATAAGCCGGACCAGAAAGGTTAAGCTAGATTCAGATATGATCAGCTCCTTAATAGTCATGAAAATAATAAAGATATATGATCTTTGAAGAGGAAAAGGACAGAGGTCCTGCTTTATTACTTATCATAATATATACAACGTCAAAGTATGTACATGACAAGAGCCGGTAGCTCAGGTGTAGTATGGCCGAAGCTGAGCAATGTTCCACGGCCGGCGGGTGTAACACCCCGGATGTAACTTTCCAAATTTGTACTCCAACTCTTGCCGTTTCGGCGTTAAGTTATTTTATTTTCTCGGGTTCGGGTCTTTGTCTCTGTGTGTTCTTTTCACCGTCGAAACAGATGGCCGTCTCACCGCCATCCATTGATCCTTCAGAGAACTCACCTCCATGGATGCAACCCACGAAGGCATGCTTCATGGCAGGCTGGGCCCGAACGGATCTCACGCGCTGAGCCAACTCGATGAGGTTGGTGCATACGTCTGGCTCAGGGCCTGACTCGCCGATCCGTCCGATGAAGACATGGATTCCGCCGAAGGGGACCTGGTACCCGTACTCAATTGAGCCGGCCTCGGGGCCCCAGCCTTCTGAAGGAAATATGCCCTAGAGGCAATAATAAAGTTATTATTTATTTCCTTATATCATGATAAATGTTTATTATTCATGCTAGAATTGTATTAACTGGAAACATAATACATGTGTGAATACATAGACAAACAGAGTGTCACTAGTATGCCTCTACTTGACTAGCTCGTTAATCGAAGATGGTTATGTTTCCTAACCATGAACAAAAGAGTTGTTATTTGATTAATGGGATCACATCATTAGAAGAATGATGTGATTGACTTGACCCATTCTGTTAGCTTAGCACTCGATCGTTTAGTATGTTGCTATTGCTTTCTTCATGACTTATACATGTTCCTATGACTATGAGATTATGCAACTCCCGTTTGCTGGAGGAACACTTTGTGTGCTACCAAACGTCACAACGTAACTGGGTGATTATAAAGGAGCTCTACAGGTGTCTCCAAAGGTACATGTTAGGTTGGCGTATTTCGAGATTAGGATTTGTCACTCCGATTGTCGGAGAGGTATCTCTGGGCCCTCTCGGTGATGCACATCACATAAGCCTTGCAAGCATTGTGACTAATGAGTTAGTTGCGGGATGATGGATTACGGAACGAGTAAAGAGACTTGCCGGTAACGAGATTGAACTAGGTATTGGATACCGACGATCGAATCTCGGGAAAGTAACATACCGATGACAAAGGGAACAACGTATGTTGTTATGCGGTCTGACCGATAAAAGATCTTCGTAGAATATGTAGGAGCCAATATGAGCATCCAGGTTCCGCTATTGGTTATTGACCGGAGATGTGTCTCGGTCATGTCTACATTGTTCTCAAACCCGTAGGGTCCGCACGCTTAAGGTTTCGATGACAGTTATATTATGAGTTTATGCATTTTGATATACCGAAGTTTGTTCGGAGTCCCTGATGTGATCACGGACATGACGAGGAGTATAGAAATGGTCGAGACATAAAGATTGATATATTGGAAGCCTATATTTGGATATCGGAAGTGTTCCGGGTGAAATCGGGATTTTACCGGATTACCGGGAGGTTACCGGAACCCCCCGGGAGGTATATGGGCCTTAGTGGGCCTTAGTGGAAGAGAGGAGAGGTGGCCAGAGATGGGCCGCGTGCCCCTCCCCCCCTTGGTCCGAATAGGACAAGGAGAGGGCCCCCCCCTTCCTCCTCTCTCTCCTCTTCCCCCCCCCCCCTCCGCGAATCCTATTCCAACTAGGAAAGGGGGGGAGTCCTACTCCCGGAGGGAGTAGGACTCCTCCTGGCGCGCCTCCTCTTGGCCGGCCGCCCCCCCCCCCCCCCTTGAGCCTTTATATACGGAGGCAAGGGGCACCCCTAAGGACACAAGTTGATCCACGTGATCATATTCTTAGCCGTGTGCGGTGCCCCCTTCCACCATAGTCCTCGATAATATTGTAGCAGTGCTTAGGCGAAGCCCTGCGACGGTAGTACATCAAGATCGTCACCACACCATCGTGCTGACGGAACTCTTCCCCGACACTTTGCTGGATCGGAGTCCGGGGATCGTCATCGAGCTGAACGTGTGCTAGAACTCGGAGGTGCCGTAGTTTCGGTGCTTCATCGGTCGGTCCGTGAAGACGTACGACTACATCAACCAAGTTAACGCTTCCGTTGTCGATCTACAAGGGTACGTAGATCATACTCTCCCCTCTCGTTGCTATGCATCACCATGATCTTGAGTGTGCGTAGGAAATTTTTTGAAATTACTACGTTCCCCAACAGTGGCATCCGAGCCTAGGTTTTATATGTTGATGTTATATGCACGAGTAGCACACAAGTGAGTTGTGGGCGATATAAGTCATACTGCTTACCAGCATGTCATACTTTCATTTGGCGGTATTGTTGGACGAAGCGGCCCGGACCGACATTACGCGTACGCTTACGCGAGACCGGTTCTCCCGACGTGCTTTGCACATAGGTGGCTTGCGGGTGACAGTTTCTCCAACTTTAGTTGAACCAAGTGTGGCTACGCCCGGTCCTTGCGAAGGTTAAAACAGCACCAACTTGAAAAACTATCGTTGTGGTTTTGATGCCTAGGTAAGATTGGTTCTTGCTTAAGCCCGTAGCAGCCACGTAAAACTTGCAACAACAAAGTAGAGGACGTCTAACTTGTTTTTGCAGGGCATGTTGTGATGTGATATGGTCAAGACATGATGCTAAATTTTATTGTATGAAATGATCATGTTTTGTAACCGAGTTATCGGCAACTGGCAGGAGCCATATGGTTGTCGCTTTATTGTATGCAATGCAATCGCGCTGTAGTGCTTTACTTTATCACTAAGCGGTAGCGATAGTCGTGGAAGCATAAGATTGGCGAGACGACAACGATGCTACGATGGAGATCAAGGTGTCGCGCCGGTGACGATGGTGATCATGACGGTGCTTCGGAGATGGAGATCACAAGCACAAGATGATGATGGCCATATCATATCACTTATATTGATTGCATGTGATGTTTATCTTTTATGCATCTTATCTTGCTTTGATTGACGGTAGCATTATAAGATGATTGCTCACTAATTATCAAGAAGTGTTCTCCCTGAGTATGCACCATTGCGAAAGTTCTTCGTGCTGAGACACCACGTGATCGGGTGTGATAGGCTCTACGTTCAAATACAACGGGTACAAAACAGTTGCACACGCGAAATACTCAGGTTATACTTGACGAGCCAAGCATATACAGATATGGCCTCGGAACACGGAGACCGAAAGGTCGAGCGTGAATCATATAGTAGATATGATCAACATAGTGATGTTCACCATTGAAACTACTCCATCTCACGTGATGATCGGACATGGTTTAGTTGATGTGGATCACGTGATCACTTAGAAGATTAGAGGGATGTCTATCTAAGTGGGAGTTCTTAAGTAATATGATTAATTGAACTTTAATTTATCATGAACTTAGTCCTGGTAGTATTAGCATATCTATGTTGTAGATCAATAGCTCGCATTGTTGCTTTCATATGTTTATTTTGATATGTTCCTAGAGAAAATTGTGTTGAAAGATGTTAGTAGCAATGATGCGGATTGAATCCGTGATCTGAGGTTTATCCTCATTGCTGCACAGAAGAATTATGTCCTTGATGCACCGCTAGGTGACAGACCTATTGCAGGAGCAGATGCAGACGTTATGAACGTTTGCCTAGCTCAATATGATGACTACTTGATAGTTTAAGTGCACCATGCTTAATGGCTTAGAATCGGGACTTCAAAGACGTTTTGAACGTCATGGAGCATATGAGATGTTCCAGAAGTTGAAGTTAATATTTCAAGCAAATACCCGATTTGAGAGATATGAAGTCTCCAACAAGTTCTATAGCTAAAAGATGGAGGAGAATCGCTCAACTAGTGAGCATGTTCTCAGATTGTCTGGGTACTACAATCACTTGAATCAAGTGGGAGTTAATCTTCCAGATAAGATAATGATTGACAGAATTCTCTAGTCACCATCACCAAGTTAGTAGAACTTCGTGATGAACTGTAATATGCAAGGGATAACGGAAACGATTCCCAAGCTCTTCGTGATGCTGAAATCGATGAAGGTAGAAATCAAGAAAAACATCAAGTGTTGATGGTTGACAAGACCACTAGTTTCAAGAAAAGGGCAAAGGGAAGAAGGGGAACTTCAAGAAGAATGGCAAGCGAGTTGCTGCTCAAGTGAAGAAGCCCAAGTATGGACCTAAGCCTGAGACTAAGTGCTTCTGCTGCAAAGGGACTGGTCACTGGAAGCGGAACTACCCCAAGTATTTGGCGGATAAGAAGGATGGCAAAGTGAACAAAGGTATATTGGATATACATGTTATTGATGTGTGCTTTACTAGTGTTTATAGCAACCCCTCGGTATTTGATACTAGTTCAGTTGCTAAGAGTAGTAACTCGAAACAGGAGTTGCAGAGTAAACAGAGACTAGTTAAGGGTGAAGTGACAATGTGTGTTGGAACTAGTTCCAAGATTGATATGATCATCATCGCACACTCCTCTATACTTTCGGGATTAGTGTTGAACCTAAATAAGTGTTATTTGGTTTTTGCTTTGAGCATGAATATGATTTGATCATGTTTATTGCAATACGGTTATTCATTAAAGTCAGAGAATAATTGTTGTTCTGTTTACATGAATAAAACCTTCGATGGTCATACACCCAATGAAACAAGTTCATTGGATCTCGATCGTAGTGATACACATATTCATAATATTGAAACCAAAAGATGCGAAGTTAATAATGATAGCGTAACTTATTTGTGGCACTGCCGTTTAGGTCATATTGGTGTAAAGCGCATGAAGAAACTCCATGCTGATGGGCTTTTGGAATCACTTGATTATGAATCACTTGATGCTTGCGAACCATGCCTTATGGGCAAGATGACTAAAATGCCGTTCTCCGGAACAATGAAGCAAGCAACAGATTTGTTGGAAATCATACATACTGATGTATGTGGTCCGATGAATATTAAGGCTTGCAGCAGGTATCATTATTTTCTGACCTTCACGGATGATTTGAGAAGATATGGGGATATCTACTTGATGAAACATAAGTCTGAAACATTTGAACAGTTCAAAGAATTTCAGAGTGAAGTGGAAAATCATAATAACAAGAAGATAAGGTTTCCACGATCTGATCACGGAGACGAATATTTGAGTTACGAGTTTGGTCTTCAATTAAAACAATGTGGAATAGTTTCACAAATTCATGCCACCTGGAACACCACAGCATAATGGTGTGTCCGAACATCATAACCGTACTTTATTGGATATAGTACAATCTATGATGTTTCTTACCAATTTACCACTATCGTTTTGGGGTCATGCATTAGAGACAGCTGCATTCACGTTAAATAGGGCACCATCAAAATCCGTTGAGACGACGCCTTATGAACTGTGGTTTGGCAAGAAACCAAAGTTGTCGTTTCTTAAAGTTTGGGGTTGCGATGCTTATATGAAAAAGTTTCATCCTGATAAGCTCAAACCCAAATCGGAGAAATATGTCTTCATAGGATACCCAAAGGAGAAAGTTGGGTACACCTTCTATCACAGATCCGAAGGCAAGACATTCGTTGCTAAGAATGGATCCTTTCTAGAGAAGGAGTTTCTCTCGAAAGAAGTGAGTGGGAGGAAAGTAGAACTTGATGAGGTAACTGTACCTGCTCCATAATTGGAAAGTAGTTCATCACAGAAATCTGTTCCTGTGACTCCTGCACCAATTAGTGAGGAAGATAATGATGATGATCATGTAACTTCGGATCAAGTTACTACCAAACCTTGTAGGTCAACCAGAGTGAGATCCGCACCAGAGTGGTACGGTAATCCTATTCTGGAGGTCATGTTACTTGACCATGACGAACCTACGAACTATGAGGAAGCGATGATGAGCCCAGATTCCGATAAATGGCTTGAGGCCATGAAATCTGAGATAGGATCCATGTATGAGAACAAAGTGTGGACTTTGGTGGACTTGCCCGATGATCGGCAAGCCATTGATAATAAATGGATCTTCAAGAGGAAGACGGACACTGATAGTAGTGTTACTATCTACAAAGCTAGAATTGTCGCAAAAGTTTTCGACAAGTTCAAGGTGTTGACTACGATGAGAGTTTCTCACTCATATCTATGCTTAAGTCTGTCCGAATCATGTTAGCAATTGCCGCATTTTATGAAATCTGGCAAATGGATAAACAAAACTGCATTCCTTAATGGATTTATTAAAAAAGAGTTGTATGTGATGCAACAAGAAGGTTTTGTCAATCCTAAAGGTGCTAACAAAATATGCAAGCTCCAGCGATCCATTTATGGACTGGTGCAAGCATCTCGGAGTTGGAATATACGCTTTGATAAGTTGATCAAAGCATATAGTTTTATACAGACTTGCGGTGAAGCCTGTATTTACTAGAAAGTGAGTGGGAGCACTACAGCATTTCTGATAAGTATATGTGAATGACATATTGTTGATCAGAGATGATGTAGAATTATTCTGCAAAGCATAAAGGAGTGTTTGAAAGGAGTTTTTCAAAGAAAGACCTCGGTGAAGCTGCTTACATATTAAGCATCAAGATCTATAGAGATAGATCAAGACGCTTGATAAGTTTTTTCAATAAGTACAAACCTTGAAAAGATTTTGAAGTAGTTCAAAATGGAGCAGTCAAAGAAAGAGTT
This sequence comes from Triticum urartu, assembly GCF_056163025.1. Lineage (NCBI taxonomy): Eukaryota > Viridiplantae > Streptophyta > Magnoliopsida > Poales > Poaceae > Triticum > Triticum urartu. Next base: position 167,223,855 of record NC_141875.1, read on the forward strand.
CTTGCCTGTGTTACAAGGTGTGAAGTTGAGTAAGACTCAAAGCCACGGCAGAAGATAGAAAGAGAATGAAAGTCATTCCCTATGCCTCAGTCATAGGTTCTATAAAGTATGCCATGCTGTGTACCAGATCTATTGTATACCATACACTGTGTTAAGAGAGGGAGTACAATAGTGATCTAGGAGTAGATCAATGGACAGCGGTCAAAATTATCCTTACTGGAAAAAGGATATGTTTCTCGATTACGGAGGTGACAAAAGGTTCGTCGTAAAGGGTTACGTCGATGCAAGTTTTGACACTGACCCAGATGACTCTAAGTCTCAATCTGGATACTTATTGAAAGTGGGAGCAATTATAGAGTAGCTCCATGCAGAGCATTGTTGACATAGAAATTTGCAAAATACATGCGGATCTGAATGTGGCAGACCCGTTGACTAAACTTCTCTCACAAGCAAAACATGATCACTTTTTGGGTCTTAATCACATAGCGATGTGAACTAGATTATTTAATCTAGTAAACCCTTTGGGTGTTAGTCACATGGAGATGTGAACCAATCACATAAAGATGTGAACTATTGATGTTAAATCACATGGCCATGTGATCTAGATTATTGACTCTAGTGCAAGTGGGAGACTGAAGGAAATATACCCTAGAGGTAATAATAAAGTTATTATTTATTTCCTTATATCATGATAAATGTTTATTATTCATGCTAGAATTGTATTAACCGGAAACATAATACATGTGTGAATACATAGACAAACAGAGTGTCACTAGTATGCCTCTACTTGACTAGCTCGTTAATCGAAGATGGTTATGTTTCCTAACCATGAACAAAAGAGTTGTTATTTGATTAACGGGATCACATCATTAGAAGAATGATGTGATTGACTTGACCCATTCTGTTAGCTTAGCACTCGATCGTTTAGTATGTTGCTATTGCTTTCTTCATGACTTATACATGTTCCTATGACTATGAGATTATGCAACTCCCGTTTGCCGGAGGAACACTTTGTGTGCTACCAAACGTCAAAACGTAACTGGGTGATTATAAAGGAGCTCTATAGGTGTCTCCAAAGGTACATGTTGGGTTGGCGTATTTCGAGATTAGGATTTGTCACTCCGATTGTCGGAGAGGTATCTCTGGGCCCTCTCGGTAATGCACATCACATAAGCCTTGCAAGCATTGCGACTAATGAGTTAGTTGCGGGATGATGGATTACGGAACGAGTAAAGAGACTTGCCGGTAACGATATTGAACTAGGTATTGGATACCGACGATCGAATCTCGGGCAAGTAACATACCGATGACAAAGGGAACAACGTATGTTGTTATGCCGTCTGACCGATAAAAGATCCTCGTAGAATATGTAGGAGCCAATATGAGCATCCAGGTTCCGCTATTGGTTATTGACCGGAGACGTGTCTCGGTCATGTCTACATTGTTCTCGAACCCGTAGGGTCCGCATGCTTAAGGTTTCGATGACAGTTATATTATGAGTTTATGCATTTTGATGTACCGAAGTTTGTTCGGAGTCCCGGATGTGATCACGGACATGACGAGGAGTCTCGAAATGGTCGAGACATAAAGATTGATATATTGGAAGCCTATATTTGGATATCGGAAGTGTTCCGGGTGAAATCGGGATTTTACCGGATTACCGGGAGGTTACCGGAACCCCCCGGGAGGTATATGGGCCTTAGTGGAAGAGAGGAGAGGTGGACAGAGATGGGCCGCGCACCCCTCCCCCCTTGGTCCGAATAGGACAAGGAGAGTGGGCCGGCCCCCCCTTCCTCCTCTCTCTCCTCTTTCCCCCCCTCCGCGAATCCTATTCCAACTAGGAAAGGGGGGGAGTCCTACTCCCGGAGGGAGTAGGACTCCTCCTAGCGCGCCTCCTCTTGGCCGCCCCCCCCCCCCCCTTTGAGCCTTTATATACGGAGGCAAGGGGCACCCCTAAGGACACAAGTTGATCCACGTGATCATATTCTTAGCCGTGTGCGGTGCCCCCTTCCACCATAGTCCTCGATAATATTGTAGCAGAGCTTAGGCGAAGCCCTGCGACGGTAGTACATCAAGATCGTCACCACGCCATCGTGCTGACGGAACTCTTCCCCGACACTTTGCTGGATCGGAGTCCGGGGATCGTCATCGAGCTGAACGTGTGCTAGAACTCGGAGGTGCCGTAGTTTCGGTGCTTGATCGGTCGGGCCGTGAAGACGTACGACTACATCAACCAAGTTAACGCTTCCGTTGTCGATCTACAAGGGTACGTAGATCATACTCTCCCCTCTCGTTGCTATGCATCACCATGATCTTGCATGTGCGTAGGAAATTTTTTGAAATTACTACGTTCCCCAACACCTTCGTCGTTGATGTAGAGCTTGCCGCGAGGACTCTTGGTCATCCGGCCCACAACGTATCCCGTGAGCCCTTCGAAGTTGCCCTTCAAGAACTCAAATCCACCGTGCGTTGGCCCCACGGTGGGCGCTAACTGTCGTGGAGTTGTCACGGCATATGTCCTAGCAAAAGGACTTAGTCGTAGGGCCATTACAACTAGGAAGCTTAAAGGGGTTAATCGGGACAAAGGACACGAGAGGTTTATACTAGTTCGGCCCCTTACGATGAAGGTAAAAGCCTGCGTCTAGTTGTGTTGGAATTGTTGGGGTTTCGATGACCAGGGAGCGAATCCGCTTTGCCTGGCTGCGAGTTGTTGTTTTTCTGTCCTATGCCGCCGCCGGGTCGTCCCCTTATATACATGGGTTGACGCCTGGCAGCCTACAGAGTCCTGGCCGGCTCATAAAACGTGTCCGGCTCGGTGACTTCTTTTATATGCCTTTCTTTACAAGTCTTTCTTTACGGCGGTTTACAATATTGGGCCTCAAGCCGCCTCTGGGCTTTAGGCCTTCTATAAGTCTTAATAAACTATCACTTTGAATATTACTGGGCTTCTTTTGTAACCCGCCAATGGGGCTGACCTGGCCCCTCCTGGGCGGGTTATACCTGGTAGCTATATTCCCAACAGGTAGTAAAGGTAAATTCTCTCTATAGATTTGATAAATGTGAAATCCCATCTACTAAGTTTGCTGGCCAATGCTTGGATGAGTTTGATGGCTTTATGGTTAAGCAAGAAGACTTCAATGCTTATGTTGGTAGATAATTGAAACGCAATGCTTATATGATTGAACACTTGAGTGATTATATGTCTAGAGTTAAAGGTGAACTTAAACTTATTAGTAAACATGCTTCTATGGTTACCACTCAAGTAGAACAAGTACTTAAGGCTCAAAATGATTTGCTTAATTAATTAAATAATAAGAAAATGATAATGTTGTTAGAGTTATGGCTAGAGGGGGTAAAATGACTCAGGAACCTTTGTATCCTGAGGGCCACCCTAAGAGAATTGAGCAAGATTCTCAGAGAACTAATATCGATGCACCTAGTTCTTCTAAGAAGAAGAAAAGGAAAAATGATAGAACTTTGCATGCTTCTAGTGAACCTGTTATTGACACACCTGAGAATCCCAATGATATTTCTATTTCTGATGCTGAAACACAATCTGGTAATGAATATGAACCTAGTGATAATGTTAATGATGATGTTCATGTTATGCTCAACCTAGCAATGACAATGATGTAGAAATTGAACCTGCTGTTGATCTTGATAACCCACAATCAAAGAATCAGCGTTATGATAAGAGAGACTTTGTTGCTATGAAGCACGGTAAAGAAAGAGAACCATGGGTTTAGAAACCCATGCCCTTTCCTCCTAAACCATCCAAGAAAAAGGATGATGAGGATTTTGAGCGCTTTGCTGAAATGATTAGACCTATCTTTTTGCGTATGCGTTTGACTGATATGCTTAAAATGAACCCTTATGCTAAGTACATGAAAGATATTGTTACAAATAAAAGAAAGATACCAAAAGCTGAAATTTCCACCATGCTTGCTAATTATACTTTTAAAGGTGGAATACCAAAGAAACTAGGATATCCAGGAGTACCAACAATACCATGCTCCATTAAAAGAAACTATGTTAAAACTGATTTATGTGATCTTGGAGCCGGTGTTAGTGTTATGCCTCTCTCTTTATATCATAGACTTGATTTGAATAAGTTGACACCTACAAAAATATCTTTGCAAATGGCTGATAAATCAACTGCTATACTAGTCGGTATTTGTGAAGATGTGCCTGTTGTGGTTGCAAACATTACTATTTTAACGGACTTTGTTATTCTTGATATCCCCGAGGACGATAGTATGTCGATTATCCTTGGTAGACCCTTTTTGAATACTGCAGGGGCTGTTATTGATTGCAACAAAGGAAATGTCACTTTTCTTGTTAATGGTGATGAGCATATGATACACTTTCCGAGGAAACAACCTCAAGTACACAGTATCAATTCCATTGGAAACATTTCAATTATTATTATTGGAGGTTTTGAATTTCCTCTTCCTACTGTCAAGAAGAAATATGATGTTCTTAATGTTGGGGATGTGCATATCCCTGTTGAGGTAACCTAGTGTTATTTGAAATTTCTCTGGTTTCATGCGATTCGGAATGAGTTTGTTAACAAGACTTGATCAACCTTGTTAGTGGATTCCTTTTGATGAACATGAGATGGATGAAGTTAGAAAGCACAACCTTCTGTACCCTCTTTTTACTTTCTGTTATTTATATTAAATAAAGTGAAAATAGTATTTTCTGCCTGTTTTCTAAATTATCCTTGCAATAAAAAATACCCTGAAAATAAAAGTTCTCCAAATGCCCTGAAAATGAAATATGATTTTTTCTAGAATATTTAAGAATTATTGGCACTGAGAACACATCAGGGGACCCACCGTGTGCCCACGAGGGTGTAGGGCGCACCCTACCCCCCTGGGTGCCCCCTGCCTTGTGGACCCCACGTGGGTCCCCTCCACTTATTATTACACCCACACACTTCATTTTCCTCCAGAAAAAAATCATCCACCAGCTCAAACCCCAAGTTCTAGCTCATCTTGCTGCCATTTTCGATCTCCTTGGTCAAAGCTCCATTCACAAAACTGCTTTGGGGGATTGTTCTTCGGTATGTGACTCCTCCAATGGTCCAATTAGTTTTTGTTCGAGTGCTTTATTTGTTGCAATTTTTTGCTGGTTAGGTGACCCTGTTCTTGAGCTTGCATGTCAAATTTATGTGGTCAAAAGTAGTTTTAATGCATGATATAGCCTCTAGACACTTGTAGGAGTAGTTGCTATCAATTTTGTTGAGTTTGGTTCACTTTTATTTTAAGTTACTAAAAATTTCATATTTTTTAGAAAAAGATGAAGAGATTTTTGAGGGGCTCATCGAGCCGAAGCTCGAAGGATAAGCAAAGTGGAGAGAATAAGAAGCCCAAGTATAATCTCCCTCGTACTGCGGAGGTTTGGCCGTGTGAATGGCCTTGTGATGAGTTCTTGAGAGAAGCCGAGATTTATGAAGATTTTTATTATTTGGCTGAGAATGCAGGCCTCACCGACTTCCTCCACGACCAGCATGAACAGTATCTCCTACTCACCAATTTTTTTGTGCAAAATTTTCATTTCCATGCTAGGAGATCGCCACCTTCAGTGGAATTTTATTTATATGATGAGCATAAGGAGATGTCACTTTTTGATTTTTGTCGGGTTTGTAGGATACCCTTTGAGGGAAGCATAGAGGAACCACATTGTAATGATGTGGAGGGATTTATTGATATGATTCCTTTAGGGGAAATGAGGAAAGTTTCCGATGCAAGAATCACTAGCATACATTTTCCTGTTCTACGTTACTTTACAATATTTGCTCGTAGATTCTTAATTGGTCGTGGGAACTGTGGAAATCTTAGTGCCCCTGATATTGTTATTTTGCGCCATGCTTTGTTTCATGATACCACTTTCAGTTTAGGCGCTATTGTTGCTAAACGGTTAAATCTGAACCGTACAAAGAGTCCCGTCTTAGGAGGCATCTTCGCCCCGCGCCTTTCTGCACACTTTAACATACCTATTAGGCATTATGAGAAAGAGGAAAACTTTCTGCCTCATATTTTTCTAGATTATAAGAGCATGGTAGCACATGATTTTATTGTTAAGAAAAAGAAGAAGATGCTTAACTATAGACTGAGATTTGATAAGAATCACTTTGAGACTACTACCTTGCAGCGGCTGGACAGCGGAGTAGTGCGGAATTCTAGTCAAATCAGGTTGCAGCAGTCGTTGGTGAGGCAGTGGCGAAGGATGACGATGGCGGTGGAGCTCGAGAGCTGAGACGACGCGAGGAAGAAGAAAGAGATGAAGAGGCAAGGGGGGAGTGAAAGGGACCCCTGGCCCTATTTATAAGGCTGGATGGATAAGTGGCATGCGCGGGAATCGAGGAGACCAAAAAATGGATATGTGACGGCGCAAACGCCTCGATTTTCAGAGGTTCATTAAAAAAGAAGATTTATTAAGATTTGGGCCTTGTGCAATATTAATGACAGGTGACATCATGGCAGGTTACCACAATCCCAGGAGATGACATCATGGCGGGTTACAAGGTCTCGCGCAGAGTAAATGAAAATAATTTTTTCTAAGAGTTAAAGATTGACATGAACAAGTTCAAATCAACCTGGGGCCTCATACGTCTCCATTGTATCTACTTTTCCAAACACTTTCGCCCTTGTTTTGGACTCTAACTTGCATGGTTTGAATGGAACTAACCCGGACTGACGTTGTTTTCAGCAGAATTTCCATGGTGTTATTTTTGTGCAGAAATAAAAGTTCTTGGAATGACCTGAAAATCAATGGAGAATATTTTTGGAATATATAAAAAATACTGGCGAAAGAATCAACGTCAGGGGGCCCACACCCTGTCCACGAGGGTGGGGGGCGCCCCCTGCCTCATGGGCCCCCTTGGTGCTCCACCGACCTCAACTCCAACTCCATTTATTCACGTTCGGGGAGAAAAAAATCAGGGAGAAGGATTCATCACGTTTTACGATACGGAGCCGCCGCCAAGCCCTAATCTATCTCGGGAGGGCTGATCTGGAGTCCATTCGGGGCTCCGGAGAGGGGAATCCGTTGCCATCGTCATCATCAACCTTCCTCCATCACCAATTTCATGATGCTCACCGCCGTGCGTGAGTAATTCCATCGTAGGCTTGCTGGACGGCGATGGGTTGGATAAGATTTATCATGTAACCGAGTTAGTTTTGTTAGGGTTTGATCCCTAGTATCAATTATGTTCTGAGATTGATGTTGCTATGACTTTGCTATGCTTAATGCTTGTCACTAGGGCCCGAGTGCCATGATTTCAGATCTGAACCTATTATGTTTTCATGAATATATGTGAGTTCTTGATCCTATCTTGCAAGTCTATAGTCATCTATTATGTGTTATGATCCGTTAACCCCGAAGTGACAATAATCGGGATACTTACCGGTGATGACCGTAGTTTGAGGAGTTCATGTATTCACTAAGTGCTAATGCTTTGGTCCGGTACTCTATTAAAAGGAGGCCTTAATATCCCTTAGTTTCCAATAGGACCGCGCTGCCATGGGAGGGTAGGACAAAATATGGCATGCAAGTTCTTCTCCATAAGCACGTATGACTATATTCGGAATACATGCCTACATTACATTGATGAACTGTAGCTAGTTCAGTGTCACCCTATGTTATAACTATTGCATGAGGAATCGCATTCGACATAATTATCCATCACTGATCCATTGCCTACGAGCTTTTCACATATTGTTCTTCGCTTATTTACTTTTCTGTTGCTACTGTTACAATCACTATAAAACCAAAACTATTACTTTTGCTACCGTTACCGCTACTATCATATTACTTTGCTACTAAATACTTTGCTGCAGATATTAAGTTTCTAGGTGTGGTTGAATTGATAACTCAGCTGCTAATGCTTGAGAATATCCTTTGGCTCCCATTGTGTCGAATCAATAAATTTGGGTTGAATACTCTACCCTCGAAAACTCTTGCGATCCCCTATACTTGTGCTATGACTTTGCTATGCTTAATGCTAGCCCTATGAGGAGGAGAAGGAAAGAGGGGAAGGCAAGGAAAGTGTGGATTAGGATTCCTACTTCCTTACCTCTCCCTCCGTCTTTGGACGAGACTTGCCTGCTCCCCCAGTGTGTGCCCATCCGTGCTCCCGCATACATGGCATGATTTCATTGGAACAAAATAAGGCCCGGCCCCACCCCCTTAAAATCAGGGGGAGATGATTAGATTAGAAAGAAAAAAGAGAAAAATACAGTCGTAGGATGGAGTGGGAGCACGGATGGGAGCATGGGGAGGGAGCAGGCAAGCCGGATCCCCCGTCTTTCTTTCCACCTGGGTTACATATGGCAGGGGGCGCGCGGCTTGGGAGGGACTCCAAGTCGGATTCCTCCTACTTTGGCGCCTCCTATGACTGCTCCTCACTCCCTCCCACCTGTATATATGAGGGGGGTGCCCAGCACACAATAGACAATTGCCTAGCCGTGTGCGGCGCACCCTCCACAGATTACAGCCTCGGTCATATTCTCGCGGTGCTTAGGCGAAGCCCTGTGCGGATCACTTCACCATCACTGTCACCATGCCGTTGTGCTGATGGAACTCATCTACTTCCTCGGCACTCTGCTGCATCAAGAGTTCGAGGGATGTCATCGAGCTGAACGTGTGTAGAACTCGGAGGTGCCGTACGTTTGGTGCTTGATCGGCCGGAACAAGAAAAAGTTCGACTACATCAACCGCGTTGTCAAACGCTTCCGTTTTCGGTCTACGAAGGTACGTAGACATATTCTCCCCCTCTCGTTGCTATGCATCTCCTAGATAGATCTTGCATGAGCGTAGGATTTTTTTTTAAAATTGCATGCTACGTTTCCCAACAGTGGCATCCGAAGCAGGTCTATGCGTAGACGATATGCACGAGTAGAACAAAAAGAGTTGTGGGCGGTGATAATCATACTGCATACCACCAATGTCTTATTTTGGTTCGGCGGTATTGTTGGATGAAGCGGCCCGGACCAACCTTACATGACCACGTCCATGAGACCGGTTCCATCGACAGACATGCAACTAGTTGTGCATAAAGGTGGCTGGCGGGTGTCTGTTTCTCCAACTTTACTTGAATCGAATTTGACTGCGGCCGGTCCTTGGTGAAGGTTAAAACAGAAAACTTGATGAATCACTGTTGTGGTTTTGATGCATAGGTAAGAATGGTTCTTGCTAGAAGCCCGTAGCAGCCATGTAAAACTTGGAACAACAGAGTAGAGGACGTCTAACTTGTTTTTGCAGGGCATGTTGTGATGTGATATGGTCAAGACATGATGTGATACATGTTATTGTATGATATGATCATGTTTTGTAAAAGTTACTGGCAACCATCTAGAGCCTTATGGTTGTCTCTTTATTGTATGAAATGCAAACACCATGTAATTGCTTTACTTTATCACTATGTGTTAGCGATAGTTGTAGAAGCAGTAGTTGGCGAGACGACTGAGGGAGTCTTGGGCTAAGGTGTCCTCGGGCGTCCGGCCTGTTAGCCATGGGCCGGACTGATGGGATGTGAAGATACAAAGACCGGAGAGTGCACCCGTGTCCGGATGGGACCCTCCTTGGCGTGGATGGCAAGCTTGGCGACTAAATATGTAGAGTCCTTTCTTTGTAACCGACCTTGTGTAACCCTAGATCCTCCCGGTGTCTATATAAACCAGAGGACCTAGTCCGGAGGGGTAGACACATCATCATAACCATACAAGCTAGGCCTCTAGGATATAGCCATTACGATCTCATAGTAGATCAACTCTTGTAATACTCATATTCATCAAGAACAATCAAGCAGGTTGTAGGGTATTACCTCCATAGAGAGGGCCCGAACCTGGGTAAAACATTGTGTCCCCTGTCTCCTGTTACCATCGACCTTAGATGCACAGTTCGGGACCCCCTACCTGAGATCCGCCGGTTTTGACATCGACATGGGAGCTTTCATTGAGAGTTCCACTATGCCGTCATCAAGAGGTTTGATGGCTCCTTCAACCATCTACAACGATGCTGCCCAAAGGGGAGTCTTCCTCCCCGGACAGATCTTCGTGTTCGGCGGCTTCGCTCTGTGGGCCAACTCGCTTGGCCATCTGGAGCAGATCGAAAACTACGCCCCTGGCCATCAGGTCAGATTTGGGAGCTTGAACTACGTTGCGGACATCCGTGGAGACTTGATCTTCGCCGGATTCGAGACCGCGGCTACCACTCTTGGTCACCCCGAGGGACATGACCAAAATCTGTCATCGGACCGCATCCAGGAGACAGCTCCCATAACTGCTCTGGCCTTAGATCCAGAGCATACTGCGCCATCGAAGGATGGGAGGATCGACCCCACCACGGAGGCCATAGATTCCACGGCGTTGGAGCCGTACATAGACTTGATCTCACACGATACCTGTGCCACCGGAACTCCGGACTCGTTTCTGGCCGTAAGTTTCGAACCATGTGAGCCCGCGGACGCTGAACTTGATTGTTTATCGATCTTCGAATTCAACACCGCAGACATCTTCCAGCACTCGCCTTTGGGCGACATGCTAAACTCATTAAAGAACCTGTCCTTGGCGGAGGACTCACATCCGAACTATATCCAGTTCGAACTAGGGGATGACGATGGAGAATTTTGCTCCCCACCTGCCGCCCACTTCATAGCCACGGTCGAGGATTTAACCGACACACTTGATTACGACTCTGAGGACATCGATGGTATGGACGACGATGCCGGAGAAGAAGAGGCCCAGAACCCGTCGTTCACCAGACGCTGGACGGCCACTTCCGCGTATGATGTATACATGGTGGATGCACTAAAGGAGAACAACAGCGATAACAAGGAAGATCCAACTGAGGATAAACCTTCCAAAATACAATCCAAGTGTCGGCGTCAGCGGCGCCGCTCTAAGTCATGCCGCAGTAAAGACAGCAACACCGGCATAGGAGAAGATAACACTCCAGAAGGTGTCAAAGACAACGAAGACCCCGTTGAAACAGCTAATGAACAAGATGAACGGGAGGATGGGCAGGTTAGCCCTGGTAAACAGGCCACACACGAAGACTCGGAGGACGGAAGTTATCTTCCGCTCTCCGAGGATGAGGTGAGCCTCGGCACCGACGATTTCATCGTGCCTGAGGAACCTCTTGAGCAGGAGCGCTTCAAGCGCCAGCTAATAGCCACTACAAGGAGCCTGAAAAAGAAGCAGCAGCAGCTTCAAGCTGACCAAGATCTACTCAATGATAAATGGACCTACGTCCGAGCAGCCGAAGAATACAGCCTCAAGCGCCCAACCAAAAGCTACCCAAAGCGCAAATTGCTACCTCAGTTTGATGAGGAGGCGCCGGAATACATAGCACCATCGTACAATATGGCTGACCGACCACCAAATGGTCGGGACAAAATGGCAACTCACGTCGAACACCAGCCCGCCCCGCCTCATCGCACAGGTAGAGGTAAATTAGCCCACGGCCATACATATGACCTCCGGCGAAACCTGAACAATAAAGCAGGACATACCAGATCAATCTACGGACCGCGAGGACGTGCCTCGACACACGGCGACGACCACCTATTCGGACGTGACAAACTTAGTCATGCGCGGGCTGAAAACCGCAGATGGACTCCATGAGAGCTACGTCGCGATACGGCCCGATATAGAGGCGCCACACACCCTCATTGCTTCACTGATGAGGTCATGGATCATGAATTCCTAGAAGGGTTCAAACCTGTGAATATAGAATCATACGATGGAACCATGGACCCCACAGTGTGGATCGAAGAGTTCATTCTCCCAATTCATATGGCCCGCAGTGATGACCTCCACGCCATCAAATACCTCCCTTTAAAACTCAAGGGGCCAGCTCGGCATTGTCTCAACAGTCTGCCTGCAAATTCTATTGGCAGCCGGGAGGAATTGGAAGAGGCTTTCCTCGATAACTTCCAAGGGAAATATGTTCGAGCTCCGGACGCTGATGACTTAAGCCATATAGTTCAACAGCCCGGAGAGTACGCCAGGAAATTCTGGACTAGGTTCTTAACTAAAAAGAAGCAAATCGTCGATTGTCCAGATGCCAAAGCCCTAGTAGCCTTCAAACACAGCATCTGTGACGAATGGCTCGCTCGCCACCTCGGCCAAGAAAAGCCAAAATCCATGGCGGCCCTCACGGCACTCATGACCCGCTTTTGTGCAGGCGAGGACAGTTGGTTGGCCCGTAGAAAAAACAATGCAAGCAACGCCGACACCCCTGAAGTTAAAAATAACAAAGACAAGTCTCTACGCATCAGATACAAGCGTCGAAATAACAATGACAACACCGGGGATACGGCGGTCAATGCCAGATTCAGTGGATCTAAGTCCAGTCAGCGGAAGAAGCCGTTCCAAAAGAACAATTCAGGCCCATCCAGCTTGGACCGCATACTTGATCATCCGTGCCAGATTCACGGCACCCCGGACCAACCACCCAATCATACAAATAGAGATTGCTAGGTTTTTAAATAGGCCGGCAAATTAAACGCCGAAAACAGGGAAAAGGGATCGCAAAGCGAGGACGATGATGAAGAGCCCCGGCAACCGAACACAAGGGGACAGAAGAAGTTTCCCCCTCGAGTCAAAACGGTGAACATGATATGCTACACACATCCCCAAGAGGGAGCGCTAGTGTGCGCTCAGGGGCGTCTACGCGATAGAGCCAGTCACCCCAAAATTCAATCCATGGTCATCATGCCCGATCACTTTTGATCGCCGGGATCATCCGACCAGTATCCGTCACGGTGGCTCAGCCGCACTGGTCCTAGACCCATATAATTGATGGGTTCCACCTGACTCGCGTCCTTATGGACGGAGGTAGCAGCCTCAATCCGCTCTATCAGGATACAACGTGAAAATGGGCATTAACCCATCACGAATCAAGCCCACTAGGACTACCTTCAAAGGAGTCATACTAGGTGTAGTGGCCCACTGTATGGGCTTAGTCACACTAGAGGTTGTCTTCGGATCTCCGGACAACTTCTGGAGCAAGGAGTTAATCTTCGATATCATCCCCTTCCGCAGCGGCTATCACGCACTGCTCGGACGAACTGCGTTTTCTCGATTCAATGCAGTACCACATTATGCTTATCTCAAGCTCAAGATGCAGATGCCCGGTCCACGCGGCGTCTTAATGGTCAATGGAAATATGGAACACTCCCTCCGTACAGGAGAGCACACAGCTGCCTTAGCAGCAGAAGTACAAAGTGGCCTTCTCAAGCAGAACCTTAATTCGGTTGCCGAGCCCACGGACACCGTTAAGAGGGTCCGAAATACTCTGCAGTAGGAGAGCTCGGCTCGTCAGGAGCTCGACTAGCAATCCGGCCTCCATCTCAGTCCCGATAAAGTGGCGGCATTCGTGCCGCGCGTACATAACTATGCACTCAAAATCCCATGGGCATCGACGGAGGCATAGCTAGCTTGTGGTCCATAGTACGGCTCAACCGACATCGGATACACACATACTTTCACTTTTAATTGTTTCCTTTTCAGGTCTCAATCCCACAGGCCCCATCTGGTGGTCTGGTCATCGGTCCTCTTGAAGGATAAACACACCAAGATGGCGAGAAACACAGACATATGGGGACTTTTTAGGTGATTCCGTTAATGATAACTCTACCTGTTTTTCAGGACCCACATGCAGCTCTCCCTTGGTTTCAGCATGTCAAATAGCATGTTGCTTATCGCACTACCTGTATCAATGCGCCTTGACGTACTAATTAAATTACAATGAGAACAGTTTGCGGCTGGAGCTTTAGGACCCCAGCCTTTTACCTTTGTACCTTTCGTGTTTCCTTTTTCTTTTTTCAGCTCCCATGTGGATAACCTATCAGGTAGCACCCGTACACTTTGGTATGTTTGATGTTTGCCAGGGGCTTCATAGCACCCCACATTACGGCAACAAAAGTCCGAACACTTTTTATAAGTATAGTTCGGCACCCCGAATTTAGCTTTATATGCATTGGCTCCGAATCATGTCTTTGGTCAATAGTTGGGTTGCTCGGCTCTTGTGCTTGCTACCTTACGTTCCGCTATATCGGCTAAGGTAGTAAAGGGAGAACTACTGCGATTGTGCCTTGGTTTATCCAAAGGAGCACCTCAGTAGAGAAAGCCGAAAACTGACTGTCATGATGCGGCAAGAGCCGGTCTGTTGTTCGGAGGTTACAAATCGTTGGAGATTTCTTCCGCATTACGCGAAGGATTGGTACTTCCCGATCAGACGCTTATAGCACTCTAGTTCGGATACTCAGGGCTGCGCCCATGTTTTTATTATCGAACTCCTATGGCTAAGTGAGGGCGTTACAGCCGCATAGTCTGGTTGCCTGCTTCGTTGCGCTAAACAACTCCTTCAAGGACCATCTAATTGTATCAAGATTATTTAGATTCCATCCGAACACCCTTGTACTACCTATGTGGGGACAGAAGCCGACGACTGGTTAACCCTCAGATTTCATACAACACGGCCGCACAGGAAGTAAAAATTTAAAAACATAACAAGCATTATATTGCACAATCACTTTGTTTTATCATACAAGGTAGAGGGAGCTCGAATACATTTATTCAAAGATAGTGTCTTTCGCACAATGATCCACAACAATGTGGGACCCTTCCAAGACATCGCCGAAGTATCATTCGGGTGTGCGGTGCTCCTTGCCCTCCGGCGGCCCCTCGGTCGCTAATTTGACAGCGTCAAGCTTCGCCCACCAGACCTTGCAATAGGAGAAGGCCAGACGTGCACCCTCAATGCAGACGGACCGCTTGACGACGTCTAGCCGAGGACAGGCATCCACTAGTCACTTCACGAGGCCGAAGTAAATGCCGGGTATAGCTTCGGCTGGCCACAACCGGATTATTAAATCCTTCATGGCCAGGTCGGCCACCCTATGCAGCTCGACCAGCTGTTTTAGCTGGTCGCTGAAGGACACCGGATGTTCTGGCGCAAGATATTGCAACCAGAACAGCTTCTCCGCGAAGCTCTCTTCTTCGGCTCGGAAGAACTCTGCGGCGTCAGCCACACTGCGCGGCAAATCAGTAAAAGCCCATGGAGAACTCTGAATCCGGGTTAGTAAACGATATTTCATCTTCACATTCTTGCTTTGCATATTGAATTCCTTACCCACCATGATCTTCATGGCCTCCTGGATCTCCTGGAAGGCACCCTGGGCCTCATTTTGGGCTGCCTCCGCACTCTGACGAGCCTTGGCGAGTTCGATCTCTTGAACCAACGCATCGCGCTCCAAGGCCTCGCACTTATTCACCGCGTCCTCGAGCTCCTGTTGGACCTCGTTGGCCCGGGCCTTGAGCTTCTTCCGAGCGGTCTGCTCCTTGACAGCCTTCCCTTCGGCTTCAACCAGGGCATGTTTCAGGGCCTCGACCTCGGTTGTCGCCTCTATACACGTCATGGCATTTCGGTCATTGCATATCATTTTCCTTTTTTCAAATACATAACAGGTTATTACTTACCTTGTTTTTCATGGAGCTGCCTCTTCACCTGGCCCAGCTCCTCCTCGGCCTCCGCTAGTTTCTACTTCAGTCCGGAGACTTCGGCAGTATGCGAGGCTGCAGCCAACAGCGACGCCTGTGTTTACATTTCAGAAAAATTTAGTTAGTTTCCTGCAATAGGAGATTGATCCTCTATCCGGCTTTTTCTTTCCGAACACCGGACAGTGTCTCAGGGGCTACTGTCTATATTGGGGTTTTCTCTTTTTTACGTCGCTTACCTCAACTTGTAAGCAGGCTGCTGCAGGCTTCAGTTAGTCCGCTCTTGGCAGACTGAACCCTTTCAATTACCGTGCCCATAAGGACACGATGCTCATCCATAATGGAAGCGCCTCGCAGCACTTCCAGCAGATTATCCGGTGCCCCTGGTTGGACAGGGGTCACCGGCGGAATAGGCATCCCCCTTCTTTCAAAGGAGGTTGTGTGCTGGATTCCGGAGCCGCATCGGTCTCCGGAATCGAGTCCGGTTGAGGGCCGAACTGAATACAGCCCTCCCCACCAGTCTCCTTGGGGATTGATTCCCCCTGGTGTTCGGCAACGAGGGTTTCGCCTTCTGGCGCCTCTTGAGCCTCTCCCCCGCCTGGAACAGTCCTTCGGGACATCACCTCTACATCGTCCTTGGCCTTGGGGAAGTGAGCGGACGGCGGTGACTCGCTGGCCATCGCCTGGGAATCCAGTGAACCTCCTGACGAGGATCGCGGGGAGCTGTTGTGGGCCGTACTACAATAACATAACCAATCATGTCAATGCAATAAGGAGGAGAAACTTTATGGGTGGATATAAGTCTTAGCACTTACGATGCGGCCCGCGGCTTAGTGCGGGGGCATTGCTCCAGACTACTTTCAACATCCCATGCGGAGCTGCCCACGAGTGGGCCTTTCCCCTTCTTGGGCGCCTCCGCCTCCAGAATGGTAGAGGCCGTCCTCTTTTTCTTACCCTCATCAAGGGGAGGGTTGTTTTACTCCTCCTCCTCTTCGTCATCGTCTTCGGCGACGGAGGATTGAGTCTTGTCTTTGGACGTTGCGCCCGAAGCACCCTTGCGACGGGGGCCACTCGAGACCCCCTTGGCCTTCCATGTGGCCTTCTTCTCCGGCACCTGGTAGGGCGCCGGCACTAGCATCTTCGCTAAACATGGGATGACTGGTTCTTCAGGAAGCGGAGTCGGACATTGGATCCGCTTCACCCTCTCCATCCAGTCCTGAAGAAATGATGACGATAAAAGCTTAGTCATCATCCTTGAAACAGGCAAGTAAGGGATGCAATAAGAATAACATACCTCGTGGCCGAGGTGGTTAATTTCATGACCGCGGTCCGAATCTATGGCCGGCGGTGTTTCGTTGCCTTTAAAAAGCAACCTCCAGGCATCTTCATGAGTGGTTTCGAAGAGCCTCTTCAGGGTATGGTGCTTCTTCGGATTGAACTCCCGTAGAGGGCGGCTTCGGCTTTGGCATGGGAGAATCCGGCGAACTAGCATCACCTGAATTATATCGACGAGTTTGATATCTTTATCCACCATGCTTTGAATGCGCGTTTGCAGCGCTGTCGGCTCCTCTGGCGAACACCAGTTCGGCCCCTTCTCGACCCACGAGGTGAGTCGCATGGGAGCGCCAGAGTTGAATTCGGCAGTTGCGGCCCAGGTTTCCGTGGTATAGAACCAATGTTTCTGCCATTCTTTTACAGTCTCCATGAAAGTGCCTTTCGGCCAGGAGACATTGGCCAGCTTTCTCACCATGGAGCCTCCGCACTCCGCGTGCTGGCCATCCACCACCTTCGGCTTCACATTGAAGACCTTGAGCCACAACCCAAAGTGGGGTTGGATGCGTAGGAAGGCCTCACACACGACGATGAACGCCGAGATGTTGAGGAGGGAGTTTGGGGATAGATCATGGAAGTCTATCCCATAGTAGAACATCAACCCGCGGACGAAGGGGTGGAGTGGAAACCCTAACCCATGGAGGAAATGAGGGATGAATACTACCCTCTCGTTGGGCTTTGGCGTGGGAACGATTTGTCCCTGGGCCGGAAGGTGGTGGGCGATTCCCTTCGCCAGGTACCCGGCCGCCCGAAGCTCGGCGATGTCCTCCTCCTGGACGGAGGAGGCCATCAACTTGCCTTGACCTCCGGATCCGGACATGGTTGAGTGCTTGCTCGAGATGGAGAAGATGAGAACTTGGGCGCTGGAGCTCAAGAATGGAAGGCTAGAGGAAGAGAGAAGGCATGGGTGAAGAAAATGGATTCTTATCTCCTTATAAAGGCAGTAAATATTGGATGCCTCCCCACTCGCCTTAAAATTTGTCTACTCCCAAGGGTTGTGTGAATGGCATGGTTGGGTTACCCACACCCGTATTGATGAGAATCCTGTAATAAGGGGACATGATCTCTGCTTTGACAAGACGTACCGATGGCAACCGCATCTCGAAATGTGGGGCGGCAGACGAAAAACGGTTCAAAATTCTGACCGGACAGATGTGATGTCTGATACGTCCATTCTGCATCATGCTTTTATATCAATATTTATTGCATTATAGGCTGTTATTACACATTATGTCACAATACTTATGCCTATTCTCTCTTATTTTACAAGGTTTACATAAAGAAGGGAGAATGCCGGCAGCTGGGATTCTGGGCTGGAAAAGGAGCAAATATTAGAGACCTGTTCTGCACAACTCCAAAAGTCCTGAAACTTCACGGAAGATGTTTTCCAAATATATAAAAATATTGAGAGCAAGAACTTCACCAGGGGGGCCACACCCTGCCCACGAGGGTGGGGGGCGCGCCCTACCCCCTGGGCATGCCCCCCTACCTCGTGGGCCCCTTGGTGGCCCTCCGGTGGCCATCTTCTGCTATATGGAGTCTTTCGATGGGAAAAAAAATCATAAGCCATCTTCTCGGACGAAACTCCGCCGCCACCAGGCGGAACCAATCTAGGGCTCTGGCGGAGCTGTTCTGTTGGGGAAACTTCCCTCCTGGAGGGAGAAATCATTGCCATCGTCATCACCAACGCTCCTCTCATCGGGAGAGGGCAATCTCCGTCAACATCTTCATCAGCACCATCTCATCTCAAAACCCTAGTTCATCTCTTGTATCCAATTCTTGTCTCCAAGTCCGGGATTGGTGCTACTAGGTTGCTAGTAGTGTTAATTACTCCTTGTAGTTGATGCTAGTTGGTTTATTTGGTGGAAGATCATATGTTCAGATCCTATATGCATATTAATACCCCTCTGATTATGAACATGTTTATGCTTTGTGAGTAGTTACTTTTGTTCCAAAGGACATGGGAGAAGTCTTGCTATTAGTAGTCATGTGAATTTGGTATTCGTTCGATATTTTGATGAGATGTATGTTGTCTCTCCTCGAGTGGTGTTATGTGAACGTCGACTACATGACACTTCACCATTATTTGGGCCTAGAGGAAGGCATTGGGAAGTAATAAGTAGATGATGGGTTGCAAGAGTGACAGAAGCTTAAACCCTAGTTTATGCGTTGCTTCGTAAGGGGCTGATTTGGATCCATATGTTTCATGCTATGGTTAGGTTTACCTTAATACTTTTGTTGTAGTTGCGGATGCTTGCAATAGAGGTTAATCATAAGTGGGATGCTTGTTGGGGAACGTAGCAGAACTTTAAAATTTTATACGCATCACCAAGATCAATCTATGGAGTCATCTAGCAATGAGGGAGAGAGGAGTGCATCTACATACCCTTGTAGATCACGCGCGGAAGCGTTCGAGAGAACGGGGTTGATGGAGTCGTACTTGTCGTGATCCAAATCACCGATGACCTAGCGCCGAACGGACGGCACCTCCGCGTTCAACACGCGTACGGTTGGGAAGATGTCTCCTCCAACTTGATCCAGCAAGGGGGGAGGAGAGGTTGAGGAAGATCCAGCAGCACGACGGCGTGGTGGTGGAAGCAACGGTGATCTCGGCAGGGCTTCGCCAAGCACAGGGAGATGGAGGAGTGTCACGGGAGGGAGAGGGAGAGGGAGAGGCCAGGGGCTAGGGTGCGACTACCCTCCCTCCCCCCCCCCACTTTATATAGGGTCCCTAGGGGGGCGCTGGCCCTAGGAGATCCAATCTCCTAGGGGGGCGGCGGCCAAGGGTGGCTTGCCCCCCAAGGCAAGTGTGGCGCCCCCCACCCCTAGGGTTTCCAACCCTAGGCGTAGGGGGAGGCCCAAGGGGGGCGCACCAGCCCACTAGGGGCTGGTTCCCCTCCCACTTCAGCCCATGGGGCCCTCCGGGATAGGTGGCCCCACCCGGTGGACCCCCGGGACCCTTCCGGTGGTCCCGGTACAATACCGATTGCCCCCGAAACTTTCCCGATGGCCGAAACTTGACTTCCTATATATAAATCTTCACCTCCGGACCATTCCGGAACTCCTCGTATGTCTGGGATCTCATCCGAGACTCCGAACAACTTTCGGGTTACCGTATACTAATATCTCAACAACCCTAGCGTCACCGAACCTTAAGTGTGTAGACCCTACGGGTTCGGGAGACACGCAGACATGACCGAGACGACTCTCCGGTCAATAACCAACAGCGGGATCTGGATACCCATGTTGGCTCCCACATGCTCCTCGATGATCTCATCGGATGAACCACGATGTCGAGGATTTGATCAATCCCGTATACAATTCCCTTTGTCAATCGGTACGTTACTTGCCCGAGACTCGATCGTCGGTATCCCAATACCTCGTTCAATCTCGTTACCGGCAAGTCACTTTACTCGTACTGTAATGCATGATCCCGTGATCAACCACTTGGTCACATTGAGCTCATTATGATGATGCATTACCGAGTGGGCCCAGAGATACCTCTCCGTCATACGGAGTGACAAATCCCAGTCTCGATTCGTGCCAACCCAACAGACACTTTCGGAGATACCTGTAGTGTACCTTTATAGTCACCCAGTTATGTTGTGACGTTTGGCATACCCAAAGCACTCCTACGGTATCCGGGAGTTGCACAATCTCATGGTCTAAGGAAATGATACTTGACATTCGGAAAAGCTATAGCAAACGAACTACACGATCTTTGAGCTATGCTTAGGATTGGGTCTTGTCCATCCCATCATTCTCCTAATGATGTGATCTTGTTATCAATGACATCCAATGTCCATAGTCAGGAAACCATGACTATCTTTTGATCAACGAGCTAGTCAACTAGAGGCTCACTAGGGACGTGTTGTGGTCTATGTATTCACACATGTATTACGATTTTCGGATAACACAATTATAGCATGAACAATAGACAATTATCACGAACAAAGAAATATAATAATAAACATTTTATTATTGCCTCTAGGGCATATTTCTAACAGTCTCCCACTTGCACTAGAGTCAGTATTCTAGTTACATTGTGATGAATCGAACACCCATGCAGTTCTGGTGTTGATCATGTTTTGCTCTAGGGAGAGGTTTAGTCAACGGATCTGCCACATTCAGGTCCGTATGTACTTTAAAAATCTCTATGTCTCCATTTTGAACACTTTCACGAATGGAGTTGAAGCGACGCTTGATATGCCTGGTCTTCCTATGAAACCTGGGCTCCTTGGCAAGGGCAATAGCTCCATTGTTGTCACAGAAGAGAGTCATCGGGCCCGACGCATTGGGTATGACTCCTAGGTCGGTAATGAACTCCTTCACCCAGATTGCCTCTTGTGCTGCCTCTGAGGCTGCCATGTACTCCGCTTCACATGTAGATCCCGCCACAACGCTTTGCTTGCAACTGCACCAGCTAACTGCCCCACCATTCAAAATATACACGTATCCGGTTTGTGACTTAGAGTCATCCAGATCTGTGTCGAAGCTAGCATCAACGTAACCCTTTACGACGAGCTCTTCGTCACCTCCATAAACGAGAAACATATCCTTAGTCCTTTTCAAGTACTTCAGGATATTCTTGACCGCTTTCTAGTGTTCCATGCCGGGATTACTTTGGTATCTTCCTAGCAAACTTACGACAATGTTTACATCAGGTCTGGTACACAACATAGCATACATGATAGACCCTATGGCTGAGGCATAGGGGACGACACTCATCTTTTCTCTATCTTCTGCCGTGGTCGGGCATTGAGCCGTGCTCAATCTCGTACCTTGCAATACAGGCAAGAACCCCTTCTTTGACTGATCCATTTTGAACTTCTTCAATATCTTGTCAAGGTACGTACTCTGTGAAAGACCAATGAGGCGTCTCGATCTATCTCTATAGATCTTGATGCCTAATATATAAGCAGATTCTCCAAGATCCTTCATTGAAAAACACTTGTTCAAGTAGGCCTTTATGCTTTCCAAGAATTCTATATCATTTCCCATCAACAGTATGTCTTCCACATACAATATGAGAAATGCTACAGAGCTCCCACTCACTTTCTTGTAAATGCAGGCTTCTCCATAAGTCTGTGTAAACCCAAACGCTTTGATCATCTCATCAAAACAAATGTTCCAACTCCGAGATGCTTGCACCAGCCCATAAATCGAGCGTTGGAGCTTGCACACATTGTCAGCATTCTTAGGATCGACAAAACCTTCCGGTTGCATCATATACAATTCTTCCTTAAGGAAACCATTAAGGAATGCCGTTTTGACGTCCATTTGCCATATCTCATAATCATAGAATGCGGCAATTGCTAACATGATTCGGACGGACTTCAGCTTCGCTACGGGTGAGAAAGTCTCATCGTAGTCAACCCCTTGAACTTGTCGATAACCTTTAGCGACAAGCCGAGCTTTATAGATGGTTACATTACCATCTGCGTCTGTCTTCTTCTTAAAGATCCATTTATTTTCTATGGCTCGCCGATCATCGGGCAAGTCAGTCAAAGTCCATACTTCGTTTTCATACATGGATCCTATCTTGGATTTCATGGCTTCCAGCCATTTGTCGGAATCCGGGCCCACCATCGCTTCTTCATAGTTCGAAGGTTCACCGTTGTCTAACAACATGATTTCCAAGACAGGGATGTCGTACCACTCTGGTGCGGAACGTGTCCTCGTGGACCTACGAAGTTCAGTAGCAACTTGATCTGAAGTTTCATGATCATCATCATCAACTTCCTCTCTAGTCGGTGCAGGCACCTCAGGAACGTTTTCTTGAGCTGCGCCACTTACCGGTTCAAGAGGTAATACTTCATCAAGTTCTACTTTCCTCCCACTTATTTCTTTCGAGAGAAACTCTTTCTCTAGAAAGGACCCATTCTTGGCAACAAAGATCTTGCCTTCGGATCTGAGGTAGAAGGTATACCCAATAGTTTCTTTAGGGTATCCTATGAAGACGCATTTTTCCGATTTGGGTTCGAGCTTTTCAGGTTGAAGTTTCTTGACATAAGCATCGCATCCCCAAACTTTTAGAAACGACAGCTTAGGTTTCTCCCCAAACCATAATTCATACAGTGTCGTCTCAACGGATTTCGATGGAGCCCTATTTAAAGTGAATGCGGCAGTCTCTAAAGCATAGCCCCAAAATGACAGCGGTAGATCGGTAAGAGACATCATAGGTCGCACCATATCCAATAGAGTGCGATTATGACGTTCGAACACACCATTACGCTGAGGTGTTCCAGGCGGCGTGAGTTGTGAAACTATTCCACATTTTCTTAAGTGTGTGCCAAATTCGTGACTCAACTATTCTCCCCCATGATCTGATCGCGAGAACTTGATTTTCTTGTCACGTTGATTCTCAACCTCACTCTGAAATTCCTTGAACTTTTCAAAGGTCTCAGACTTGTGTTTCATTAAGTAGACATACCCATATCTACTCAAGTCATCAGTGAGGGTGAGAACATAACGATAGCCACCGCGAGCCTCAACACTCATTGGACCGCACACATCAGTATGTATGATTTCCAATAAGTTGGTTGCTCGCTCCATTGTTCCTGAGAACAGAGTCTTGGTCATTTTACCCATGAGGCATGGTTCGCACGTGTCAAATGATTCGTAATCAAGAGACTCCAAAAGTCCATCTGCATGGAGCTTCTTCATGCATTTGGCACCTATGTGACCAAGGCGGCAGTGCCACAAGTATGTGGGACTATCATTATCAACCTTACATCTTTTGGTATTCACACTATGAATATGTGTAACATTACGCTCGAGATTCATTAAGAATAAACCATTCACCAGCGGAGCATGACCATAAAACATATCTCTCATATAAATAGAACAACCATTATTCTCGGATTTAAATGAGTAGCCATCTCGAATTAAACAAGATCCTGATACAATGTTCATGCTCAAAGCTGGCACTAAATAACAATTATTGAGGTTTAAAACTAATCCCATAGGTAAATGTAGAGGTAGCGTGCCGATGGCGATCACATCGACCTTGGAACCATTCCCGACGCGCATCGTCACCTCGTCCTTCGCCAGTCTCCGCTTATTCCGCAACTCCTGCTTTGAGTTACAAATGTGAGCAACTGCACCGGTATCAAATACCCAGGAGATACTACGAGTACTGGTAAGGTACACATCAATTACATGTATATCACATATAACTTTAGTGTTGCCGGCCTTCTTGTCCGCTAAGTATTTGGGGCAGTTCCGCTTCCAGTGACCACTACCCTTGCAATAAAAACACTCAGTCTCAGGCTTGGGTCCATTCTTTGACTTCTTCCCGGCAGCTTGCTTACCGGGCGCGGCAACTCCCTTGATGTCCTTCTTGAAGTTCTTCTTACCCTTGCCTTTCTTGAACTTAGTGGTTTTATTCACCATCAACACTTGATGTTCCTTTTTGATTTCCACCTCTGCTGATTTCAGCATTGAATATACCTCAGGAATGGTCTTTTCCATCCCCTGCATATTGAAGTTCATCACAAAGCTCTTGTAGCTCGGTGGAAGCGACTGAAGGATTATGTCAATGACCGCGTCATCCGGGAGATTAACTCCCAGCTGAGTCAAGCGGTTATGCAACCCAGACATTTTGAGTATGTGCTCACTGACAGAACTATTTTCCTCCATCTTACAACTGAAGAACTTGTCGGAGACTTCATATCTCTCGACCCGGGCATGAGCTTGGAAAACCATTTTTAGCTCTTCGAACATCTCATATGCTTCGTGTCTCTCAAAACGCTTTTGGAGCCCCGGTTCTAAGCTGTAAAGCATGCCGCACTGAACGAGGGAGTAATCATCAGCACATGACTGCCAAGCGTTCATAACGTCTTGGTTCTCTGGGATGGGTGCGTCACCTAGCGGTGCTTCTAGGACATAATCTTTCTTGGCAGCTATGAGGATGATCCTCAGGTTCCGGACCCAGTCCGTATAGTTACTGCCATCATCTTTCAGCTTGGTTTTCTCTAGGAACGCGTTGAAGTTGAGGACAACGTGGGCCATTTGATCTACAAGACATATTGTAAAGATTTTAGACTAAGTTCATGATAATTAAGTTCATCTAATCAAATTACTCAATGAACTCACACTCAGATAGACATCCCTCCAGTCATTTAAGTGAAACATGATCCGAGTTAACTAGGCCGTGTCTGATCATCACGTGAGACGGACTAGTCAACATCGGGGAACATCTTCATGTTGATCGTATCTTCTATACGACTCATGCTCGACCTTTCGGTCTTCCGTGTTCTGAGGCCATGTCTGTACATGCTAGGCTCGTCAAGTCAACCTAAGTGTATTGCGTGTGTAAATCTGGCTTACACCCGTTGTATTCGAACGTTAAAATCTATCACACCCGATCATCACGTGGTGCTTCGAAACAACGAACCTTCGCAACGGTGCACAGTTAGGGGGAACACTTTCTTGAAATTATTATGAGGGATCATCTTATTTAAGCTACCGTCGTTCTAAGAAAATAAGATGTAAAACATGATAAACATCACATGCAATCAAATAGTGACATGATATGGCCAATATCGTTTGCTCCTTTTGATCTCCATCTTCGGGGCTTCATGATCATCATTGTCACCGGCTTGACACCATGATCTCCATCATCATGATCTCCATCATCGTGTCTTCTTGAAGTTGTCTCGTCATCTATTACTTCTACTACTATGGCTAACGCTTTAGCAATAAAGTAAAGTAATTACATGACGTTTATGTTGACACGCAGGTCATAAATAAATAAAGACAACTCCTATGGCTCCTGCCGGTTGTCATACTCATCGACATGCAAGTCGTGATTCCTATTACAAGAACATGATCAATCTCATACATCACATATATCATTCATCACATCCTTTTGGCCATATCACATCACAGGGCACATGCTGCAAAAACAAGTTAGACGTCCTCTAATTGTTGTTGCAAGATTTTACGTGGCTGCTATAGGTTTCTAGAAAGAACGTTTCTTTCCTACGCCAAAACCACAATGTGGTATGCCAATTTCTATTTACCCTTCATAAGGACCCTTTTCATCAAATCCGATCCGACTAAAGTGGGAGAGACAGACACCCGCCAGCCACCTTATGCAACTAGTGCATGTCAATCGGTGGAACCAGTCTCACGTAAGCGTACGTGTAAGGTCGGTCCGGGCCTCTTCATCCCACGATGCCGCCGAATCAAGATAAGACTAGTAACGGCAAGTAAATTGACAATATCAACGCCCACAACTGCTTTGTGTTCTACTCGTTCATAGAAACTACGCATAGACCTGGCTCATGATGCCACTGTTGGGGAACGTAGCAGAATTTTTAAATTTTCTACGCATCACCAAGATCAATCTATGGAGTCATCTAGCAACGAGGGAGAGAGGAGTGCATCAACATACCCTTGTAGATCGCGCGCGGAAGCGTTCAAGAGAACGGGGTTGATGGAGTCGTACTCGTCGTGATCCAAATCACCGATGACCTAGCGCCGAACGGACGGCACCTCCGCATTCGACACACGTATAGTTGGGAAGACGTCTCCTCAACTTGATCCAGCAAGGGGGAAGGAGAGGTTGATGAAGATCCAGCAGCACGACGGCGTGGTGGTGGAAGCAACGGTGATCTCGGCAGGGCTTCGCCAAGCACAGGGAGATGGAGGAGTGTCACGGGAGGGAGAGGGAGAGGCCAGGGGCTAGGGTGCGGCTGCCCTCCCTCCCCCCACTATATATAGGGTCCCTAGGGGGGCACTGGCCCTAGGAGATCCAATCTCCTAGGGGGGCGGCGGCCAAGGGTGGCTTGCCCCCTAAGGCAAGTGTGGCGCCCCCCACCCCTAGGGTTTCCAACCCTAGGCGCAGGGGGAGGCCCAAGGGGGGCGCACCAGCCCACTAGGGGCTGGTTCCCCTCCCACTTCAGCCCATGGGCCCTCCGGGATAGGTGGCCCCACCCGGTGGACCCCCGGGACCCTTCCGATGGTCCCGGTACAATACCGATTACCCCCGAAACTTTCCCGATGGCTGAAACTTGACTTCCTATATATAAATCTTCACCTGCGGACCATTCCGGAACTCCTCGTACGTCTGGGATCTCATCCGGGACTCCGAACAACTTTCGGGTTACCGTATACTAATATCTCAACAACCCTAGCGTCACCGAACCTTAAGTGTGTAGACCCTACGGGTTCGGGAGACACGCAGACATGACCGAGACGACTCTCCGGTCAATAACCAACAGCGGGATCTGGATACCCATGTTGGCTCCCACATGCTCCTCGATGATCTCATCGGCTGAACCACGATGTCGAGGATTCGATCAATCCCGTATACAATTCCCTTTGTCAATCGGTACGTTACTTGCCCGAGACTCGATCGTCGGTATCCCAATACCTCGTTCAATCTCGTTACCGGCAAGTCACTTTACTCGTACTGTAATGCATGATCCCGTGATCAACCACTTGGTCACATTGAGCTCATTATGATGATGCATTACCAAGTGGGCCCAGAGATACCTCTCCGTCATACGGAGTGACAAATCCTAGTCTCGATTTGTGCCAACCCAACAGACACTTTCGGAGATACCTGTAGTGTACCTTTATAGTCACCCAGTTACGTTGTGACATTTGGCACACCCAAAGCACTCTTATGGTATCCGGGAGTTGCACAATCTCATGGTCTAAGGAAATGATACTTGACATTCGAAAAAGCTACAGCAAACGAACTACACGATCTTTGAGCTATGCTTAGGATTGGGTCTTGTCCATCACATCATTCTCCTAATGATGTGATCCCGTTATCAATGACATCCAATGTCCATAGTCAGGAAACCATGACTATCTTTTGATCAACGAGCTAGTCAACTAGAGGCTCACTAGGGACGTGTTGTGGTCTATGTATTCACACATGTATTGCGATTTCCAGATAACACAACTATAGCATTAACAATAGACAATTATCATGAACAAAGAAATATAATAATAACCATTTTATTATTGCCTCTAGGGCATATTTTTAATAATGCTTGTCCAAGTAAGGGCAGTACCCAAGCACCGGTCCACCCACATACCAAATTATCAAAGTACCGAACGCGAATCATATGAGCATGATGAAAACTAGCTTGACGATATTCCCATGTGTCCTTGGGAGCGCTTTACATCATATAAGAGTTTGTTCAGGCTTGTCCTTTGCTACAAAAAGGATTGGGCCACCTTGCTGCCCCTTATTTACTTTTGTTACTTGTTGCTCGTTACAAATTATCTTATCACAAAACTATCTGTTACCACTTATTTCAGTACTTGCAGAGAATACCTTGCTGGAACCCGCTTATCATTTCCTTCTGCTCCTCGTTGGGTTCGACACTCTTACTTATCGAAAGGACTAAGATAGATCCCCTATACTTGTGGGTCATCAAGACTCTTTTCTGGCACCGTTGCCGGGGAGTGAAGCACCTTTGGTAGGTGGAATTTGGTAAGGAAAATTTTATATAGTGTGCTGAAATTTACTGTCACTTATTACCATGGAAAGTAATCCTCTGAGGGGCTTGTTCGGGGTATCTTCACCCCGACCAGTAGAGCAAAGAGTTGCTCCTCAACCTACTGAACCTACTGAAAATGAATATGAAAATGAAAATGCTTGCTTTGAAGTTCCTTCGGGTATGATAGAAAAACTGCTAGCTAATCCTTTTCTAGGAGATGGAACAAAACATCCTGATGAACATCTGATATATGTGGATCAAGTTTGTGGATTATTTAAGCTTGCAGATGTACCCAGAGATGTTGTTAAGAAGAAGGCATTCCCTTTATCTTTGAGGGTAGATGCATCGACATGGTATAGGCTATGTGATGATATGAGGTCTTGGAATTACAAACGATTGAAATTGGAATTTCATCAGAAGTTTTATCCTATGCATCTTGTTCATCGTGATTGCAATTATATATATAATTTTTGGCCTTGCAAAGGAGAAAGAATCGCTCAAGCTTGGGGGAGGCTTAAGTCAATGTTATATTCATGCCCCAATCATGAGCTCTCAAGAGAAATGATTATTCAAAAAATTTATGCTCAGCTTTCTGGTAACAATCGCACCATGCTTGATACTTCTTGTGCTGGCTCTTTTATGATGAAGACTATTGAATTCAAATGGGATTTATTGGAAAGAATTAAACGCAACTCTGAAGATTGGGACCTTGACAATGGTAAGGAGTCAGGTATGACACCTAGTTTTCATTGTGTTAAATCTTTTATGGATACCGATATTTTTCATAAATTTAGCACTAAATATGGACTTGACTTTGAGATAGTAGCTTCTTTCTGTGAATCTTTTGCTACTTATGTTGATCTCCCCAAGGAGAAGTGGTTTAAATATCATCCTCCCATAGAAGTAAAAGTAGCTGCACCTATTAAAGTTGAAGAAAAGACTATTACTTATAATGATCCTATTGTTCCTACTTCTTATGTTGAGAAACCACCTTTCCCTGTTAGGATAAAGGATCATGCTAAAGCTTTAACAGTGGTTTGTAAAAGCAATATTAAAACATATACACCCCCTGAGCAAGTTAAAGTTGAACCTAATATTGCTATTGTTAAAGATCTCTTGTCTCATAATATAGATGGGCATGTTATTTATTTATGTAATGAAACTGCTAGAATTGCTAAACCCCGTGATATAGATAAACCTAGACCTGTGGTAGGCATGCCTGTTATTTCTGTTAAAATAGGAGACCATTGTTATCATGGCTTATGTGATATGGGTGCTAGTGCTAGTGCAATACCTTATTCCTTATACAAAGAAGTTATGCATGATATTGCACCTGCTGAGATGGAAGATATTGATGTCACAATTAAACTTGCCAATAGAGATACTATTTCACCAATGGGAATTGTTAGAGATGTTGAAGTCTTGTGTGCGAAAAATAAATATCCTGCTGATTTTCTTGTTCTTGGTTCCGCACAAGATAGCTTTTGTCCCATTATATTTGGTAGACCCTTCTTAAATACAGTTAATGCTACCATAGATTGCAAACGAGATGTTGTTACTATCGGTTTAGATGATATGACTCATGAATTTAATTTTTCTAAATTTAGTAGACAACACCGTGAAGAAGAATTACCTAGTAAGGATGAAATTATTGGTCTTGCTTCTATTGTCGTACCTCCTAGTGATCCTTCAGAACAATATTTGCTAGACCATGAAAATGATACGCTTATGAATGAAAGAAGGGAATTAGATGAAGTATTATTTAAATAGGAACTTATTCTGAAAAACAATTTACCTGTTGAAATCCTAGGGGATCCTCCTCCACCCAAGGGTGATCCCGTGTTTGAGCTTAAACCGTTACCTGATACTCTTAAATATGCTTATATTGATGAGAAAAAGATATATCCTGTTATTATTAGTGCTAACCTTTCAGAGCATGAAGAAGAGATATTATTGAAAACTCTGAAGAAGCACTGTGCTGCTATTGGGTATACTCTTGATGATCTTAAGGGGATTAGTCCCACTCTATGTCAACATAAAATTAATTTGGAAGAAGATGCTAAACCAGTTCGTGATCAACGCCGGCTGAATCCTAAAATGAAATAAGTGGTAAGAAAGGAGATACTAAAGCTCCTTGAGGCAGGTATAATTTATCCCGTTGCTGATAATCAGTGGGTAAGCCCTGTCCATTGTGTCCCTAAGAAGGGAGGTATTACTGTTGTTCCTAATGATAAAGATGAATTGATTCCTCAAAGAATTATTACAGGTTATAGAATGGTAATTGATTTCCGCAAATTAAATAAGGCTACTAAAAAGATCATTACCCCTTACCTTTTATCGATCAAATTCTAGAAAGATTATCCAAACATACACATTTTTGCTTTCTAGATGGTTATTCTGGTTTCTCTCAAATACCTGTGTCAGCCAAAGATCAATCAAAGACTACTTTTACATGCCCTTTTGGTACTTTTGCTTATAGACGTATGCCTTTTGGTTTATGTAATGCACCTGCTACCTTTCAAATATGCATGATGGCTATATTCTCTGACTTTTGTGAAAAGATTTGTGAGGTTTTCATGGACGACTTTTCCGTCTATGGATCTTATTTTGATGATTGCTTGAGCAACCTTGATCGAGTTTTGCAGAGATGTGAAGAAACTAATCTTGTCTTGAATTGGGAAAAGTGTCACTTTATGGTGAATGAAGGTATTGTCTTGGGGCATAAAGTTTCTTAAAGAGGTATTGAAGTTGATAAAGCCAAGGTTGATGCTATTGAAAAGATGCCATGTCCCAAGGACGTCAAAGGTATAAGAAGTTTCGTTGGTCATGCTGGTTTTTATAGGAGGTTCATTAAGGACTTCTCAAAAATTTCTCAGCCTCTGACTAATTTATTACAAAAAGATATACCATTTGTCTTTGATGATGATTGTGTAGAAGCATTTGAAATACTTAAGAAAGCATTGATCTCTGCACCTATTGTTCAGCCACCTGACTGGAATTTACCCTTTGAAATTATGTGTGATGCTAGTGATTATGCTGTAGGTGTTTTTCTAGGACAAAGAGTTGATAAGAAACTAAATGTTATTCAATATGCTAGTAAAACTCTAGACAATGCTCAAAGAAATTATGCTACTACTGAAAAAGAATTCTTGGCAGTTGTATTTGCTTGTGATAAGTTTAGACCTTATATTGTTGATTCTAAAGTAACTATTCACACTGATCATGCTGCTATTAAATATCTTATGGAAAAGAAAGATGCTAAACCTAGACTTATTAGATGGGTTCTCTTACTACAAGAATTTGATTTGCATATTGTTGATAGAAAAGGAGCTGAGAACCCTGTTGCAGACAACTTGTCTAGGTTAGAAAATGTGCTTGATGACCCACTAACTATTGATGATAGCTTCCCTGATGAGCAATTAAATGTCATAAATGCCTCTCATACTGCTCCATGGTATGCTGATTATGCTAATTAGATTGTCGCTAAGTTTATACCACCTAGTTTCACATACCAGCAAAAGAAAAAGTTCTTCTATGATTTGAGGCATTACTTTTGGGATGACCCACATCTTTATAAAGAAGGAGTAGATGGTGTTATTAGACGTTGTGTACCTGAGCATGAACAGGAACAGATCCTACGCAAGTGTCACTCCGAAGCTTATGGAGGACACCATGCTGGAGATAGAACTGCCCATAAGGTACTGCAATCTGGTTTTTATTGGCCTACTCTCTTCAAGGATGCCCGTAAGTTTGTCTTATCTTGTGATGAATGTCAAAAAATTGGTAATATCAGTAGACGTCAGGAAATGCCTATGAATTATTCACTTGTTATTGAACCGTTTGATGTTTGGGGCTTTGACTATATGGGACCCTTTCCTTCCTCCAATGGTTATACACATATTTTAGTTGCTGTTGATTACGTTACTAAGTGGGTAGAAGCTATTCCAACTAGTAGTGCTAATCATAACACTTCTATTAAAATGCTTAAATAAGTTATTTTCCCAAGATTTGGAGTCCCTAGATATTTAATGACTGATGGTGGTTCACATTTTATTCATGGTGCTTTCCGTAAAATTCTTGCTAAATATGATGTTAATCATAGAATTGCATCTCCTTATCACCCTCAGTTTAGTGGTCAAGTAGAATTGAGTAATAGAGAACTCAAATTAATTTTCCAAAAGACTGTTAATAGGTCTAGAAAGAATTGGTCCAAGAAACTTGATGATGCATTATGGGCCTATAGAACTGCGTATAAAAATACTATGGGTATGTCTCCGTATAAAATGGTCTATGGAAAAGCATGTAACTTACCTCTCGAACTAGAACACAAGGCTTATTGGGCTATTAAAGAAATTAATTATGATTTTAAACTTGCCGGTGAGAAGAGGCTCTTTGATATTATCTCACTTGATGAATGGAGAACCCAAGCCTACGAAAATGCCAAGTTGTTTAAAGAAAAAGTTAAAAGATGGCATGACAAAAGGATACAAAAGCGTGAGTTTAATGTAGGTGATTATGTATTGCTATACAACTCTCGTTTAATATTTTTTGCAGGAAAACTTCTCTCTAAATGGGAAGGTCCGTACGTTATCGAGGAGGTCTACCGTTCCGGTGCCATAAAGATCAACAACTCCGAAGGCACCAATCCGAAGGTGGTGAACGGTCAAAGAATCAAACATTATATCTCAAGTAATCCCATAAATGTTGAAACCAATGTTATTGAAACCGTAACCCCGGAGGAATACATAAGGGACACTTTCTAGAACGTTTCAGACTCCAAAAAGGAATAGGTATGTGGTATGGTAAGCAAACCGACTCCAAAACAGTTTTTAAGGCAATATTTCTCCGTTTTGGAATATTTAGAAAAATAGAAAAATAAGCAGCAGTCCGGGAAGGACACGAGGGCTCCACGAGGGTGGAGGGCGCGCCCTACCCTACTGAGCGTGCCCCCCCTACCTCGTGGGCACCTCGTGTGCTCTCCGGACTCCGTTTTCGTACACGACACGTATTTTGGTCGGTAAAAATTCATTATATGATCTCCCGGAGGTTTTGACTCCCGTATCACGCAATTATGTCATGTTTGTGTTTCGAGCTGTTGCTGCTGCAGATTATTGCAGGATGTCTTCGCAAGAGTCAGTCGGGGAGAGTCGGGTGTCTCATCCGGCACCGAGATCAACGACAAACAATCATGTTGACCCCTTTGGGCCAGCAACAGAGGAAGAGATGGAAGCTGATTTGAAGAGGATAGATGCCATGGAAGAGGATCAAGAAGTCACTTCCCGCCTCCAAGCTGGATTCACAATGGGAGAACTGCAGAGCTCAGCTATTCCAAACTCGGTTATCCCTTCCAATGTAAGATTTCTTTCTTATTAGAATATGAAAAAGAGTGTCACTGGTTCTCCCGCAGCTATGCAGCACCCTTGGGTGCAGGGAGCTTTGGCTGTTACAGGAAAACTCCGAAAGGAAATAATGGACCTCAAGCAGCAAGTCAACAAGCTTGAGGAGGAGAACCGTATCTTGAGGGGCATCATTGCCTAGAATATCACATCACCATCCCCGAAAAGAGAGACATAATCACATGGGTATGGGCACTCCACTTGGCAACTGCCAAGCTTGGGGGAGTGCCCCGGTATCGGATCACCATCACTTTTATCTTTACCGTTTTTCTTAATTCGATACTTTTGGTAACATCTTGATCTAGTAGAATAAAAGTTTTTAGTATGATCTAGTTGTGAGTTTTGCTTTATAATCCTTCTATGTAATCAAGTCTGTGAGCTATGTAATAAAGATTAGTGTTGAGTCAAGGGTTGATTATTTTGCCATGATCCTAAGTAAATAAAAGAAAAGAGAAAGAAATAAAAAGAAACAAAGAGATCATGTGAATATTATGGAGAGTAATGAGCTCACATAGAAAAAGTATGATGAATAAAAGTTGTTGAGAGTTGACAAGCATAGTTTTGGTCATCGTTGCAATTAATAGGAAGTAATAAAGAAAAAGAGGTCTTCACATATAGATATACTATCTTGGACATCTTTTATGATTGTGAGCACTCATTAAAATATGACATGCTAAAGAGTTGACATTGGACAAGGAAGACAATGTAATGGGTTATGTTTTCTTACATCTGAGATAAATTATATTGTCATGGATCATCCAACATGTTGAGCTTGCCTTTCCCCCTCATGCTAGCCAAATTCATTGCACCAAGTAGAGATACTACTTGTGCTTCCAAATACCCTTAAACTAGTTTTGCCATAAGAGTCCACCATACCTACCTATGGATTGAGTAAGATCCATCAAGTAAGTTGTCATCGGTGCAAGCAATAAAAATTGCTCTCTAAATATGTATGATTGATTGGTGTGGAGGAAATAAGCTTTATACGATCGTGTGATATGGAAGTAATAAAAGCGACAGACTGCATAATAAAGGTCCATATCACAAGTGGCAATATAAAGTGACGTTCTTTCGCATTAAGATTTTGTGCATCCAACCATAAAAGCACATGACAACCTCTGCTTCCCTCTGTGAAGGGCCTATATTTTACTTTTATCTCCTACATTGCATAAGAGTCATGGTGATTTTCACCCTTCCTTTTTACACTTTATCCTTTGGCAAGCACAATATGTTGGAAAGATCCTGGTATATATGGTTAATTGGATGTGAGTTTTCATGAACTATTACTGTTGACATTACCCTTGAGGTAAAACGTTGGGAGGCAAAACTATAAGCCCCTATCTTTCTCTGTGTCCGATTAAAACTCCATACCCATAAGTATTGCATGAGTGTCAGCAATTGTGAAAGATTATATGATAGTTGAGTATGTGGACTTGCTGAAAAGCTCTTATACATTGACTCTTTCCTATGTTATGATAAATTGCAATTGCTTCAGTGACTGAGATTATAGTTTGTTAGTTTTCAATGAAGTTTACGATTCATACTTGATATTGTGATTGAATTATTACTCTAGCATTAGAGATTATATGACAAAGAATTATATGATTTGTTGTTCTAATAATGATCATGATGCCCTCATGTCCATATTTTATTTTTATCGACACCTCTATCTCTAAACATGAGGACAAGCAAGGTCTAAGCTTGGGGGAATTGATACGTCCATTTTGCATCATACTTTTATATCAATATTTATTGCATTATGGGCTGCTATTACACATTATGTTACAATACTTATACCTATTCTCTCTTATTTTACAAGGTTTACATAAAGAAGGGAGAATGCCGGCAGCTGGGATTCTGGGCTGGAAAAGGAGCAAATATTAGAGACCTATTCTGCACAACTCCAAAAGTCCTGAAACTTCACGGAAGATGTTTTCCAAATATATAAAAAATATTGAGAGCAAGAACTTCACCAGGGGGGCCACACCCTGCCCACGAGGGTGGGGGCGCGCCCCCCTACCTCGTGGGCCCCTTGGTGGCCCTCCGGTGGCCATCTTCTGCTATATGGAGTCTTTCGATGGAAAAAAATCATAAGCCATCTTCTCGGACGAAACTCCGCCGCCACGAGGCGGAACCTTTGCGGAACCAATCTAGGGCTCTGGCGGAGCTGTTCTGCCGGGGAAACTGCCCTCCCGGAGGGGGAAACTTTCTTCGAATTCGATGAACATTTATTCAAATCCGATGAACTTTTTTAAATCCGATGAACCATTTTGAAAATGAATGAATTTTTTTTCAAAATTCGATGAACTTTTTTCAAATCTGATAAACTTTTTCCAAAATCTGATGAACTTTTTTTCAAAATTTAATAAACTTTTTTTCAAATTTGATTAACTATTTCAAAAATCGATGAACTTTTTTTTCAAATATTATGAACTGTTTTCAAAATCAATGAACTTTTTCAAATTCACAAACTTTTTTTGAATTTCATGATTTTTTTTCTGGAAAAGTCATTGGTCAGATGGTTAGTGGTCAAATGGTCAATGGACAGCTAGTCCATCCAACCGTACGATCGAACTGGACTACGGAGCGAGCGATGCAGGAAGCGACGGGGGCACCTAGTTAATGAGCGCTTCTTAGGGAGCCTCGCAACGATCAGCGTTACTTGGCGCGCTCTCAGCCATTCGCCACGTGTCATGCTCTGGACGCTCCTTCCGGATTTTGTTTTTTTAATTTTCCGCACCTGTTTTCAGGTTTTTAAACGGGTTTTTTCGGGGTTTTCGACGTATTGATTTTCTCCCGGTCTTTCTTAGCTTTTTGATAAAAAAATAAAAAAAATGCGCGAAAAAAACGCGTTTTCTTTTTTCTTCTTTCGCGGAAGTCACTGTTTTTTTTCGCGAGAGGCACAGTTGTGCTTTAGCGAGAGTCACGATCGTGCCTTTCGGAAACGAAAAAAACGCGTTTTCTGTTTTTTCTTTCGCGAAAGTCACGGTTTTGCTTCTGCGAGAGGCACGGTTGTGCTTTCGCGAGAGTCACAGCCGTGCATCTTGGAAAGGGAAAAACAAAACGCGTTTTCTATTTTTTTCATGAGAGTCACGGTTTTGCTTCCGCGAGAGGCACGGTTGTACTTTCGCGAGAGTCACAGCCGTGCCTCTTAGAAAGAGAAAAAAATGCGTGTTTTCTATTTATTTTTTCTTTCGCGAGAGTCACGGTTTTGTTTCCGCAAGAGGCACGGTTGTGCTCGCGAGAGTCACGGCCGTGCCTCTCGGAAACGAAAAAAAACGTTTTTTGTTTTTTTTCTTCCACGAGAGTCACGATTTTGCTTTCACGAGAGGTACGGGTGTGATTTCGCGAGAGGCACGGGTGTGCCTCTTTCGGAAAAGGAAAAAACCATGCTCCCAGTTTGGTTTTTTCGCCCGATTTTTTTGTGAAAAAATATCAAAACCTATCAACATGGGATCTAGTTTTGAGGATCTCGACGCGAGAAATCCAATGGTGAAAACAGTTCAAAATTTGAACGCATGGTTTAAAAGATAAAACATTTTGAATAAACGGATCTACAAAAAAGGAAAAAACTCACAGGTTGCGACAAGTGACGCGCTGCATGTACACAACTTGTCACGATCTGAAAAAATGAAGTGTTCTTTGCAACGAGTACTCCTTAGACTGCTCACAGTGGGGAGTAACATAGAGTAGTAACTTGACGATGTTACTATTCTATGTTGCTACCTCCATAGTGGGTAGTAACATATGAGTGCTGTCATGAAAGAGTGTATTTATTAGGCAATAGACTCATTATGCCTTGAAATGTGTGATGTTACAGTAACTAGCTAAATTATCACAAATCCCTCTCTTCTCATTAATTAGCTGTCACATAAGTAATCTTGTATTGAAATGTGTGATGTTGCTAGTTTTTTTTTAAAATAATGATGTTACTAGTTAAGTTACTTTCATTGTGACTAGTCTTAGTGATTTCGGAAAGCGACCGAGGCGCATGAGCGCCAGTTGGCCAACCTTAAGGCGCTCAAAAGGAGGTCCCGCACTTTGCGGCAAAAGGATGCCCGTTCGTACAGGGGACGAACTAATTGGCCGGCCCATGGCCGACACCGCTCGTCTGTAACAGGAAAAAATAAGGGATGAAGAAACTTTCCAGAGGAATCGAACTACATACCTTTCAGTAATGAGGTCCTGTTGATTGCCATGCGCGAGCTGAGGATTATTAGTGACCAATATGCAGCGCTAATGTCTAAGAACTAACAGAAGTGCCAGAACTCTAACACATTTTGATTTTATTCGGAAAAATCTTGTAAATTATAAACAATTTTCTACAAGTTAAGTAACGTTCCAAAGTTTGCAGATTTTTCAAACAACACGAACAAAAATTTGAAACTCCAATTTTTTTGAATATGTGAATAATTTTAAAAACAGAAACATATTTTGAAAATTTCTGAAAATAATTTTAAAATGTGAACATTTTTTTGAATCTGTGAACATTTTATAAAAATGCGAATTTTTTTCTGAAAAATACGAACAAATTTTGAAAAATGGAGACAAATGTGAAATTCCAAAACTTTTTTGAAAACTTGAACAAATTTGAAAATGCAAGTATTTTTTGAAAATCACGAACAAAATTTTAAAAATGTGAACAAATGTGAAATTCCAAATACTTTTCGAAAAATTGAACAAATTTGAAAACATGAACAATTTTTGAAAATCATAAACAAATTTTGAAACAGCGAACAAATTCTCAAAATACAAAAAAAATTGTACATTTTTTGAAAAGAACAACATGTCTTTTGAAACCTGAACAAATAAATTCGAACATTTTTCAAAGCCGAACAAAGTATTGAATATATTGAACTATTTCTGAAATTGTGATTTTTCTAAAACAAAAATAAAAGAAAGAAATAAAAACAAAAACGAAATAAAAAACGCGAAAAAAAGAAACAGATGCTAGACAATCTATTGCAAGCACCCGTCATGGGCCGGTCCATGAACGATCGATGGGTGTGCGGGAGGTCGACATTTTGCCGCAGAATGCGGCGAATAGGGTTTTCTGTAAAAGACTGGAGTTTTTTTAATTTTTTCTTTTTTCTGTTCCTTTCGTTCTTTGTTTGGTTTTCTTTTTTGTCCGTCTTTTTTTTCGTTATTATAATTTGTTTTTTGTTTCCCTTTGTTTTTTTATGGTTTTTAATTCTATATTCTTTCGTTCGTTCTTTGTCATTTCTTCTGGTTTCTTTTTGTTCTTCTTTTTGTTTCCTTTTGTTTTTCATTCTACATTCTTATATACACGATCAACATTTTCTCAAATACTTTATGAACATTTTTTAAATACTTGTTCAACAATTAGTTATACATGATCAATATTTTTTTAAATACATGTTCAATATTTTTAAATCCTTGTCCAGCATTTTTCAAATACATTTTCAACATTTCTCAATACTTGTTCAACATTTTGCAATGTTTTCGGAAGAGTAGCTTTTATATATATATTGAAATATATATGTATATATATATATATATATATATTCTGACCACGGGATAAACACTATTCTGATCACGGGATAAACTGCTCTTAAACCGCTTATATATATAAACACTATTCTGATCACGGGATCAGAATAATATTCTGATCACAACATGAACTTTCCGAGTAACGCGCCTGACCTTCCCCGAGTACTAGGTTGAACTTCAGCTAAAATGTGTTCAAATGGGGCTTGTGATATGCCGTTGGAAAGCTATGGACATCAGTATCATGACCCAAGTTAAATTTTTGGCAAAATGTAAGCGGTTTAAGAGCAGTTTTGAAAACCGTTTTTTCTTCATACAAAAAACGTGAATCGTATTTTTGATCGCATTTTTAAACTGTTTATCGGAATGAGGCAAATAATATGGCGTTGAAAAGCTGCTGCAAAACCGCTCCTTCCATATGTTGAAAGTTTTCTCTAATTCCCTACGGTTAAAGAGTAATTCAGAAAATCATAGAATTTCGCAAACCGAACAGCCGAGTTCATATTTTCGATGTCATTTCTAAACGGCTAATCCAATTAAGGAAAATAATATGGCTTTGGAAAGCTTATGAAAATGCGCTACTTTTTCATGTTAAAAGTTCTTTCTAATTTTGAACAGTTTAAAAGTAATTTAGAAAACGGTACAACTTCCATCAAGTTCATATTTTTGAGCTAATTTTTTAACCGTACGTCCAAATGCAGCAAATGATATGGCGTTGGAAAGCTTGAAGAAATGCGAAACTTTTTTCTATATATTGTTTCTCCTAATTCATTACGGTTTTATGTCAGTTTTGAAAATGGCTAAAAACGTATTTTTGCCGTAATTTATACAAACTTTATCGGAATGAGGAAAATAATATACCGCTGAAAAGCTACGGAAAATGCGAAACTTTTTCATGTTGATGGTTTTCTCTGAGTCCTAGCCGGTTTTTATGTAATTTCGAAAACGGCGAGATCACTCGTTCTGCCTTTATTTCGAAACAGATTCTTCGAAAATGCACCGCGTGAAGAACCTGACCTTCTTGGCGTGCGCACCTGAACTTCACTATGTTTTTTACATGTTTTTTTGCCCGCAACTCTCCATTCACTGCTCGTAGCTCTCCATCCACTCACCGAAATTAAGCAAGTGATATACCGATGGAAAGCTGTTGTAAACACGCAACTTTCCCGTGTTAATCATTTTTTCATACTCGCGGCGGTTTTAAAAGTTTTTCATCTGAAATTCATTCAATGTAGTTGGTGAACTTCCTGCTGTTCTCATGTTGAACTTCTGTGATATATTTTCATTTGTAATTTCTCATTCATTTCGTCAGTGTTACACAAATGATATTCTTTTTGTACAAACCTCTCTCACAATAATTTTTTTTAACTTTCTCCGACCAAGGACTTGAACTTACACAAATGATATTCCTGCCGTTTTGAAGTAAATTAGAAAATGACGAGATCATGATTTCTACCTTCATCGCGAATGGAAATGCACAGCGTGAAGTAGTTGAACTTCTCGGGCATGTCTGTTTGAACTTCACTTTGTTTTTGACGTGTTGTTTTTTGCACTGCGTGAAGTAGTTGAACTTCTGAGGCATGTCTGTTTAAACTTCACTCTGTTTCACTTTATTGTATTTTTCTTATATGAAATACACACCATCTAGCCGTTTTCACGTTGAACTTCTGTGATGTATTTTCGTTTATAATTTTCTAATCCATTCGTCGGTGTTACACAAATGATATTCCTTTTGTACAAATCACTCTCACAATAATTTTTTTAACTTTCTTCGACCGAGGACTTGAACTTATAACAACAAAACTTTCAGTCTTTGCTTTTGTTATTTTTTTAATACAAAATGCACACCGTGTAGTACGCGAACTTCTGGTAGTTATCAAATCCGAACTTCTCTCGGTTACGTGAAAATATCTGAGTTTTTTATGAATATTAATCTGGTTTTTTAATCTTTTTTATGAATTTTTGAAGCGGTCTATTTTTAAAAAGTTAAACTTCTTGTTATTTTATTTTTGAACTTCTAGTTTCCATTCTTTATTAACGAGGTAAATCTGAGTTTTATATAATCATCAAAATTCTCCATCTTTTTAATATGGACTTTCTAGTTTTATTTTTTCTTAATATTTTTTATAAAATTTTGAAGCGGTCTATTTTTAAAAAGTTTAACTTCTTGTTATTTTATTTTTGAACTTCTTGTTTCCATTCTTTAATACGAGGAAAATCTGAGTTTTCTATAATCATCGAACTTCTTGTTATTTTATTTTTCTAATATGGTTAAACTTTTGTTTCGAAAAGATACACCAATTTGTTTTAACCGTTTTTTGAAATAGAGCATACGATATACCATTCGGAATAGAGCATACGATATACCGTGTGGAAAGTTGTTGAATACATGGTGAACTTCTCTCACAAGAATTTTTGAACTTTCCCGGGTCGAGCACCTTAACTTCTAGCGACAAAAAAATTTAGACTTTGCATTTTTATTCTTTTTTTCTCATACGAAATGCACACTATGCAATACATGAACTTCTAGCAGTTATCAATTTGAACTTCTCTCGTGATTGAGATAATTATTTGAAAACACCAAAAAACAACATCTTCTTATGTGTTTTGGACATCTAAATACACCGTGTACCTATCTCACAAGAATTTTTGAATTTTGCCGGACCGAGAACTTGAACTTCTAGCAACAAAATTTTTAGCTTTGCCTTTTTATTATATTTTTCTCATACAAAATACACACCATGCAGTACGTGAACTTCCGGCAGTTATCAGTTTGAACTTCTCTCATGATTGAGATAATTATTTGAAAGCACCAAACACAACATCTTTTTATGTGTTTTTGGACATCTAAATACACATGAACCTCTCTCACAAGAATTTTTGAACTTTTCTGGGCCGAGCACTTGAACTTCTACCAACAATTTACTTTGCCATGAATTTTCCATTGAATCTCTTGTACTTTTTTTCCACAATGATTTAACTGACGACACCATATACATCATCATCGGGCCATATATAGTCATGAATCTTTTTATGTTCCTCACTACAAATCACACAAAGTAATCATGAATGTTTGAGAAATTGAACTTCTTTGTATATCACGCTCAACCATTGAAAGGAAGCTCTAGAAAAATTGGTACTTGCTTTAACTTTTTTTTGAGGCACAAACACAAAGACACACTAGGGCTAGAGAGCTTTGTTCCTCACCATATACTTTTTTTGAGGCACAAACACAAACAACTAATAAGAGCTAGAGAGCGAGGAAGCTTAACAAGTTACTACGTAATAATCAAACTACACTTTTGCTTAACCTTTTCTCCACACGTACTATAACTACTTCAAAAGTTGGTTCATCTATCGACCCATCTATTTCTGCCTTTCTGAACTCCTTGTACTGCTGGTAGCGCTCAGGTAGTCCGTCCCACTCATGTTCACCTGCACAAAAATTATATACTAGTGTAAACAATACAGGTACATATCCCAATTAAACAAAATTCTTTTTTTGTAAAGGTTAAACTAATCAGAGTAATTTGAATAGCAGGAACATTTATAGCCATGTAGTGTCCACTGATTGAGGACTAGGAGGACTAAACCTGACCTTCTCTGCGGGAAGAATGAGAGATCAACAGTGTCTCGCTGTCGAGCAGCAAAAAATCGAAACAAAATATGAACCTATCTCTGGAAGGTCAAAACGGCCTCCACGAGAAGATTGGGTGTGATGGTCCCGCTGTCGCTCGGGTTGTGCACGACAGCGGGTCAGGAGATAGCCCGCATCAGCGGGGCGCAATGATGAAGGCCACCACTGGCAACCCCTGAAGGTCAGGTATCGGTATGGTGCAGATCAGCATCGGGGACACGTGGTTGGCCGGATTCGTGGAAGAGCAGGGGCATGCAACAGACACCTAGTTTATGAACGAAAAATGTAAGACAAGTTTTCACGCAATTTTTCTGTTCATGGACAAATCACCTCATCAAACTAACATAGTTTTCAAGAATTTTAGAGAGAGGAAGAAGAAGGAGCATGGTGGTCAGGGCTAGCCATGAGAGGTGGAGGTGCAAAACAGGGACTTCACCAGTCGGATTCAAAGGAGTCCAAAGAGCACCAGGGGCAGTGGCGCTGCTCTCCAGAGTCAGATAAGAGGGGGATCGGGGGAGTTGAAGCACATTGGGTTGCGGCGACCTTGTATTGCGGCGTTGAACAGCCTTTGATGCTGCGGTGAAGGGAGGCAGGCACATCTTCGATTCCACAAGACAGGTATGATCCAAAAGAAGCA
Organism: Triticum urartu; assembly: GCF_056163025.1. Lineage (NCBI taxonomy): Eukaryota > Viridiplantae > Streptophyta > Magnoliopsida > Poales > Poaceae > Triticum > Triticum urartu. The sequence goes on from NC_141875.1 coordinate 167,267,339, forward strand.
CCATTTGTCAAACAACGCCCTCAATGATCCTCTCATCACCTCATAAAGCCAAAAAAATAGCTTACAAATCTCCCAGGAATTTTACAACTCTGTGGTGAGTGAAGGAAGAATGACTGGTTTCAGTCCCGCCAGTCTATATATTGGGCACAGCGGGCACTCATTTGGGGCCTGCCAAAGCAGCAGTAAACGAAACGTGTTAGTGCGTATTTGAAATGTGTCCGCCCAGGGACCGAATACTTTGCAACCCACTAATACCGAATGAAGGAAAATACTAACCATTGCAGCAATTTAAGTCAGTCACGAGGCGACGGGCTTTAGATATACAGCCTAGCCAATGCTTCTTCCATGCATGGCTAGTACTCTGTCTGACTTGTTGCAAGTCAATCGACAGCACTCCAATGGCGAAAACAATAGCCACCAACAGCACATGTCTGACTTGAAGAAGGAAGAAGGGAGGAAGTAGGACGGCGTTGCATAGGAAGTTGGGCGGCGGCGCGCTAGTTGCGTAGCCGAGGGAGGAAGCAGAGCGGCGACGCGTGAGATGCAGAGCTCAGAGAGGTAGCAGGGCAGAGGCGACGGCGCTGGAGGGATCAACGACGGAGTATGGGAGAGGTCTTTCACGGCGGCCAACTGCAGGTCCTTGTCTCCTCCGGCTGAAGGTCAACGCCTCCTCCGGCTGCAGGATATACATAAAAAGCTTGTGTGCACCGAGGGTAGCTCAATGCGGAGACTCTGGCAGCAACATGGAGGAAGAGGGGCATCAACAACATGGAGGAGGGCACTTATCTGCACAGCGGCGCCGGAGCCGGCAGGTCTCCCGAGAGGAGGAAGGTGGCAGAGCGGGGTGGCGTTGGTGGCTCTCATGCCGGCGGTGGTAGAGGAGGAAGGCCGCGGCAGGAGAGCACGAAAGTCGCAGGGGCAGAGGAGGAAGGTCGCAGGGCTGGTGGATCTCCGGCGATGGAGGTTGTGGCGCTGAGCCACGCGCAGCCATCGCAGCAATGCGGCGGCGGTACCACGGAGGCGCACGAGCATGGTGGGCGGCGGCGGGGTCTCTTTGTAGGGGTGCGGCGGCGGGGTCTCTTGGAAGGGGGTGCGGCAGCGTGGTTCTCCGGGGATTAAAGTATAAAAAATTAAGAAAAGAAAGCAAAAACCAAAAACCAAAAACATGAAAAAGAACAAAACAGAAAATAAACAGGTGTTTCCCCCCACACGTGGGCCGGTCCAGATGCTCGCGCGCTTCAGCGGGTCAGACCCCTCGACTCGCTGAACACGAGACATATTGATGCCCGTAGAAGACCATACCATAGCTATCGAAGGGCCATAGGCCGTTCTTTAATAAGAAGTAAGGGGGAATACAAGAGGCAAGACAGTCTAGGCGCTCTAGAGCTGTCTGCTGACAGAGTATGAACTCTGAAGAAACAAAGAAAGCAGGCCCAACCTGAGCCCACACGAAGACTAGAAAAGAGAAGAAACTAAAAGAGATCGCTAACACAGCCAGCAGCTCTCCAGGCCCTAATATCATCTCTGATTAAATCCAGCAACCTGTCAATGCTACACGCCATATGCTCAAAAATTCTGGCATTCCGTTCCTTCCAAATCCTCCAGTGCAGCAGTATGGTAATGGTGTCAAAATTGCGCCGATCGTTCTTGGGAACCTCCTTTGTTGCAGTCAGCCACCAGTCTTCAGTACTGATGAAACTATCATTCGGAATTCGAAAATCAGCGTGCGTCCATTCCCTGAATTTCATCCAAACCTGCTGTGTGTAGGCGCAATGCACAAAAAGGTGTGTACGGTCTTCATGAGTCAAGAGGCACAGCGGGCAGTTTCCATTAGAAGGCCAACCCCTATGCTCCAGGTTATCAGCGGTTAAGCACCTTCGATGTACGGCAAGCCACATAAAGAATTTGCATCTCGGAGGAGCCTTGGATCTCCAAATCGGCTTGTGGCAAGCAAAATGAACATTAGCAACAAAGAACATGCTATATGCACTGCTAACCAAGAACTTGTTGTCCGCAGTCCACTTCCAGACTAGGCTATCTGGAACACCAACAGATAAAGAGACGCCTTGAATTATGTCCCAAACTTTGAGGTATTGAGCCATGGCCTGGACCGAAATCCCACCTGTGATACCCTTAATCCAGTTACGATTGTGGAGTGCCTCCTTGACAGAGCGCCCAGAATCCTTGACAAAGGAGAACAAAGTTGGAGCCAAATCCTCGATGGAGCATCCTCCATGCAGCCACTTGTCAGTCCAAAATTTGGCCCTCTGTCCATCCCCTAGACAGATTGAAGTGGACACTTTAAAGAGGGATGAGACCTCCTTTTCTTGAGCCTCTGGTAGCTGATGCCATGGCCTTTCCTCGGCGTCCCATCTCAAACATGGCCACCGGCAGCGGAGAGCATAACTGTACCATTTGAGGTTCAGCACACCCAAACCACCACACACCTTGGGCATGCATACCCTAGCCCAAGGTAGCAGGCAGTGTCCACCACTTATATCGCTATCGCCTTTCCAAATAAAACCCCGACATCTCCTATTGATGATCTTCAGCGCCCACGCTGGCAACGGCAGAACCGTCAGAAAGTGAATTGGCAGGGCCATGAGCACTGATTGGGTGAGTGTCAAACGACCCGCGGGAGCCATCAGCTTCGGTTTCCGACCCTTCATCTTGCATGAATACTTGTCAATGAATGGTAAAATATCCTGACGCCGCAATCTGAAAATCGACGGAGGCAACCCAAGGTACTGCAAAGGAAAGTGATTCGACTGACATGAGAAGTGTTGAGCCACACTAGCAGAAATAGAGTCGTCACTCCTGATGCATGTGACAGTGGTCTTCTGCATATTGATGCGGAGGCCAGTTGCCTCACCGAACAGCCTAAGAATGGCTGATATAACCTCCATATCCCGCAAGCAAGGCCAAAAGAAGATAACTGCATCATCAGCGAAGAAGGAAGCTCTTGGAATGTTGAGAGGAAGGCTCAAATCTGACAGCAGTTTATTCTGCGTAGCCCAAAGGAGCATGGCTTGTAGAGTGTCCATGGCCAATATGAAGAGCGCCGGAGACATCGGGTCCCCTTGTCGCACACCGCAGCCAAGTGAGAATGGCTCGCAAGTCTCACTATTGACCAATACTGACGAGGACGCGGTGCACAGCAAGCCACATATCCAGGAGCACCAGCGCATGCCAAAACCCCTCCTGGTCAAGATTTGAATTATGAACTCCCAAGACAAAGTATCAAAAGCTTTGGAAATATCGATCTTCATAAGCACTGCAGGGGAATTCTTTCGATGGAGTAGTCTGGCCACATTACGAACAAACTTGAAATTCTCATGTATGCTCCTCCAATTAATGAATGCACTTTGGACTTGTGAGATAAGCGATGGCAGCAAGGGAGCAAGCCTCACAGCCAGAACCTTAGCAAAGATTTTAGCAGCCCCATGTATTAAATTGATCGGTCTGAAGTCGGCCACTTGCAGAGAACACTCCTTCTTGGGCAGCAAAGTGATGATGGATGAATTAAGCCGGCCAAAGGAAGCAAAATTGCTCTTGTAGAGCTCTTGCATAACCGCCATAAAATCCTTTCTGATGATATCCCAGCAAACCTTGTAGAATAGACCCGAGAAGCCATCCGGCCCAGGGGCACGGTCAGAGGGCATCTCCATGCTCACTTGTTTGACCTCTGTGTCAGTAAAAATAGCTTCAAGGCCGCTAGCCAAGTGTGGGGGGAGACAATGGATGTTGAGCTGGTCCAGCTTCAAGGAAGATGTCAGCTGTGCAGGTGTGCCCATCAGACCACAGTAGAAGTCCCGCACCAGATCAAGTTTATCTTCCAGAGCCGAAACCGTGCGCTGACCATCTCTAAGGAAAGGGATCCGATGCTTCCGCCTAGGACCATTGGCCTTCATGTGAAAATATTTCGAATTAGCATCTCCCTCCTTTAAGTCACGTATCTTTACCCGCTAGCGCAGCCGGACCCTTTCACAAGAAGCAAGCGCGAGGCATTTACCCTTCAAGAAAGCTTTAAGGCGACGTTCCTCCTCTGACAAGGATCTGAATTCCTGCGCGCAATCAAAGCGCAAGATCAACTCATTTGCAATTTGAAATTGCAAATTCATGAAGTTTTGTTTCCTTTGCCCCCAGCTTCTAAGTGCCTTAGCAGTACGTTGTAGCTTGATGCTGAAAATCAACATAGGATCATTAGCAGAAACCTCTTCTTCCCAGGCAGCTTTAACTGTGTCCATAAACCCTGGCAACTTGACCCAGAAATTTTCAAACCGGAAGCGGCGAGATTTCGGCCGAACAGAAGAGCAGGTCAGCAGTAAAGGACAATGATCTGAAATGCTAGAGCTGAGTGGCAACAGATCACTGATGGGGTAAATATCCTCCCATGCATTATTAAACAGTAAACGGTCCAATCTGGCCATCACAGCGCGCTCTTGATCATTGCACCAAGTATACCTCCTACCCACCAGCGGCATGTCATGAAGTCCCAGAGTGTTAATAGCGTGCCTGAATTTGTTCGCCAACCTCCTGTTAATCCGATGCGTGCTGCGCTCTGCTTCACTACACACCAAGTTAAAATCACCATTCAAAATCCACGGTCGTTGAACATCTCTCCCAATCTCCACAATTTCCTCGAGGAATCTGATTTTATCAGCATTGCCTTGAGACCCATAAACAGATGTTACCAGCCATTCTTTTCCATCTGCCAAGGAAGTAACCTTAATGGTTATAGAGAATTCCCCCTTGTGTTCTATAGAGACCAATAGGCTATCAGATTTCCAAGCAAGCAAGATCCCCCCTCTGGTACCATCGGCTGGAATAAAATCAAAGCCATCAAAGGCAGGGCCCAAAGTTTGCCCAACCACCACAATATCCACCACAACCAATTTGGATTCTTGAAAACAAACAAGGGAAACATTGTAAGTTTGTAGAAATAGACGGACAGAGCTACGCCTAGCAGGGTTATTAAGCCCCCTGACATTCCAAACCAACACACCAACAGACATGTCCATGACATACACTCCGAAACCCAAAGAAAAGAACCCCCTAAGCACCACATGACTCTACTGACTCCGAGAGAGAGAAGGCCGAGAAGCCCTCATGTGCAGGCTCATCGAAGTCCACACCATCAGGGTTGAAGAGAGCAGCAATGGCCCTAATGTGGTGAGGAGCGAGAGGCTTGTCAAACAGCTTGAGGTATTCATCCAGTGCTTCCTTGGTCACCTGCTCCTCTGCGTTAATTACGCCCATACGGCGCAGGAGAACAGTTTGGGCACGGTGGTAAGGTCCCTTGTTTACGCCATCGTTTTTTTGCTAAGACGAGCACTCCGTCGAGGGGTGAAATTTGGCGGGATAACCTTCTTGCGCCGAACGGGAGCTGATGCCACCGGCCTCGGTCCCAGAATGGAAGGCTTGGGTGTGGCACCAATCCCACCCACCAGCGTCTCTTCAGCAGTATGGGGGCCGAAGACTTGCACATTTTCCTCCGTCATCGCCAACGGTGGAAGCAGCTTACTTGGGCTCAGAGGGATGGCAAAAGGTGTCTGCACGGGACTCTGGCAGGATATCGCCATGTCCATTCCCCGTTGCTGAACAACAAGTGTCTTGAGGCCCTGCGGCTAGTCATCAGAATTGGGGGGAACCACCTCAGTAGTCATTGCAGCAGGATGCAAAGCTGCAGGCGAGTTGCGTAGACCCGACGGCTCCTTAGTTGAGTGAACCGAAGCATCATTGGCCTCAATGTTCGAGAAGAAAGAGAGCCGGCGCGGGGACAGTGGCAGGTGGAGTGTTGCCCTGCCGGAGGGAGGCGTCGGGACACCAGCCGCCGATCCCACAGCTGTGGTGGCGAAACATCCATGCCCTGCCGGCGTGTCCCCACATGCCGCAGATCCTACAGCCGTGGAGGCACATCCAGAAGGCGCCGGGGTGGCCGACGTGCATGCATGAGCTGATAGGTCCGTCGCTCCCGGCGTGAGAGCAAGAGCTGCTGAACCCACCGCCCTGAGTGCCGGTGAACCCGACGATGAGTGCACTTCAAACGGAGTCACAGTGCTCGAGCCAGCTGAGCACGACCTGGAGCGCGCCGTGGATGTGGCTGCAGCTATCCGGAGCGGAGGAGACATGCCGCCTGCTGGCGCCAGTAAACCGTTGGCCCTGCGCCTGCCCCAGTCGCCCGCTATCCCAAAGCCTCCCGAGCCACCAAAGGGGTGTGCACCTGAGCGAGGATTAGGGCCCATCCCGGTGCCATCTACTCTCCCTCTGAAGCAAAAGCTGGAGTAATCATGTCGCCTTGTAAGATCCTCATCTTCGTCGGGCTCGTAGTCCTGGTGGAATTCCATGAAGGGGGTACTGCGATCCACTACATCCAACACATGTATGTTGAGAGGATGGATGAGGGTGAGCCGCTCGGACGGTGGCGCGGGCGGCGGTAGGGTCAGTGGGTGCTCCGGCTCGAAGGAATTTGGCAGACCCACGGGATCCGGGACCTCCAAATCGTAGATTTTTGGGATGCCTGGCGGATTGCGCATCCAGGTAGTAACATCCAGTTGCCAATGATCTTCTTGTGGCAGGATTTCCACCAGTTGGCCCTATAGCTTGTTGACGAGCTGGCTGATGGTGCCCCACTCCCAGGCGTTTGCCGGCAGTCCTTCAATACCCAACTTGCAGAAGAAACCAAGCTTGCCACTACTTGCCTGAGCACTCCTATGCCAGCGCCGAAAAGCAACCGGAACACCAGCACATCTGACTCTTCCTGAACTAGTGAGTACTCTGTCGCAATCTGCAGCAGAGGCAAACGAGATGAAGAAGTCATCTGGATGCGTTACCTCCACCCTTACATGCCTCCTCTCCACCCACAGGACCTGGCCAAGGCGAGGACCAAGGCCTTCGGCGAGACCGCGGGCCTCCTCCCCTGAACTGTGGCGAGAAGGGCGCGGTTTCTGAAGTCCGCCTCCAGCTCTTCCATCCTTGGTGTGCGCGAGATGATTCCGCCGCCCCTTTCTGGCCGTAGATCTGGATCCCCATGAGAGTAGAGTTCACCGGGGAAGCGGGCCTGGGCGAGGGGAGGGTAGTGAGCCATATCTCTGCGCGGTGGCGGGCGACGGGAGGGGGGCGTGGTGTGGCTGGCTGGCGGCGGCGCCGGAGGGTAGGCGGGGCTGAGATCTGAGCGGAGGTGGATCGTGAGGAGCCGAAGAAGGGAAGGAGTAACGGCCTCGAGCAATATGACCAGTGAGACAGTAGCGATGGCAACGAATCTTGCCAGTACACTTAGATTTATGGTGGCCAGATTCCAAGCATTTAAAACATCTGCCCACCAACCACCGAGGGATCCGAGGTTTGAAGCCGTCTGGCTTGGTCACGGTGGACGGGAACTCATCCAAACGGCGCAGACGACAGCGGCTCTCCACAAGAGTCCAACCACCGTTGTCTGGTTCCAGATCCAGCGAGGCTGGGCGGGACCGACCGGGGAGCGGCGCGGTTGAAGACAACCCAGAGACCATGATGTCACGGAAGGAAACGAACGGAGCAAGGGCGCTATCTGGCCGTCGGAGATCGGAGCAATCGCCCGACAGGTGGGGCAGTGGCTGGGGTTGAGAGCTGGCGGCGCGCCGGTCATTGATTGGGGCGCTGGAGGCGGCGTGCGCATGGCAGCGAGCGGACCGTTGGGGCGCCATTAAGCAAGAGCAGTTCCTCTACCATACCATAGCAAATGCACTGCAACAAGCCCAAAGATACCATAGCGAGCCGTACTGTAGCAGACCACGATACTGCAGCGAACATTTTTTAAAATTTTGAGACAAGGGTAATTTTTAAATAACGAATCTTTTACTAAAAACGTAAAAAGTTTTTGAAATCACTAATTGTTTTTTTAAAAAGCTGAACAATTTTTGATATTTTGACATTTTTAAAACAGGGGCAAAAATTGTAAATCTAAATATTTTTTGAACATGGATATTTTTTTAAAAAACATATCTTTTTTAATTTGTTAACAATTTTTGAAAATAGCAAACGCCACCGGCTGGTCACTGAAGCCGGAGTGAATTTCTCGGCCGCCGCACCTGTTTAATGCCGACAGACGGACGGATGGACATCCGACCTCCATGCGGTAGATAGTCATCTTGTCGCCCTGTCTGATCACGTATCTCTAGCATTAAACAGGCATGGGGAACGGGACGCGTCACGGGAGGCGCTCTCGATTGACACATCGCTTCAGTGCCGACTCCATCGATTAACTGCATTTATCTGTGTCGGCATGAATGCGACGCGAAAAGCGAAGGTGCGGTTCTGCGGGAGCGGACGTAGGCGTGAAAGAGGTTTTTAGGTGGATTAGGGCGTTGGACACGTACGTGGCAACCACCCGGACGCCCACGAACCTCCCCTGATTGGCGTCTGTTTTGCGGGGAACGGAGGCACGGTCGTGTCTGCGGATAAATACAGGTCCATATGGGATAGTAAACTATATCCATACATCTTGCCTTGAACGTTTGTATGCATTTTGAGGGTCCACACTGAAGGTGCCCTTAGGGCATCTCGGACGTCGTTCTTTACAACAAACACGTTATTTATTTGCAGACTGGGTTGAACCAGTTGCGGACATAGATGTGCAGGAGTCTCCCAATCAAGTGTATTCCCTAAACGTCCATCCAGGTCTGGCAAATTTCATTTAAAATATATAGCAATAAACAAGTAAATTAAAGTATGGTGTTCATAGCGCTTGATCACAACAAAAATACGCTTGTGTTTATAGTTTCTACATGCGATGGCAATCCATGCAGAAAAGGCATGTTTGCCCTGCCAGACCAACTGTGTGAGCCTCCTCGCTCACTCTGCCGCTGGCTCGTTCTCACCATCCGCCTCCTTTTCTGTCGTCTTCGTCTTGGCCGTCAAGCGCTTTAACTGTTAGGTAACGTGGCATGCAATTTCAAAAAAATTCCTACGCTCACGCAATATCTATCTAGGAGATGCATAGCAACGAGAGAGGGAGACTCTGTCCACGTACCCTCGTAGACCGAAAGTGGAAGCGTTTGATGTCGGTGCAATAAACCCTGGGTCTGTTGCCCAGACTATGCACAAACACGAGAATAAGATTGAAGCACCAACCCAAACCAGGATGCAAGAAGTCAAGAGATTCGAAGAACCAGTATGCAGCTCAGAGAGACTAAGGCCAAGCCAGAGAAGCAAGATATCGCCAAGAGAAGGGCCTCCCTTGCCGGACAGGTGAGCCCAGTAAGGGACAAGGCCACCCCCATAAGCAGACAACCAAGACACCCCGGCAGGGCCCTGTCGGGGCTCGCGGAGGCGAAACCACCTCACCAACCACTCGAGCACGACCTACGTAGTCCATCAGTGCGGTGTCAAGCCGCAAGGTGATTAAGTGGTAGCCATTCGCCACATGGCTGCCATTTCCTACAGAAGAAACCCACAGGTGACACCCGTCCTCGACATGTCAATAGAACAGGTGCGGAGCTGGCAAAATAGCCCGGCAAGTCTTGTCGGGCAACCAGTGATGTGACACTAAGCGGTGCATTTAATGCGTCCTGTCAGCCCGTAGAGTTAGGTATGATAGCACTATTTGCTACATATCAATGCATAATGACTACTTTGCCATTATGGTGACCCCTTAATCTATAAAAGGAGGCCCATGGCAACCATAGAAAGGGTTGGAAAGTTGATGAACCCTCACCCCCATACGCGCGTAGTCACTACTGCCCTTAGGCAACCCCTGCCGGACAAGTGTACTACGCTTCGCCACCTCCATTAATCCATCAAAGCAGGAGTAGGGTTTTATGCCTCACGGCGGCCCGAACTTGGGTAAATTGCCTGTGTGTTCTCTGCCCTGCTGCCGTGCGCTGGTCTGCTCTTTGTGCAATGTGACGTCCCCCTGCCGAACCAGCAAGGGGCCTCCTGGTCCCATAGGTGGCCGCGGATATCCCGCGACATCTTTGGCACGCCAGGTAGCGGGCTCGCTTGCGCGAACCTGAAAGCGTGCGCAGCACATCATCTTCATCACCACCTTCATCTTCGATGATGCCATCGACCATGGCGCCCAAGAAGAAGCCCGGTACTTCGGCCATCCATCCACCTTGAAGGCTCCGCCGCCCGCGGCCTCTAGTGCCGCGGGGGGGTGCGGAGGCACTCGAGGACGTGAACGCTGCTGGGGATGTGGTTGGAGAAGGTGGTGCCATCACCACTTCCCCCGCGGCCGACACGGAGGCAGGAGACATCAGAGGAGAACAGCATCAGCAGCACCTCGAAGGTCATGCTCCACAAGGTCCAGGTGAGGGGGTCACTCCGTCCACACCCCCTCCTGTCACCGACGGGCACAGCCGCAGCAAAGGCGCTCAGTCCGGGGTAGGCCATCGCCCTCTGGCTGCCCCCGCCACGGGAGCGACCGCGGCGCGTGCGCCACCTCCCGGACGAGTCAATCAGACCGCCGCGCTCGACGGAGCGCTGAACCTCGAGCACCATCGCCGCGCAAACCCGTTGCCCAGGTGGTCGTTCCACAGCAGCGTGGGCGTGGCACCGCCGCCGCCGCTGGCACCATCAAGAGCCAGGCGACAGTGTGGTCGACGTCATTGACATCTATGCCAAGCACAACCACTGAGGCTATGACGCGAGCTCAGCTGCTCTTGAGGTTTCCGCCAGCAGCCGAGCAGGTGGATAAATGGCGTGCCACCATCCAAAGCCTGCTCGGTTTCACCGAAGCTGGGGGCTCATGGCGAGCTAGCCTTCCACAACCTCCCCAAGCGACAGCAACCGTCCGTACTGCTGGTCGTACGGAGAGGGTCATCCCCACGGTGCGGTCCCCACCACGGCAGCCGGCACGGGCGCAGCAGAATCAAGATTCCGACGACATATCGATGGCCTCTTCTGATCCTCGAGCACATCCAGGCCAACGTCGAGCCTCGGAGGATAGGCGGCGGGGAGACGTGTGTGTCGTTGTGAAGCGGCGCCGCAACGACCTTCACCCGACCGACGGGTGCGACAGCCTCAACGTCGATGAGCCTGCGCTCGGTGTTGGTGTGTGCCTACCTTTCGAGGTCGGCTACCCTTCCTTTACACGAGAGCTGCAGCAAGTCCGTTGGCCTTTCGTTTGCACGTTCAAGCCAGAGATACCTGAGAAGTACGATGGGAGGTTGAACCCGGCAGAGTTCCTGAGCATCTACACCATCGTTGTTCAGGCTGCCGGGGAATAGATGAGAAAGTGTTCGCCAACTACTTCCCTTTGGCCCTCAAGTCCAATGTGAGGTCTTGGCTGATGCACCTGCCGGAGAACTCCATTTCGTCATGGGCAAACCTGTGCCACGAGTTCATCGATGCCTTCACCGGTGGCCACCAAGAGCCCGGCAGGCTCAACGACCTGCAACTCCTCCAGTAGAAGGAAGGAGAAACTCTCCGTAAGTATTTGCATAGATTTGGTAAAGTTCATAAAAATATTCCAAATATCCATCCGGTAGCCATTATAGCAGCTTTCCAGTCCAATATGCACAATCGTCGCATTCGTTCCAAGATGAACGTGTGGTTGCCCAAGACTGTGAAGGAGTTGTACACACTGGTGGATAAGTGTGCTCGGATGGAGGAAGGAAGGAAGTTGCCCGGAGAGGAAGATTGCACCAATGTTGATTCAGAGGATGAGGATGAATCAACCAGTCAGAGGAAGGGCAAGAAGTGCAGTAAGAAGCCAAGAGATAAGGCAGTGATGATTGTGGAAGGTTCGGGCACACCTAGTACCGGCAAGAAGGCCAAGGCTGAGGCCCCGGGCAAGGAAGCTGCCGCTTGCACTGCCTGCCAGGAAGCCGTTGCCGCTGAGAAAGCTAGGAAAGGCGATGGGCCATACTACAAGATCCATCAGACCAAGGACCACGACCTTCAGGAGTGCTACCAGGTTGAGCAGCTTGTCAAGAAACATAGGGCAGAATGACAAGGAAAAAGGTCAGAATGCCGCTGGCGGTAAGGGCCGAGGTGGTGAAGCAAATCGCCCCGGCAAACCCTTTCAGAACCAAGGAAAGCCCGCCAGGGGTCAAGAGAAGGAAATCTATGATGATGTGAGTGATGGAGGGGATGAAAAGGAAACCAGTGAGCAGGAGTTTCAGAAGGCCACTCATGCCCTATGCATTGATTGGGTGCATCCTTGCACGCCTCTCACCACCAGCTCAAGCGATGGGCACGAGAGATCAATGTCGTGCAGTCAGCACCAGAGGCCCGGAAGCGGCGCAAATGGTCTCGCACACCCATCATCTTTGATGAAGACGATCACCCTGGCCGCACCACTGCAGTAGGATGCTTGCCATTGTTTGTCTCCCCAACAATTCATAACCTCAAGGTCACAAAGATGCTAGTGGATGGCGGGGCCGGGTTGAAACTGATTTCCCCGGCAGTCATCAACAAGCTTCAGATAGGAGAAGAAGAGCTGGAGGTTACCAGAACGTTTCAAGGAGTTAACCCCGGCAGGAGCCATCCTAAAGGGAAGATTACGTTGTTGGTGATGTTTTGGAGAACTGAACAATCAGACTGAGAATATTGTGTTTGATGTGGTTGATCTCCCCCTGCCATACAATGGGATTCTTGGACGCCCGGCCCTAGCCAAGTTCATGGCAGAATCCCACTATGCTTACAACACCTTGAAGATGCCTGGGCCACTGGGGGTCATCACTATCCCATCAGATGAGAAGGATGAAATTATTTGTGTGGATAAGATGTACCGGGTTGCAGTCGCGGCAGAGGCAGCGACAGCGGCAACTCCCTCCAAGGAAAGCAAAGCAAAGAAGAGGGATTGTAGGACCTCCGGCAAGGAGTCCGGGAAGCGTGCCCCCTCCGAGTGCACGGTACCCGCTGACAACGTGCCGGAGTGTTCCAACAGCAAGAGATCCAAGGTTGCTGCACCCCAAGTGAAGAAGGTCCCGGCAGGGCTGGCTGGTGTTGATGGTACTTTCACCATCAGCGCTACCCTTGATGACAAATAGGAAAGCGCGCTCGTTGCCTTCCTATGGGTGAATATCGACGTGTTTTCCTGGCAACCATCTGATATCCCCGGTGTTCCCAGGGAGGTAATGGAGCACCACCTTGCTGTCTGCCCACATGCTCGACCTTCCAAGCAGAAAGTCTGGAAGCAGGCCTTGGAGAGGCAGTAGTTCATTGCCGAAGAGATCGAGAAACTAGAGGCAGCTGGATTGGTTAGAGGAGTACTACATCCTACGTTGTTAGCAAATCCAGTGGTAGTCCGGAAGGCAAATGGGAAGTGGAGGCTTTGCATTGATTTCGTAGACCTCAACAAGGCTTGCCTGAAGGACCCATTTCCCTTGCCATGCATCGACCAGATTGTGGATTCCACTTCAGGTTGTGATTTTCTCTCCTTTCTAGACGCATACTACGGATATCACCAGATCTTCATGTCCAAAGAAGATGAAGAGAAGACATCATTCATCACTCCATGTGGTACGTACTGCTTTGTTCGCATGCCATTCGGATTGAAGAGTGTCGGGTCCACTTTTGCAAGGGCAGTCCAGATTGAGTTTGAGCCATAGTTGCATAGAAATATAGAAGCCTATATGGATGATATTGTGGTCAAAACCAAGGATAAGGCCACCCTTATCCAGGATTTAGGAGACGTTTGCTAATCTGCGCAAGATCAATTTGAAACTTAATTCGAAGAAGTGTGTGTTTGGTGTTCCCTCCAGCAAGATACTTGGTTTCTTCGTGTCCCATCGGGGGATCGAAGCTAACCCCGATAAGATCAGAGCCATCGAGCAGATCCAGGCGCCAAGGGCAGTTAAGGATGTGAGGCGCTTGACGGGATGCGTTGCCGCACTAAGTAGATTCATCTCCAAGTCTGCCAAGCATGCCCTGCCGTTCTTTAAAATTTTGGAGAAGGTAGGGCCTATGAAGTGGACCCCGGAAGCAGATGCAGCTCTACAAGAGTTGAAGGCATACTTATCATCTGTGCGTACCTTGGTTGTGCCCAAACCCCAAGAACCGTTGTTGCTATACTTGGCGGCAACCAACCAAGTGGTCAGTGCGGCCTTTGTAGCACAACAAGAAGTAGATGAGGCAGAAGGTGAGCAGAAAATAGAAGAGGCGGATAAGGATCGGGACATCAATGAGCACGACAGCGAGAACGACCCCAAGAATGCGGCAAGGAAGAAAGTGGTGCAACGCCCAGTGTACTTTGTCAGCTCCTTGTTACAGGGGGCTAGATCGAGGTACTCTAGTGTGCAGAAGTTGATCTTTGGCCTCGTTATGGCCTCAAGGAAACTGCGCCACTACTTCCAAACCCATGAGATCCACGGTTGTCACTCGTTTTCCGCTGCAAAGGATACTCCGAAACCCTGAGGCTACTGGAAGAATAGTGGAGTGGGCTTTGGAGTTATCCAGCTTTGTTTGAATGAGAGCACGTCAACTATTCAGAGAAGGGTGTTGGCAGAGTTTATTGCAGAATGGACACCAACCCATGATGAGGAAATAACAGAGACGACTCTCCCCGGCAAGGAATCACCCCAAGAATGGATTATGTATTTTGATGGTGCTTTTTCCCTATAAAGTGTAGGGGCTGGTGTGCTTCTTGTTGCCCCCTTAGGGGAGCACTTGAAGTACGTCATCCAAATGCATTTTGCCCGGGAAGAAGCCACCAACAATACAACTGAGTATGAAGGGCTCCTTGCCGAGCTCGGGATTGCAGCAGAATTGGGAATTAAGAAGCTGATCATTTGAGGAGATTCACAACTTGTGGTGAGACAAGTCGACAAGGATTATCAAAGTCCATTGATGGAAGCATATGTCGAGGTGGTGAGGAGATTGGAGGAACACTTTGATGGGTTGCAAACAGAGCACGTACCCCGTGCGAAAAATAGTATAGTTGATCACCTGTCAAAGTGTGTTGCGTAGAAGCTTCCTGTGGAACCAGAAACTTTTGTTCTCTGTCTCTCTCAGCCCTCCGTATCACCAGCAACAATGGCCAAGGAGAAAGTTGGACTATAGTAAGCCTCTCCCGGTCGAGCCGTCCGCTCCCGGCAGAGACTCTGCCAGAAACAACTCCTCATAGCCTTCCGGACCACGCCCTCCAACTGGGCCCATGGACCCCGCGAACGAGGATGGTGCTCTTGCAGTAGAGGAGGTGTCGCTAGTCCTCGTTGCCGAGCCCCAAGCTCCAACTTGGGCAAGGCACATCGTCCACTTCCTCTAGACCGGAGAACTCCCCAGCGACCAAGATGAAGCTGAAAGAGTAGCCCGGAGGGCCGGTATGTATCAGTTTGTCGATGACACTCTATACAGAAGGAGGCCCATCGATGTGAAATTGAAGTGTGTATGCCGGAAGGATGGAAAGGAACTGCTGGCTGAGATTCACAGGGAATGTGCGGCCCACACATTGGATCAAGGGCATTAGTTGGGAAAGCATTACGGCAAGGATTCTATTGGCCCACAGCCCTCCAAGATGCGGTTGAGCTCGTCACGACATGTGAGGCCTGCCAGTTCCATTCCAAGAAAATGCACCTGTCTGCCCAAGCCCTTTAGACAATCCCTCTCTCATGGCCATTTTTTGGTCTAGGGGCTCGATATCCTCGGCCCCTTCTCCCGAGCAATCGGGGGCTTTGAATTCTTATTTGTTGCCATCGACAAGTTTACAAAGTGGCCGGAAGTGACTGCCGTGAGAAAGGTGACTGCCCAGTCAGCTATCAAGTTCTTGAAAGAATTGGTGTGTCGTTTTGGAGTTCCGGCAAGGATCATTAACGATAACGGCACCCAATTTACGAGCCACGCCTTCATGCAATATGTTTGTACCCTCGGATGCAAGATCTCATTCACCTCTGTGGCACCCCCCGGAGCAATGGACAAGCTGAGAGGGCGAACACTAAAGTGCTACCTGGACTCAAGACAAGAACCTTTGATACGCTGCAGAAGCACGGCAGGCGGTGGATCGAGGAGCTGCCGATAGTTCTCTGGTCCCTCAGAACGACACCTAACCAAACTACCGGGCAGACTCCCTTCTCCCTGGTCTACGGGGCAGAAGCAATTATCCCCACGGAACTCATTTACGGGTCCCCTCGAGTGCTTGCCTACGATGTAGTAGCGCAAGATTAGAACCGGCGTGACGACGTTGTGCTACTCGAGGAGAACCGTCTCCGGGCTGCTACGCGTGCTGCATGCTACCAGCAAGCCCTGCATCGCTATCATAGTCGCGGGGTTCATGCCCGGTGTTTTGGGGAAGGTGATCTTGTCCTTAGGCGCGTTCAATCCGCCAAGGGTACACACAAGTTATCACCGAAGTGGGAAGGCCCTTAGCGGGTGGTACGAGTCACCAGACCCGGCGCAATCCGTCTGGAGACCGGGGATGGCACTCAGTTGCAAAACTCATGGAATATTGAGCATCTCCGCAAGTACTACCCGTAAGGCGCAGCTGTCGGGCCCTGCCCGGCAGCCATCCTTTTGTACAGGCCTTGCCTCAGCTGCATGTAACCCCTTGTACGAAGCCGGGGCGATGACCCCGTGCAAGATAAAATAAAGAAGCGTTGTAGGGGGGGCCCAACTAAGATTGCATGCATGCATGAGCACACCAAGATCACTGCATAAGCATTTCATGAGCATTTGCATATGCATATAGATAGGATTGCATCATGCATTCATTCTCATTTACATGGAGTTGTAGGTTCCTGCCGTGAACTTGGCTTCTTCAAGAAATTGAGAAGATGCCCTGACACTGCAATCCCCGGCAATCCAAACAGATAAGTTCTACCTCTTGTCCGTTAGTGTTCTGTAAGCTATAACTTTGCATGAGAAAACTTCATTTCTACTTGAGACTTAGGTGCTCCCATCCACGACTCAAACGTTGCTTTGGGTCGTAGTGGCCTTTGATAAAAAGGAGTTGGCGGGGGGCCGACCCCTCTGTCTGTTCCCCGGTAGACGTAGTTCTCCGACTGACAAAGAGGGTGCCGGCAGGATAGCCTGCCGGGGATAACTCGTTTATTTACATTAAAGAGGCATTCCATGTCTGCATGGACATACTCATGCACGGGTTCCTGACAAGGTTCATCTTTTTCGTTAACATGCAGATACAAGTACAAGCATTACATAACACAAAGATGGACTCGAGGGATTACATTTATTTGAATTAGAATTTGGCGATTGCCTACAAGTTTAAGATTGAAAAAAGATAAGTGCTCTGTAATGCCATTTCTTGTCCCTCTCCCCCTAGGCATGGTCATCAAAGACGAGGAGGGCAAAAGGAGCGCCTGGGCAGTAGCCCAGCCCGCTCCCGATGGGCTCCAGGAGAGGTAGCCCAGTGAGAATGGGAGCACGAGGGAACGCCTCAATGGAGAGCATGGTAGAAGGCGGCCCCGTCAACCACCGTCACCAGGGCCAGCAGGACTCGGCAGGGCTAACGGAGCTGCATCCCGAGAGGAAGCCTGCCGGAGTCCAGCTGGAAGGCTGCTGGAGGAGCCCGGTAGCACCATCCACACCTCTACATCCAACTCCCCGGCAAATCACATTGCCGGGGAGGAGACGCATATGCAAATGATGGTGCTGCCGCCTGATGAAGATGGTGCAGATGACGATCAGCCGGAGTCAGACTCGTCGCTCCCCCGCCTGCTGCCATCGTCATCGCCGTCACTGTCCTTCTTGTTGCTTTCGCTCGAGGAGGAGCTTTCGTTGTCGGTCGAGCTCTCCGCGCAGCACGCTAAGCGACCTCCCGAGCGTCCGAAGATCTTGACGGAGAGCAGGCCACTCTCCATTAATTTGAACTGGAGAACGTGCCCCTCCGAGAAGCCATGGGCACGGGCAGAAGTCTTCCAGCCACGGCAAAGATACATCACATGGGGGCAGGGAAATCGACATCAACCCACATGCCACCATTTCCACAACCCCTCATGTGCAGCCTTAGAGCGCGTGGTTGCTCGAGCTCCATATCTCGCGCAAAGGGAGTTGGAAGACAAAGATGACCACACGAGGGCTTATATAGCCTGATGATGAACTCTCGAGGTTGGTCCCCTACGTGGCCTTCCACCGGAGGAGGAGCGGCCGGTGGGGCGCAGCCAAGGCGCCACCCCGCCCTCCTCCTCCTCGAGCACCACGGCGGCCTCAGCCTCGCCCCCTCCTTCCTCCTCTCGCGGCGGGCTCCGCCACCTCAGGTTCCGGAGGAGGAGGGATGCGCTGCCGAGCGTAAGCCCTCGTCACCGCCGCCGAAACACTACTACGCCCTCGCCCTCTCACCATGGCTGGGAGAGAAGGATTGCAGAGAAGAAGAAGAAGAAGTGTGTGCAAAGAGGTACTACCTTTGCCTCTTTTTATAGAGGAGACGGGGAAGGGGGTTGGCCCCTCGTGTAGGAAATGGTCGCCCCACTCCTCCAATGCAGCCTCTCTGCACCTTCGGCAGCTTTGGGAATCAAGGCCGACCCTCTACTCCAACCATCTACGCTCGGTGTTCAGCCATGGAGCCCCTCCCCGTGCCCTCCGCATCCACCACCTACCATGCCCAATGCATGCGGAACACGTGGCAGGTGCATGCGGGATGGGGAGCAAGTGGGATGGCCATTTCCACCCCATGACCTTGGGGCAAGGAGAGCCCACAAGCCACGATCGAAGTTCCCCTGCGGCGTTACGCACGACGCACGGGGAAACTGGAAACTGGCCCGGAATCAAGGCTGAAGAAGAAGCGAAGAAAACCTCAAGAGGCCGACACCTTCATCAACCATGCCTGTGCACTTATTATGCCCTATCCCGACGACGCTCAACAGCGCGTTCGGGGCAGTCTCGGGGGCTTCTATCAGTGTAACAAACCCTCGGTCTGTTGCCCAGACTGTGCACATGTACGAGAACAAGATTGAAGCACCAACCCAAGCCAGGATACAAGAAGTCAAGAGATTCAAAGAACCAGCATGCAGCTCAGAGAGACTAAGGCCAAGCCAGAGAAGCAAGATATCTCCAAGAGAAGGGCCTCCCTTGCCGGACAGGCGAGCCCGGCAAGGGAAAAGACCGCCCCAGAAGCAGATGACCAAGACACCCCGACAAGGCCCTGCCGGGGCTCGCGAAGGCGAAACCACCTCACCAACCATTCTAGCACGACCCACGGCGTCCATCAGTGCGGTGTCAAGCCGCAAGGTGACTAAGTGGCAGTTGTTCGCCACATGGCAGCCGTTTCCTACAGAAGAAACCCACAGGTGACACCCGTCCTGCGACGTGTCAAGAGAACAGGTGCGGAGTTGGCAAAATAGCCCGGCAAGCCTTGCCGGGCAACCAGTGATGTGACACTAAGCGATGCATTTAATGCGCCCTGTCAACCCATAGAGTTAGGCATGCTAGCACTGTTTGCTATCATATCAATGCATAATGACTACTTTGCCATTGTGGTGACCCCTTAATCTATAAAAGGAGGCCCATGGAAACCGTAGAAAGGGTTGGAAAGTTGATGAACCCTCACCCCCACATGCGCGTAGTCGCTACTGCCCTTAGGCAACCCCTGCCGGGCAAGTGTACTACGCTTCGCCACCTCCATTCCACCATTAATCCACCAAAGCAGCAGTAGTGTTTTACGCCTCACGGCGGCCCGAACCTAGGTAAATTGCTTGTGCGTTCTCTGTTGTGCTGCCGTGCGATGGCCTGCTCTTTGTGCAACGCGACGTCCCCCTGCCGAACCAGCAAGGGGCCTCCTGGTCCCATAGGTGGCCATGGATATCCCGCGACATTTGTCAACGCGGTTGATGTAGTCGAACTTCTTCTCGTTCCGACCGATCAAGCACCGAACGTACGGCACCTTCGAGTTCTACACACGTTCAGCTCGATGACGTCCCTCGAACTCTTGATCCAGCAAAGTGTTGAGGGAGAGTTCCATCAGCACGACGACGTAGTGCCGATGATGGTGAAGTGAGCCGTGCAGGGCTTTGCCTAAGCACTACGTGAATATGACCGGAGACGTAAACTGTGGAGGGGGGCGCCGCACACAGCTAACAACTGTTGATGTGTGTTCTAGCGCCCCCCCCCCCCCCCCGCATATATATAGGTTGGAGGGGAGGAGAGGCATCCAAGGAGGCGCTCCAAGTAGGAGGAATCCTACTTGGGCGCCTCCCAATTCGGCCTCCCCCCTTCCATATTAATCCGGAGGGGGGAGGAAGGTGGAGGAAGGAGGAAAGGAAGGGGGAGGCCGAATCCCTCCCATTCCTTTCTCCCTTCTCCTCTTTCCTTCCCCTTTATTTTGGCCTACATGGGGTGCACCATCCCCTTAGGACTGGTCTGTCCCCCTCTTGGCCCATTAAGGGCCATGTAGTTGCCGGGGGGATGCCCGGAACCCCTTCCGGTGACCCGATATGCACCCGGTACCCCTGGAACATTTCTGGTGTCCGAATATCATCGTCCTATATATCAATATTTACCTCTTGACCATTTCGAGAGTCCTCATCATGTACATGATCTCATCCGGGACTCCGAACAACATTCGGTCACCAAATCACATAACTCGTATAATACCAAATCGTCATCGAACGTTAAGTGTGCGAACCCTACGGGTTCGAGAACTACGTATATATAACCGAGACACCTCTCAGGGTCAATAACCAACAGCAGAACCTGGATGCTCATATTGGTTCCCACATATTCTACGAAGATCTTTATCGGCTGTACCATAATGACGACATACGTTATTCCCTTTGTCATCGGTATGTTACTTGCCCGAGATTCGATCGTCGGTATCTTCATACCTAGTTCAATCTCGTTACTGGCAAGTATCTTTACTCGTTCTGTAATACATCATCTCGTAACTAACTCATTAGTCACATTGCTTGCAAGGCTTATCATGATGTGTATTACCGAGAGGGCCCAGAGATACCTCTCCGATACTCGGAGTGACAAATCCTAATCTCGATCTATGCCAACCCGAAAAACACCTTCGGAGATACATGTAGAGCATCTTTATAATCACCCAGTTACGTTGCGACGTTTGATAGCACACAAGGTATTCCTCCGGTATCCGGGAGTTGTATAATCTCATAGTCAAAAGAATATGTATATGACATGAAGAAAGCTATAGCAATAAAACTGAATGATCAACATGCTAAGCTAACGGATGGGTCTTGTCCATCACATCATGCTCCTAATGATGTGATCATGTTCATTAGATGACAACACATATCTATGGTTAGGAAACTTAATCATCTTTGATTAACGAGCTAGTCTAGTAGAGGCTTACTAGGGACACGGTGTTTTGTCTATGTATCCACACATGTATCAAGTTTCCGGTTAATACAATTGTAGCATGAATAATAAACATTTATCATGATATAAGGAAATATAAAATAACAACTTTATTATTGCCTCTAGGGCATATTTTCTTCATTAACATCTTGACACGGACAACACTCATGATCATTGTTGCATCGTCATCAACGCGTCCATTCTCATGGTCAACATTTTGGTATCCTTTGAAGCGGTTGCGAGCTCTACCTTCCTCTCTTCAAGTTTGGTCTTCTTCTTTTCGAGATTAATCTTCTTCTCGATAGCCGCCAGCAAGATGTTAGACCCCTCCGTCTTCTTTTCACCCTTCATGTTGGAGCTCTTGAGACATGCCTCCTCCTTCATCAAGGTACCCTCTAACATCTCCATCATCTTGGTCGCCGCCTCTTCTCGCTTCACCTTCTCCACCTCTCACTTTGTTCCCGGAGTGCCCCGCTCCCGGTCGCAGAGGGTGTTGGAGTCCTACGTGACAGATGTCTGGACTCCTGCAAAGTCCCTCTGGTTTACGGACAAGCGTGTGTGGCAAATACGGGTTCGTGTTCTGCCTCGAGGTTTGCACGCTTTTTGAGTCTATGCGTTGTAGATGCGCTTGGTGCATTCGTCATTACAGGGGCACAAACGTGCCCATGCTCACTGACAAGCTCTAGTCTCTGGTGTGCGGACAGATTAGTTTGGATTCTGACGATGAATCCACCTGCTCAAGGGCTTTTACCCGCTGTATTTCCTAAGAAAAGAGCCCACCGGTTTAGCTGGCAAAGCAAAGCAGACCAGACCATATCATACCAAAAAGATCGACGGGCCACCGGTGCCTGCAGTTCGTCGAGGCCGCTCTGATGAGCTAGAATTGTGTTGCCCAGATCCTTTGGTGCGGCCGCCTAACTCTTGGATGGCGATGTGGTAAGTGGAGCTTATAGCATGGTGGTTGTGCTTTGTCCCAAGTGGTCTAAAGCTCCTCAAAAATGACATAAACCATAATGACAATGCATGATCACGAATTGACTGTTGCTACTCTGAGTGGATCTTTTTGTCTATGCGTCATTTTAGGCGTTCAGATCAACGAGCTGATGATTGATCCGGTTGGAACAATACGTCATCAGCAGCATTTTTTTCCCGCCCAAAAAGAAGAGATAGTGTCAGTGCAGTACTGTTTCAGTTTTTTTTTCCCTTTCGACGGCACATAATGCGTCGTCTGTGTACACGTTGCGGCATGCTTCAAGCTGAAAATTTGACAGATACTACCAGTTCAATTAGCTTGGAAGATCGACCGGGGAATTTCCTTCGTCTTGATCCAGATCGCGATAGCATGTGGTGAGGTTTGGACGTTTGCCAGGAGCGGGAGAAGACCATGCTGTCGTCCACGGCTGGTCGCTCTTTCGTCCCGGTTTCTCACTCTGTCTCCCGGTGCTACCC
The DNA here is from genome assembly GCF_056163025.1 of Triticum urartu. Classification (NCBI taxonomy): domain Eukaryota; kingdom Viridiplantae; phylum Streptophyta; class Magnoliopsida; order Poales; family Poaceae; genus Triticum; species Triticum urartu. The sequence continues at coordinate 167,289,971 of NC_141875.1, forward strand.
CACGGCCGCTGCTGTCTCTGCAGCTTTCTGAATCTTAAGCACTCGCGGTAGGGTACTATAGCTGGAGTATTTTACTGTGGAGTTTGACACATGGTTGACTGGTCCCATCTCCGACATCTTTATGCAGCTCTGTGCTCCGTTGGGTCGGCTTCCTGCATGCTTTGACGGTTTGACCCAACGATCCTACGCAATTACTGGACGCAGAAGTAGGGAACTCCCTTGAGCTGCTGGTGTCTGGCTATCAGAAATGTGTCCTAAAGAAAAGGATATATTCTGCGTGTAAAGAGGCGTAAAGTGAGATTGTTATTCCCTGTGAATCTAATGATTCCCCTGCCTGCCTGCCTGCCTGCCTGCCTGTTGAGATTTGGTGCCGGACCAACGCAGTAGTCGATAGTTGGAGCCGCGCTTTGTGACATGACATGCAGGCTTTAGTTTAGTTTTACTCCTAGATTAGAGTAGTACTGCTCGATAGACAAACGCACACTTAGGATTCAGCTTTGAGAGGGAGCCACGGCCACTCGCCCTCGTCAGAAGGCCACTGCTCGGTGCTCCCTCCGCGCCCACGCGCAGTCGTCTGTCTTTGACCGGCTCGCCCCGGCGTTTCACACGTGAACTCAACTGGGATCACGGGATCACATTCCATTCCCTTCGGTTAAGCCAAGCAAGCACATTTCTCATCCTGTGTTAGCTCTGCTACGAAAACCGAACGGGAATCCCGTGTCTGTGTATTTTCCACGCAATTTGTTCCCTCCCATATGCTTGGTTCCTTCTCTAGATGAATGAAAGGATATTTTTGTACGATACGAGCTGGCTGGGTTGGGCGTCGTGGTGCCGAAACCGCCGCGGCGTCCGCGTCCGATCGCGACGGCCACCACGGTCGACACAGCAGAGCAGAGCATGCACGCATGAGAACGTACTGTACTCGTGTCATCGTTGATGCCGGAGACCGATGGAGGACCCGGTTCTCCTCGCCTCCGCAAAGGATAAGGCGGAGGCTTGGCCGCTTAGCTTTGCTTAGATTCGGAGTCAAGGAAGGGGTCATGGCTTAGCTGATACACCGTCTTGTGTGGCCACTTGGCTCGCAGACGGGTCACCGTATGCTCTAATAATAGACTCGCCATTACATTAGAATGTTCCATTGTGGAGCACGCGTGATGGGCACCTGCACTACGCAAATGCTTCTTCTTCCACACACACACACATATTGCCAACTTCTGACAGTTTGGAGAGAGCGCCATGGATATCGTTGTATAGAGACACGATGGAACATCGGATCGATGGATGGACCTATCTGCATGACTCGCGTTCATAACTCTCTTGTTACTCGTTATGGTGCCAATAATAATGAATCATTCTGTTCTTTACTGCCACGTCTCATGTATATATCTATGCTGCTTGCTCTGTTGCAAGCCATAGATACAGGGCACAATGGCGATGTTTCGGTGGAAGCCGCCGTTGTCTATTACTCCATCCATCGTTGCTTTTAAGCGTGCCCTAAAGACGAGCTTTTGGACAGTTTAATACCCGGCACCAGAGCTTTAAAGCAAAGCACAACGCCGCCGAGCCAGTCTTGTATCCATTACCTCACATGCCTTTTTTCTATTTTCTTCAGAGTTTTCTTTGACTTGAAAAATACAAAAGAACCTGACGGGATCATGTGTCATGCACGGCTCATTTCTCCTGATGTCCTGATTCCTTGTCCAAGGCACACTGGAACTATGAGGGCACGTATAATGCATAGTCTTAGGGTGATGCCTCACATGTCATGTAGGATCGGATATCAGATAAAGTAGATTCGGATAAGGAAAAGGGATCCTCTGCACGAGACGGGTACTTGAAGAGAAAAAGTGTGTCCAGTGTCAAAAGCTAAAAAGATTGAAGTGAAAAGTAAAGATGCATGTGTACTAGAGTTTTTATTTTCTATTTTTTAATGAGTCTCACCAATGGTATTTTATATTGGGGAGAAAAAAATAAATGTAGATGCCTCAAATCACTTTTTGTCATGGGGCACATGTATCCATATGCCATCATTGTACATGTCCTTATCAGCCCCGGTGCTCACGCCGTTCCCTTTTGATCGAGGGTGTCAGAACTCTTATGTACTCCCTCCATTCCACAATGTACTGCTCCCTCTATCCCCGTGCTTCAACTTTGACCGTAAATTTAACTACCAAGACCGATTGCGGCGGGAGCAAAAATTATATCAGTGAATTCGTATTTGAAAGAAGTTTTCAATTATATAATTTTTTCTCCCGTCGCAGTTGGTCTCCTTGGTTAAATTTATGGTCAAAATTGAACCTTAGAAAACACAGACGCATTATATTTTGGAATGAAGAGAGTATCAGTAGCAATTTCACAAGTTGCCCATGTCATTTTCATGTAGTACAAGTTATAACGTAAAATGCAGGCACATAAGATTCGACCGAACAGTTGCCTACTACTGATAATCTACTAGGCAGAATGAAGTGGCAGAATTTTGTGGGCCAACATATCACTTGCATTGTTCGGTCCTGTGATTGAGGGGGGTAAATTAAGGAAGCTTCCATTCTTCCTTTTCCAGCGATATGGCCATGAGGGCATAGGTAGACAACTAAAGACCGAGAGAGGTGTGTTCCTTTCTCCAACACCCCTCATGATGGATCATATCACAAACTCTGAAAGGACAAGTGATCGAGAGACCCAATCATGTAGTATTTTCTAGTGGAAAAGAAAAGGAGAAGCGGAAATGTAGTGACAAATGTACGTATGTGTCGGCGTTCTGGGAACGGGGATTCTCAGACTTGCTTGCCTGCGGCTCACGGCGTGGTTTTGCAAGCGGGCCCGTATGGCTCATCTTCACCAACAAGCATACAAGACCCTCGCGAGGCGGATGGCACAAGACCTCATCGGGAGTGGCCTCACCAGGATGACTCGCGAGGGGTGGAAAGATCAAGGCAAGGCAAACCTCGCGAGGTTTCAATGACGTGAGCCATGACGATCGAGACCAGGCGGGTGCCAGACGGGCGCCAGCACGCACAGTGTCGTTGTTTCCACTTTGGTGCTAACAAGACCAAGACCAGCAGGACGGTAGAACGAAGGTCACCGTGGAGCCCAAGGCGGCGTCATCACCAGAGCCTTTGGTAGGCGAAGACTGCTTTTGTCAGGATAACTTGTACTAGTTGTCCCCTTTCAAATTGGCCGTTATTGGCTCCCTTCCCGCTCAATATTTGGGGAGAAAATCAGGGTCTCTATAAATAGAACTAGCCACCACCATAGCGAGGAGATCGACCTCATCTTGGATCCGGACAACCACTAGTCCACCAAGCCCAAGAGCACCTCTCCTCAGGAGGCTGTTCTTCCCCTTGTACTGTTCATCCTCAGTCCAAGAGGCAATCCACCATCACACCGGAGTAGGGTATTACACCACAGCGGTGGCCCGAACCAGTATAAATCTTGTGTCTCGTGTGTTGTGAGTTTGTGTGCCTAGTCTAGAAATCGCGAAGTGTGTGAGGGCGTGATCGGTGAGGGAGAGATCTTCGCGCGCACCCCGGTGTTCGAACCTTAAGGGTTTTGCCGGAATCCGAAATTCGACATTTGGCGCGCCAGGTAAAAGTGCGCCGAAGCTTCCCTACGGTCACTCCGCGTTCCACCGCTTCGTTGCAACCATGTCGAACGCTCGTCGCGCCCGAGCTGAGCGTCGGGCCGCCCTCACCGCCCACGTCCCCAGACGGCTCCTGTCGGCGGGCCTCCCCGTCGTTCTCCGTCATCCACCGCCAACGCCGCCACCGGCCCGGCGGGGAATGAACAGCAAGCATCCTCGTTGCACCCCTCGGTGCGGCGGGACGACCGCACCGCCACTCCATCGCTGGCCCCCGTCGATTTCTCGTCTCACGCTCGTCACGCTCCCACGGACGCGCGGGCCACGCTACTCATGGCGCGCGAGCTCCTGCGTTACCGCCCTGTCGACGACCTCCACGAGGACTGGTTGGACCGCATCACCGAGCTCGTCAGCACCGTAGGAGGCTCCCCTGCACCGTCCCTCTCGCTGCCTCGTCTACCGCCAGCCACGGGCGATGTAGCTCACGCAGCACCTCCGCCACCCCTGTACCAAGACGTCGCCCTGGCGCCAAGGCGCGCGGCTCCGTGGCGCGACCCGCCACGCCAAGCGCCCGCGCGTGAAGAAAGAAGTTGTCAAGAAGTTCCTCGACCGCAAGAGAACGCTCCACCGCTCCCCACGCCGCCGCGTCAGGATCGCTTGCCGCGGCAGGGCCATGTGCCGCTTACCGTGGTGGTGCGCGGGCGCCAAGTTCAGGCTCCACCTCCACGGCAGGCCCCGATGACCACGGCCGTCTGCCGTGCCTTCACCCCCGAGGTCGGGCAAGTTCAAGCCGGATCTTCCTCCTCGCTACGACGGCACCCTCGACCCCACAAAGATCTTGCAGATCTATGAGCTGAGCATCGAGGCGGTCAACGGCGACGAGAAAGTCATAGCGAACTGGTTCCCTATGGCTCTCAAGGATAGCGCTCGTTCGTGGCTCCTGAACCTGCCTTCGGGCTCCATCTCTTCCTGAAACGAGATGCGCGACCGCTTTGTCGCCAACTTTCAGGGCACTCGCGATCGCCCTCCTGCCGCGGGAGACCTGCGCCGCGTCAAGCAACAACCGGGAGAGACCCTCCAAAAATACATCCAGCGCTTCAACAACATTCGCGTCAAGATCCCCAAGGTGACGGATGAAGCCATCATCTCTGCGTTCTTTGATGGCGTCCGCGAGGTCAAGATGAAGGAGGAGCTCGCCATCCACGAGGAGTTGTGCACATCCCTGGAGCTGTTCAACCTGGCGACCAAGTGCGCAAGGGCTGAGGAAGGGCGCCTTTCCCTCCTCGAGCTCCCAGCTGTCGACCCAGAGGAGAAGAAATCCAAGACCAAAGACGTGAAGCACAAGGGAGTCGCCGTGCTCGCGGCGGAGCCAGACACGAAGCGCGCCAGGGACCAGCCTGAGTTATCCAAGGGCAGCCGACCGTTCTGCGCCTTCCACAACGTGCACAGCCACAACACCAACGATTGTCAAGAGCTCAAGGCCATTCGTGACGGACGCTTCGGTCGACGCCCTGAGCACAACGACCAAGGCTACGGCCGAGGAGGAGGATGTGGCGGAGGACGCTGGAACGACCATGGCCCATGCCAGGAGCGGCGTGACCGACCTCGTGAGGACCGCTGGCAAGATCAGCCTCGTGAGGGCGCCTGGAACGATCAGCCTCGCGAGGATCGCCCTCAGGGCAACCCCGGTCTTCCTCCGCTGCCGCCACCTCTAAGAAGGAACGACGACCACCATCAAGACGAGGGGCTGGGGGCTTCCAGGAGCCATGCGCTATCGCCCGCATCTTGGGCGGAGGTCAAGCCCCAGCCTCACAACGTATCTTGAAGCAGTTTGCTCGCGAGGTGAACGCGGTCCTGCCCAAGCTCGAGGCCACTCGCCCGCTCAGGTGGTCCAAGTGTGCCATCACTTTCAGTTCGACAGATTAGCTCAAGTGTGCGGCTACCGCTGGCGCTCTCCCAATGCTTTGTTCACCCGTCATCAGCAACGTGCAAGTCACCAAGACTCTCATCGACGGCGGTGCATGGCTCAACGTCCTGTCCGTCGAGACGTTCGACAACCTTCAAGTGCCATACGATCAGCTTCAGCCTACCAAGCCTTTCTCAGGAGTGACCGACGGCTCCACCACACTGATAGGTTAGGTCCGCCTCCCAGTCACCTTTGGAGAACGCAATAACTACCGCACCGAGCTCATCGACTTCGACGTCGCCCACATCCGTCTGCCGTACAATGCCATCCTCGGGTATCCAGCCCTGGCCAAGTTCATGGCAGTGACGCACCACAGCTATAACATCCTCAAGATGCCGGGGAGCGGCGGGATCATCACAGTCCCCTGCGAAAAAAGAGATGCGGTGTGCTCCCTCGAGCGCGCCTTCCAACCAGCGTCAATCGAAGACCCCGACAACAATGCAGCTCGGTACCCTCCCGAGGTCATCCCCAAGAAGGAGAAGCAGCAACTCCGTGCCGGACCTCGGGAGGGCAGCACTGCAAGTGGTACCTCGTCAGGATCAGCGCTTGCACCTGGGGCGCCTCCCTCTATCACATAGGAAGGCGCGCCCGCGCCCTCCTTGGGCAGGGCTCGAAGGCTCTCTTCTGGAGGGCCTCAGACCTTGCCAACGTCGCGAGGGAGGCACTCGGGCACCACTTGGAGGCGTGCTTTGCAGCACGTCTCCCTCGGGAGGACACTGGGCAAGGAGCTCCCGGTGCCCAGGAGTTCATCACCAAGGTATCTCAGGAGCTTCAAGAAGCAAGAGCAATATGTGGCGACTGCCGCCCACCTGGCGTTGCTCCCCACCCTGGCGAGGGTGGTGAGATGCGCGTCTGCATCGACATACCAGGGCTCAACCGAGACACATCTCAGGAGCGCTTCTGGCCTTCGCGTGTTGGCCGTTGCGAAGGTCCACCTCACAGCTACGTTCGCATGCCGTTCCGCCTGGCGAGCGTGGCTGCTGCCTTCCAGCGCAACCTGCGGAGCGTCATGGCGGGTCAGGAGGCCAGGCACCACGCAGTCCTGGCGGAGATGGCAACGGTCCTCAAGGAACCGCCTAGACCCCCAGAGTCTCCCGAGGCTCAAGGCCCTGGTGGCTCGTGAGGAGCAACCCCGTCACCGCGTACCTTCAGTTGCCTCAACACCCCTTCATAAACGGAACCAGGTGACACTTTCCAAGTTTATTTAGCTGGGAGCGCCCCCAGGGATGCATCATTCCCAGGCAGCGTGGATCCATCCCTGTGGCATGTATCCCTTCTTCTTTATGTCTTTAGCTTACCTTGCTGGGGCCGCCCCTCGGGCTGCATCATCCCCAAGCCGCTCGGGCCTGACCCAGTGGCATGTTTGCTTTCCATGCATAATCTATCTATGGTTATCACCTGCTTGATTGTCACCCACCATGGGAGCCGTGCGCCGATCGTCTTTCTTCGGGACCCTTCACGTGAGAGGGTTAGGCGTCTGTGCTCGGGCCCGTCCCTGCAGCGTTGATATGTCTCCAACGTATCTATAATTTTTGATTGCCCCATGCTATATTATCTACTGTTTTGGACATTATTGGGCTTTATTATCCACTTTACATTATTTTTGGGACTAACCTATTAACCGGAGGCCCAGCCCAGAATTGCTGTTTTTTTGCCTATTTTAGGGCTTCGAAGAAAAGGAATATCAAACGGAGTCCAAACGGAATGAAACCTTCGGGAACGTGATTTTTGGAAACAAGACACAGGAGACTTGGACCCTACGTCAAGCAACCAACAGGGAGGCCATGAGGTAGGGGGGCGCGCCTACCCCCCATGCGCGCCCTCCACCCTCGTGGGACCCCTGTTGCTCCACCGACATACTCCTTCCTCCTATATATACCTACGTACCCCCAAACGATCAGATACGGAGCCAAAACCCTAATTCCACTGCCGTAACTTTCTGTATCCACGAGATCCCATCTTGGGGCCTGTTCCGGAGCTCCGCCGGAGGGGGCATCCATCACGGAGGGCTTCTACATCAACACCATAGCCTCTCCGATGAAGTGTAAGTAGTCTACCTCAGACCTTCGGGTCCATAGTTATTAGCTAGATGGCTTCTTCTCTCTTTTTGGATCTCAATACAATGTTGTCCCCCTCTCTTGTGGAGATCTATTCGATGTAATCTTCTTTTTGCGGTGTGTTTGTTGAGACCGATGAATTGTGGGTTTATGATCAAAATTGTCTATGAACAATATTTGAATCTTTTCTAAATTCTTTTATGTATGATTGGTTATCTTTGCAAGTCTCTTTGAATTATCAGTTTGGTTTGGCCTACTAGATTGATCTTTCTTGCAATGGGAGAAGTGCTTAGCTTTGGGTTCAATCTTGCGGTGTCCTTTCCCAGTGACAGTAGGGGCAGCAAGGCACGTATTGTGAAAGTGCTAGTGATCGACTAGAGGGGGGGGTGAATAGGCGATTTTTATGAAAGTCTTCAAAACATGGAAGTTTCGAAGACAAACGATAGAAATAAACCTATTACCATGCAGCGGAAGGTAGACTACACTAGGCAAACCATAGTCAAGTATTCAATGAAGTGAAAGCACAATGACTAATAGCAGCTAGGCAGTAAAGATCAGGTAGGAAGATATTGTGAAGCCAATCAGAACAAGCAGTCACTCAGTGAGGACAAAAGATAATGCAATCATACAATGACTTCACAAGGACCAACAGTAAATAAAGGGAAGGGAAGGATGAAACCAGTGACTCGTTGAAGACAATGATTTGTTGGACCAGTTCCAGTTGCTGTGACAACTGTACGTCTGGTTAGGGAGGCTGAGATTCAACTCAGAAGACCTCGTCTTCACCTTATTCCCCTTGAGCTAAGGACACCCAGTCCTCGCCCAATCACTCTGGTAAGTCTTCAAGGTAGACTTCCAAACCTTCACAGACTTTGTTCACCGGCGATCCACAATGACTCTTGGATGCTCAGAACGCGACTCCTACCGGCTGGAGGATTCACAGTCCTCAAGTGTAATAAGTCTTCAGATCACACAGACAGGAAGACTTAGGTGATGCCTAACACTCTTTGGCTCTGGGTGTTTAGGGCTTTATCCTCGCAAGGATTTCTCTCTCAAAGGCTTCGAGGTGGGTTGCTCTCAAACGACAAAAGCCGTACTCTAACTCTGAGCAGCCAACCGTTTATGGTTGTAGGGGGTGGGCTATTTATAGCCACTGGGCAACCCGACCTGGTTTGTCTGAAATGACCCTTGGTCACTAAGGAACTGACACGTGTTCCAACAGTCAGATTTCAAACACACACGGCAACTTTACTTGGACTACAAGCAAAGCTGACTTATCCAACTCTGGACAAGATTTGCTCTCATAGTCTTCACTCAAAGACATAGGATTTTGGTTAAGCATCACTTCAGTCATTCTGACTGGTTCTCTTGGACCCCACTTAACAGTACGGTGGTTCCTATGACTCAACAAAGAAAAACACAAAACGACGAAACTGCTAAGTCTTCGCGCTCCATAGTATTCACGCGATGTCTTCTCTTATCATAGTCTTCAATGTGAATGTCTTCACATACCACCTCTGACTTCAATGTCTTCATACATTTTTAGGTGTCATCTCTGGTAGGAAAACCAAATCAATGAGGGACTTCTACCTGTGTTATCCTGCAATTCTCACAAACACATTAGTCCCTCAACTAGGTTTGTCGTCAATACTCCAAAACCAACTAGGGGTGGCACTAGATGCACTTACAATCTCCCCCTTTTTGGTGATTGATGACAAACTAGTTGAAGTTTTCAACGGGGAATAAAATATGTGAAATTGTAAAGGATAGGTTATTGTCTTCATATGTGGCAATGGATCCCCCCGAAGATGTGCATATAAGTAATTTGCTTTTGGTATGCAAATGCACATGGCAGGTTGTACTTGTGGAGATCCTCTTCAACTTATGATGTCAATTTATCATGCATGAAAAGTATGTGAAGATAATGACATGCATAACGAAAAATGGACGTCTGCAAAATGATCTAAGTGCGGAATTTATCGTCGCACATGCGGAATTTATCATCGCATCATAGAATAGCAAATAAGTAGCAGACGGCCATCGAGTTTGAGTGTTACAACTCAAAGAACCAAATGTATCAAGACGCGAGAGTTGCAAACACTAGGCAAAATATAAAACTACCGCCCATATGAACCCGCTTGAAGACTATCAAACTCATATGCTTCTCCCCCTTTTGTCAGTAAGGACCAAAAAGGTTTGAAGACATAGAGCACCTACTCGTCCCCGTGAGGAGTTGGTGAAGCAGCAGGGTCTTTGGTGGTGGTTGGCGGTGCAGACAAACTCGGTGCAGTGTTGATTCGCACTGAAGGTGGTGAAGTAGCATCGTCTTCATCATCGATGACACGTGCATTCACTGTTGCAGCAGAGGAGGAGAACTCAGAGTCTTCAAGAGACAGAGTACGCCGCAGCACAGTCCTTCTTGGAGGTGTTGAGTCAAACTTGAAGCGTTCAGAGAAGCCATCCTCTTGAAGATCATCTTCAGAACACATAAGCGTCAGCCCTTTCCATGTACGCCGACAAGTTTCATGGGCAACAAAGGCATTCTTGGTGGCAAGGTTGCGAATCCTGTTTACGTCCACCAAGAGGCTTTGCATTTGGCGCTTCAGCCAGTCATGATGCTTATCCTGTTTCTGATGAAGGGCAACCAGAAGCTCTCGGTCATTGAGAACACGGGATTGCTTCATGGGCCGTTGTGCAATGGTGCTTTCAGTGGCTTCAGTGAGGGCACAATGAGGTGCATGGGTAGTACCAGCCAGAGGATAAACACGAGTGACTGCTGGGTCGCCTTCAATGTGTTGAGAGAAACTTTGCTTATCAGCATTCTGAAGACTAAAGGGCTCCTTGGCAGGCTCTGGATAGATGGCTTCAACTGACATATCGATGTCAGGCAGAAAGATCTGATGATTGCGAGCAGAGGGCTGATAGGAGACAGCTGAGTGTAGTTTGATCAGCCGCATAATCCATGGAGCGTAAAACTTCAAGCCAAAGAGATCAGATCCTGATGCAGCAAGTTGGCGGATGAACAAGTCTTGTGCATTGAAGCATTTGCCGTGAAGAATACGGAAGACCAAAGTCTTCATTGCACCTTCCAGCTTTGCATGTGGAGAATGTCCTTTGATGGGCCAGAGAGTTCGCCTTATAATGTGATAGATAGTGCGTGGCAGATACTCAAGGTCTTCAACAAAGAACTCCTTAGGATATGCAGCATCTGGAGGCAAAGGCTTCATCATGCTAAGCATCTGACTCATGTTTGGTTCAGGCTTGTGAAAAATGCTCTCCATAGCTGCACTGTGAAGCTGACAACCAGGTTCATAAAGATCTCCTAGAGTGGGCAGACCAGTGAGCTCAATGATATCAAAGGCTTTGGCTTCGTGATGAACATTGCCTATCATCCACTCAAGGACCCCAAGTCTTCGGATCTCTGTTGTAGCCACGAATATGAAGAGTGGCATAGAATTGGAGCAGCAATTCTTCGTTCCAGTGCTCCTTGTCAGTGACGAATGGCAACAATCCAGACTCTCTGAAGCAATCCAGAGCTTCTTCCAAACAAGGCAGACCAGTTATGGCTTCAGTGTCAAGACGCATATGTGGGAAAATGCAACCTTGATTGTACAGAATGCATGAGTAATAACTGCACTGCTGATAGCTCCAGAACCGATTAGAAGATATTCTTGCCTTGGTGTAGGGGTTCTTGGCGCTATCAAAGAAGGTGTTGTGTGCCTTGAAGCCATTGATAGTAAAAGATCCGGGTGCAAATGCAATACCTGGAAACCTGGGCAACCTTGGCATTGGCTTCTGAACCTGAGGCCTGTGCTCAACGTGATAGTCAAACTGAGGACCAGCAGCAGGCGGAGGAGTCAGAAGAGGCCATTTGACAGTGATAAGTTGGCCATGGTTGAATGCTTTCTCGATAGTGTGTGGCCTTGGTGGCGGAACAGGAGCAATGGCATCAACAGAGGCGTCAGGCTGCACATCTGTTGCAGGTGCATCATTGGCTTCATTGGCCTCTGGCACAGTGTTAGGTGCAGGCTCCACAGTGTCTTCAGCCATGACCACGTCATTGGCTTCAGTGGTGTTAGTGGTGGCAGCCTCAGGATTCTCAACCTCCACTTCAGAAGCTGGAGGGTCGGTCACGTTCTCCTTGAGAACAATATCTTGGTGAGACAGGGGTGTAGCAACTCTTGGGGCTTCTTCTTCATCAGCTGATGTAGCCAGAACATGTTCAGCCATTTTGGCTTCGGATTCAGAGACAGTCACAGTAGGAGTGGCATCTAGAAACACTTGACGTGCAACAGATTGGTGGTGCACTTCTCCTTCTGAAACGCTCGAAAGAGGGACTTGGGGCCTTGGTCCTTTGTGAAGCCTGCGTAACGCTGGCGACGCCTGTGAAGATGGAGTTGGCTAGGCCTCAAAGTCATCCTCTTCTTGCACTGATGGGGTTGCTTTCGGTTGGGGAGAGCTGGGAGTGTCTTGTCTCTATGGGTGATCAGCCCACGATGCATCCTGAGCAGTTGGCATTAGAGGACGACCAATGCTTATGAGTTCGTTGTGCGTGAGCATATGCGATGATACCAGTTGGTGCTCGATCTGAGGAAGGACTTCATCATCTTCAACATTGTCATGGTGACCAATGTCTTCAGCAGCGGTGGGGTCAACTGCTGGAATGTCTTCAGCTTCAGGAGCCTCTGTGGAAGCAGGCTCATGAACTACCATCCGTCGTTCTTGATGCGAGGAATCAGGGCGAGCAACAGAGATGGGTTCTACAACAAGGGGCTCTGTGGGAGCAGCCCAATCTTTCTTGGTTCTGCGCTTCTTCTTGGAGGGAGCGACATCAGAAGCGTCAGGATTTTTCCTCTTTCTGGCTTCAGCCTCGACAGTCCTCGTCTTCTTCAGTTCTGAAGCGGTTGACCGGACCTTTGGCTTCGAGCTAGTCATGCTGCTTGGAAAGACTATGCGTGACTCTTCCCGCCTTGAAGGTGCAGATTGGTCTGTTGATGGCTTCTTCTTCTTTGCAGCCATTCTTGGGTCGATGCCAGGACGACCAAGAGCCTTGCGCTTCTCATCCTCATTGTAGGCTTGCACACACTTGTCAGCCAGGCTCTTCATGCGCTCACGAGAACCTTTAGCTTCTTCACGCTTCTTGAGAAAGGCTTCCTTGAGCTCGTGCAGCATAATCTTGAAGTTTTTCACATCTTGCACGCTGAGCTTGGCCATGTGCTTCTTGAACTGAGCTTTCTCATAGTCGATCTTTTGCTTCAGTTCAACGATGCGCTGAGTTAGAGCTAGTCAAAAGCAATGGCGCCAGTGAAGGCGACGCTGAGGCCAATTGGAAATTGCAGATCTTCAAAGCTAAGGTTGGGCGTGTCAAACCACTCAGCAATGAAGTTATGGATGATTGCCACATCAAAGAGAGGCAAATCATTGAAGATCTCTGCTTCTTCCTTGCTCTTGATCAGTTGCTCAAGAGCATCATCTGCAAGATCTTCATCGCTGGACAGATCAATGGCGTCATTGCGCAGAATAGTAGCAGCAGTCAGTGCCTGATCAATATTATTTCTCATCTCAGTCTTCTTGGAGATACGGGATAGATCTTCAGACTGCACACTGTCTTCAGGAGGTGCAGTAGCCAGTGGCTTCGCCCGTAAGATTTTTGGTGCTGAGGCAGACTTTGAAGCTTGAGGCTTCTTCAGCTTCGTTGGCTTCGGTGGTGGAGGTGCTTCGTCAGATTCAGCATCATCTGCAGGTTGATCCACGACTGCCCCTTGAACCATAATATGAGTGATGAGACCTTCTAGGTTGTAGAAGGGCCCAACCAGATTGGGTTCAGCTTCTCGTGTGCCATCAGCACGTGGCGCAGAGGGGCCTGGGTTGAAGTCTAATCCCAATGACTTCTTGTTTTCCTTGGCAGAGTTCTGTGCAAACTGATAGTTGCGCTTGAAGAGATTGTCTTCGCGACACCAAAACAGAGAGGATGGGTCGGCATTAGCAGGCTGAGGTCCACGAAGCATGCAGGGGTAAAAGCCTTGAGCAATAGCTTCAAACTATGATTTGGGCTGAAGACATTTGTATATGATATCTCCCCATGGGCCCTTGATGGCACTCTTCTCAGCATATTCGTCGGTGACGAATCTGTACTTGAACCATTCCTCTGCCCAATGTCTTCGAATCCATTGGATTCGGTTCTTGCGTTCTCCATAGGTTTCTTCTGGATCTGACTTGTATAGCTCATAGAGATCTGGTGGCAGGTCCTTAGCAGTGTTTCCACGGCGCTGTCTGCCTCCCTTCCTTGTAGATTTATCTGTAGCCATGAACTTCAAACTGAATGGCTTCAACACGTTCAAAGGTTTCAAAGGCTTCCGCCTGCGGGTCAAACAGGAACTGGCGTCGGGAGAATTTATATGATGCTGTAAGAATTTTGCAAATAAATGCAGACTATGAGAACCAAGGGATTCTCCCACGGACATGTACCTGTGACAGCATTAAGGTGCGAGGGAAGGGGAAGAGGTCATATGCATTCTCAGAAGATTTTGAAGATAAATCAGTTTAGAAGACATTGACCTCATAGTGCGAAGATATTCACTCATAGATAGAGAGTTGGTTCCAGATTTGTACGAATCCACGAATAAGTACAAGTGAGGAATCTAACTACTTTGTGAAGCATAAGTGAACATACTAGGCATATTATAAGATGCAGTATGAAATAGATCCAACTTGTGTGAACAGAAACTGCTTGTGGTAGAAAGTGATGAATCTATAGGATCAAAGGGGCCGTAAAAAGGAAGTTTTATTTACCACACGAAGAACTGCTAGACGGAGTGGGAGAGGAGGTCGAGCAGTTCGATCGTCCATGCCCTAACTTGGCGACGAGGACACCTACGACGACGGCGGAGAAGACGATGTCCGCGGCCGGCGTGAAGACGGCGTCGGTGAGGTCGCGGCAGCTAAGCGCTTCGTCGCCGGCGTCGTCGAGGGCTAGCAGTGGCGCTAGGGTTTGTGCGAGAGTGGAAGAAAGGATAATGACTATGGTGAGGCATGTATTTATAGGGATAGGGATGGCACAGTGTTATTACACAGGTGCCCCTGGTGATTCACATCTGAAGGGCACATGGCTATCATGCAACATATCGGAGGTTGTTCCACGTTCCCACGCACGCCATTCTGCTGCGGTGTGTACGGACCTAAGAATTCATGTGTAATGCCCAAAGTATCAAGATAAGTGTCTAGACCAGTGTTCTTGAATTCAGTGCCATTGTCACTTCTGATGTGCTTGATCTTGACGCCATAGTTGTTTATGGCTCGATTGGCGAAACGTCTGAAGACATCCCGCACTTCAGTCTTGTAGAGGATTATATGCACCCAAGTATATCTTGAATAATCATCAACAATGAGAAAGCCATAGAGACAAGCAGTAGTAGTAAGGGTTGAGTAATGAGTGGCACCAAAAAGGTCCATGTGGAGCAGTTCGAAGGGTTGAGTCATTGTCATGATTGTCTTCGAGGGATGCTTGGCCCTCGTCATCTTTCCTGCTTCACAGGCACCGCATAAGTGATCCTTCTTGAACTTGATGCCCTTGATGCCTATGACATGCTTCTTCCTTGCAAGGGTGTGGAGGTTCCTCATGCCAGCATGCCCTAGCCTCCGATGCCAGAGCCAGCATTCAGAAGCTTTTGCTAGAAGACATACGGAAAGTTGTGGTCCTGCTGAGAAATCTACCACATACAAATCATCTTTCCGATACCCTTCAAACACTAGAGACTTGTCAGATTCCATTAGAACAAGGCAACGATATTTTCCAAACATCACAATCATGTTTAAATCACAAAGCATTGAGACAGACATTAAGTTGAAACCAAGGGATTCAACAAGCATGACTTTATCCATGTGTTGATCCTTTGAGATTGCAACTCTACCTAGAACCAATACCTTGCTTTTACCAGTGTCAGCAAATGTGATGTGACTTTTGTCAGATGGACGTAAGGTTGAGTCCATGAGAAGACTTCGCTTGCCAGTCATGTGATTACTACACCCACTATCAATGATCCATTCTGAAGTAGCTGGTGTCGTACCCTACAGGGCAGTTAGGGGGATAGGCTTCACGAAGAGAATTGTGAAGCATAAACATCTGATGAGCAAGTGGATTATGAAAGCTTAGATCAAGGTTAGGACTGATAGGGCAAGTAGCAAGCGACTCAGGAACAAAATACATAATAAGACCATTTGGGCATTTGATCTTGCGCCCTACAAGATGTTTAAGATCCCCAGCAATAGCTTCCGACGATTTTGGTTTTCGGCTGGAGACCTTTCCCTGCAAAAGAGAGTTAAGCTTTTTTAGCCACCCACATTTTCAAGGGTGGCTTCGAAGCAATGAGTCTAAGTGCAGCATCTGAGAACTTTGGCTTTGGAACCCTAGCAAAAAGTCTTGCAGGTGGACAATAGTACTCATAAGGATAAGCAGAATAGTTTTTGGTCTTATGAACATGGCAGTTTGATGAAACGCGCTCATATTCATAGGCCTGAGTAAGGTTTCCCTGCAAAACATTTGTGTTAGTGCGACTCAGGTGAGTCCTCTGTCTGTATGAAGCCTTTGGACCATATGAAGCCTGTGGTCTGGGGTTTGTCTTCTTCACTTGTGGTGTCATGACGACATTCATAGGAAGATTCTCCAAACACCTTTTCGGCACCCAGACTTTCTTCATAGGCGGCCCATTCCTGCAGTTACTACCAATATACCTGGCAAACACTTCACCATTCTGATTCTTAAACAATTTATAGTTTGCATCAAAGGATTCATCAATAACAATGGGATTAGCACAAGTGAAGCCAGATAGGGTGGATGGATCCGCTGAAGGTTCCTTTGCAGCAACCCATGTGGTTTTGGGGTACTGCTCAGGTTTCCAGTAAGTGCCATCAGCATTCATTTTCCTTTCGAACCCAACACCCTCTTTCCTAGGGTTTTGGTTCAGGATCTGCCTTTTGAGGACATCACATAGTGTCTGATGCCCTTTGAGACTTTTGTACATCCCTGTTTCAAGCAATGTCTTCAACCTAGCATTGTCATCAGCAATAGCAGTGGTATCCTCAGCAGAGGGGTTAGTTACCACATCAACAGTTGAAGATATTGCAATAGTAGCAGCAGTAGAACATTCAGCAACAGAAGTAGCGTTATCACGCTCAAGGCATTTAAGACATGGTGGTTCAAATCCTTCCTGAGCTGAATTGATCTGTTCGGCGCGAAGTGACTCGTTTTCCTTTTGAAGATCTTCATGAGCCGCTCTCAATTTCTCAAGATCTTGCTTCCTTTGAAGATAATCATAGGAAAGCTTTTCATGAGTTGTTGAGAGCGTTTCATGACGACTTTCAAGTTCCTCATACTTAACGTGAAGATTTTTTATGTCTTCAATTAAGGACTGAGATCGAGTCATTTCAGCGTTTAACAGATCATCGCTTTTGTCTAACAGTTTTTGAATATGTTCCATAGCTTTCTGTTGTTCAGTTGCAATTTTAGCAAGTGTTTTGTAGCTGGGTTTGGAACCACAATCAGAGTCATCTTCACTAGATGTTTGATAGTGAGTAGTGCGTGTGTTTACCTTGGCACCGCGTGCCATGAAGCAGTAGGTAGGAGCGGAGTAGTCCTTGTCATTTGCATCGGCGTCGGTGATGAAGTCATTGTCTTCAGTGTTGAAGATGGACTTGGCAACGTATGCTGTAGCCAGACTCGCAACGCCAGAATCGGACTCCTCCTCAGACTCAACCTCCGCCTCCTCAGAAGCGGACTCCTCCTCTGAATCCATTTCCTTGTCAACAAACGCACGTGCCTTGCCAGATGAGCTCCTCTTGTGTGATGAAGACTTTGAGGAGGACTTGGAAGAAGACTTTGAGTATTTCTTCTTCTTGTCGTCAGAGTCATACTCCTTGCTCTTCTTCTTCTTGTTGTTCTCATTTTCCCACTGTGGACACTCAGAGATGTAGTGGCCAGGTTTCTTGCACTTGTGGCATGTTCTCTTCTTGTAGTCATGAGCAGAAGCTTCATCATTCCTTGAGCTTGATCGTGGAGACTTTCTGAAGCCTTTCTTCTTGGTGAATTTTTGGAACTTCTTCACAAGCATAGCAAGCTCCTTTCCAATGTCTTCAGGATCATCAGAACTGCTGTCAGATTCTTCTTCAGATGAGGAGACAGCTTTTGCCTTCAAGGCACGAGTTCGCCCATAGTTGGGACCGTAGATGTCTCTTTTTACACGTTATGGTGCCAATAATAATGAATCATTCTGTTCTTTACTGCCACGTCTCATGTATATATCTATGCTGCTTGCTCTGTTGCAAGCCATAGATACAGGGCACAATGGCAATGTTTCGGTGGAAGCCGACATTGTCTATTACTCCATCCATCGTTGCTTTTAAGCGTGCCCTAAAGACGAGCTTTTGGACAGTTTAATACCCGACACCAAAGCTTTAAAGCAAAGCACGACGCCGCCGAGCCAGTCTTGTATCCTTTACCTCACATGCCTTTTTTCCATTTTCTTCAGAGTTTTCTTTGACTTGAAAAATACAAAAGAACCTGACGGGATCATGTGTCATGCACGGCTCATTTCTCCTGATGTCCTGATTCCTTGTCCAAGGCACACTGGAACTGTGAGGGCACGTATAATGCATAGCCTTAGGTGATGCCTCACATGTCATGTAGGATCGGATATCAGATAAAGTAGGTTTGGATAAGGAAGAGAGATCCTCTCCACGAGACGGGTACTCGAAGAGAAAAGGTGTGTCCAGTATCAAAAGCTGAAAAGATTGAAGTGAAAAGTAAAGATGCATGTGTACTAGAGTTTTTATTTTCTATTTTTATTGAGGCCCACTAATGGTATCTTACATTGGGGAGAAAAAAATAAATGTAGATGCCTCAAATCACTTTTTTTCATGGGGCACATGTATCCATATGCCATCATTGTACATGTCCTTATCAGCCCCGGTGCTCACGCTGTTCCCTTTTGATCGAGGGTGTCAGAACTCTTATGTACTCCTTCCATTCCACAATGTAGTGCTTCCTCTATCCCCGTGCTTCAACTTTGACCGCAAATTTAACTACCAAGACCGATTGCGGCGGGAGCAAAAATTATATCAGTGAATTCGTATTTGAAAGAAGTTTTCAATTATATAATTTTTTCTCCCGCCGCAGTTGGTCTCCTTGGTTAAATTTATGGTCAAAGCTGGACCTTGGGAAACACGGACGCACTATATTTTGGAATGAAGAGAGTATCAGTAGCAATTTCACAAGTTGCCCATGTCATTTTCATGTGGTACAAGTTATAACGTAAAATGCAGGCACATAAGATTCGACCGAACAGTTTCCTACTACTGATAATCTACTAGGCAGAATGAAGTGGCAGAATTTTGTGGGCCAACATATCACTTGCATTGTTCGGTCCTGTGATTGAGGGGGGTAAATTAAGGAAGCTTCCATTCTTTCCTTTTCCAGCGATATGGCCATGAGGGCATAGGTAGACAACTAAAGACCGAGAGAGGTGTGTTCCTTTCTCCAACACCCCTCATGATGGATCATATCACAAACTCTGAAAGGACAAGTGATCGAGAGACCCAATCATGTAGTATTTTCTAGTGGAAAAGAAAAGGAGAAGCGGAAATGTAGTGGCAAATGTACGTATGTGTCGGCGTTCTGGGAATGGGGATTCTCAGACTTGCCTGCCTGCGGCTCACGGCGTGGTTTTGCAAGCGGGCCCGTACGGCTCATCTTCACCAACAAGCATACAAGACCCTCGCGAGGCGGATGGCACAAGACCTCATCGGGAGTGGCCTCACCAGGCTGGCTCGTGAGGGGTGGAGAGATCAAGGCAAGGCAAACCTCGCGAGGTTTCAATGACGTGAGCCATGACGATCGAGACTAGGCGGGTGCCAGGCGGGCGCCAGCGCGCACAGTGTCGTTGTTTCCACTTTGGTGCTAAGGAGGCAAGCGCAGAGGAAGAGTACCGAGGCGTCAAGCAAATGTTTCCATATCGGTGTAACAATACCAAGACCAGCAGGACGGCAGAACGAAGGTCACCGTGGAGCCCAAGGCGGCGTCATCACCAGAGCCTTTGGCAGGCGAAGACTGCTTTTGTCAGGATAACTTGTACTAGTTGTCCCCTTTCAAATTGGCCATTATTGGCTCCCTTCTCGCTCAATATTTGGGGAGAAAACCAGGGTCTCTATAAATAGAACTAGCCACCACCATAGCGAGGAGATCGACCTCATCTTGGATCCGGACAACCACTAGTCCACCAAGCCCAAGAGCACCTCTCCTCAGGAGGCTGTTCTTCCCCTTGTACTGTTCATCCTCAGCCCAAGAGGCAATCCACCATCACACTGGAGTAGGGTATTACACCACAACGGTGGCCCGAACCAGTATAAATCTTGTGTCTCGTGTGTTGTGAGTTTGTGTGCCTAGTCTAGAAATCGCGAAGTGTGTGAGGGCGTGATCGGTGAGGGAGAGATCTTCGCGCACACCCCGGTGTTCGAACCTTAAGGGTTTTGCCGGAATCCGAAATCCGACATTTGGCACACCAGGTAAAGGTGCGCCGAAGCTTCCCTACCGTCGCCCCGCGTTCCACCGCTTTGTTGCAACCATGTCGAACGCTCGTCGCGCCCGAGCTGAGCGTCGGGCCGCCCTCGCCGCCCGCGTCGCCCAGACGGCTCCTGTCGGCGGGCCTCCCCGTCATTCTCCGTCATCCACCGGCAACGCCGCCACCGGCCCGGTAGGGAATGAACAGCAAGCATCCTCGTTGCACCCCTTGGTGCGGCGGGACGGCCACACCGCCACTCCATCGCTAGCCCCCGCCGATTCCTCGTCTCACGCTCGTCACGCTCCCACGGACGCGCGGGCCACACTACTCATGGCGCGCGAGCTCCTGCGTTACTGCCCTGTCGACGACCTCTACGAGGACTGGCTGGACCGCATCGCCGAGCTCGTCAGCACCGTAGGAGGCTCCCCTGCACCGTCCCTCTCACTGCTTCGTCTACCGCCAGCCATGGGCGACGTAGATCATGCAGCACCTCCGCCACCCCTGCACCAAGACGTCGCCCTGGCGCCAAGGCGCGCGGCTCCGCGGCGCGACCTACCGCGCCAAGCGCCCGCGCGTGAAGAAAGAAGTTGTCAAGAAGTTCCTCGACTGCAAGAGAACGCTCCACCGCTCCCCGCGCCGCCGCGTCAGGATCGCTTGCCGCGGCAGGGCCATGCGCCGCTTGCCGTGGTGGTGCGCGGGCGCCAAGTTCAGGCTCCACCTCCACGGCAGGCCCCGATGACCACGGTCGGCTGCCGCGCCTTCACGCCCGAGGTTGGGAAAGTTCAAGCCGGATCTTCCTCCTCGCTACGACGGCACCCTCGACCCCACAGTGTTCTTGCAGATCTACGAGCTGAGCATCGAGGCGGCCAACGACGATGAGAAAGTCATAGCGAACTGGTTCCCTATGGCTCTCAAGGATAGCGCTCATTCGTGGCTCCTGAACCTGCCTCCGGGCTCCATCTCTTCCTGAAACGAGATGCCCAACCGCTTCGTCGCCAACTTCCAGGGCACTCGCGACCGCCCTCCGGCCGCGGGAGACCTGCGCCTCGTCAAGCAACAACTGGGAGAGACCCTCCAAAAATACATCCAGCGCTTCAACAACGTTCGCGTCAAGATCCCCAAGGTGACGGATGAAGCCATCATCTTTGTGTTCTCTGATGGCGTCCGCGAGGTCAAGATGAAGGAGGAGCTCGCCATCCACGAGGAGTTGTGCACATCCCTGGAGCTGTTCAACCTGGCGACCAAGTGCGCAAGGGCTGAGGAAGGGCGCCTTTCCCTCCTCGAGCTCCCAGCTGCCGACCCAGAGGAGAAGAAATCCAAGACCAAAGACGTGAAGCACAAGGGAGTCGCCGTGCTCGCGGCGGAGCCAGACACGAAGCGCGCCAAGGACCAGGCTGAGTCATCCAAGGGCAGCCGACCGTTTTGCGCCTTCCACAATGTGCACAGCCACAACACCAACGATTGTCAAGAGCTCAAGGCCATTCGCGACGGACGCTTCAGTCGACGCCCTGAGCACAACGACCAAGGCTACGACCGAGGAGGAGGATGTGGCGGGGGACGCTGGAACGACCATGGCCCAGGCCAGGAGCGGCGCGACTGACCTCGTGAGGACCGCTGGCAAGATCAGCCTCGTGAGGGTGCCTGGAGGGATCAGCCTCGCGAGGATCGCCCTCAGGGCAACCCCGGTCTTCCTCCGCTGCCGCCACCTCCAAGAAGGAACGACGACCACCATCAAGACGAGGGGCTGGGGGCTTCCAGGAGCCATGCGCTATCGCCCGCATCTTGGGCGGAGGTCAAGCCCCAGCCTCATAGCGTATCTTCAAGCAGTTTGCTCGCGAGGTGAACACGGTCCTCCCCAAGCTCGAGGCCACTCGCCCGCTCAGGTGGTCCAAGTGTGCCATCACTTTCAGTTCGACAGACCAGCTCAAGTGTGCGGCTACCGCTGGCGCTCTCCCAATGCTTTGTTCACCCGTCATCAACAATGTGCAAGTCACCAAGACTCTCATCGACGGATGTGCAGGGCTCAACGTCCTGTCCGTCGAGACGTTCGACAACCTTCAAGTGCCATACGATCAGCTTCAGCCTACCAAGCCTTTCTCAGGAGTGACCGACGGCTCCACCACACCGATAGGTCAGGTCCGCCTCCCGGTCACCTTTGGAGAACGCAACAACTACCGCACCGAGCTCATCGACTTCAACGTCGCCCACATTCGTCTGCCGTACAATGCCATCCTCGGGTATCCAGCCCTGACCAAGTTCATGGCAGTGACGCACCATGGCTACAACATCCTCAAGATGCCAGGGAGCGGTGGGATCATCACAGTCCCCTGCGAAGAAAGAGATGCGGTGTGCTCCCTCGAGCACGCCTTCCAAGCAGCGTCAATCGAAGACCCCGACAACAATGCAGCTCGGTACCCTCCTGAGGTCGTCCCCAAGAAGGAGAAGCAGCAACTCCGTGCCGGACCTCGGGAGGGCAGCACCGCAAGTGGTACCTCGTCAGGATCAGTGCTTGCACCTGGGGCGCCTCCCTCTATCGCATAGGAAGGCGCGCCCGCGCCCTCCTCGGGCAGGGCTCGGGGGCTCTCTTCTGGAGGGCCTCAGACCTTACCAACGTCGCGAGGGAGGCACTCAGGCACCACTTGGAGGCGTGCTTCCCGACACGTCTCCCTCGGGAGGACACTGGGCAAGGAGCGCCCGGTGCCCAGGAGTTCATCACCAAGGTATCTCAGGAGTTTCAGGAAGCAAGAGCAATACGTGGCGACTACCGCCCACCTGGCGTTGCTCCCCACCCTGGCGAGGGTGGTGAGATGCGCGTCTGCATCGACATACCAGGGCTCAACCGAGCCACATCTCTGGAGCGCTTCCGGCCTTCGCGTGTTGGCCGTTGCGAAGGTCCACCTCACAGCTACGTTCGCATGCCGTTCGGCCTGGCGAGCGTGGCTGCTGCCTTCCAGCGCAACCTGCGGAGCGTCATGGTAGGTCAGGAGGCCAGGCACCACACAGTCCTGGCGGAGATGGCAACGGTCCTCAAGGAACCGCCTAGACCCCTAGAGTCTCCCGAGGCTCAAGGCCCTGGTGGCTCGTGAGGAGCAACCCCGTCACCGCATACCTTCAGCTGCCTCAACACCCCTTCATCAACGGAACGAGGTGACACTTTCCAAGTTTATTTAGCTGGGAGCGCCCCCAGGGATGCATCATTCCCAGGCAGCGTGGGTCCGTCCCTGTGGCATGTATCCCTTCTTCTTTATGTCTTTAGCTTACCTTGCTGGGGCCGCCCCTCGGGCTGCATCATCCCCAAGCCGCTCGGGCCTGACCCAGTGGCATGTTTGCTTTCCATGCATAATCTCTCTATGGTTATCACCTGCTTGATTGTCACCCACCATGGGATCCGTGCGCCGGTCGTCTTTCTTCGGGACCCTTTGCGTGAGAGGGTTAGGCACGGCGTCTGTGCTCGGGCCCGTCCCTGCAGCGTTGATATGTCTCCAATGTATCTATAATTTTTGATTGCCCCATGCTATATTATCTACTGTTTTGGACATTATTGGGCTTTATTATCCACTTTTACATTATTTTTGGGACTAACCTATTAACCGAAGGCCCAGCCCAGAATTGCGGTTTTTTTTGCCTATTTTAGGGTTTCGAAGAAAAGGAATATCAAACGGAGTCCAAACGGAATGAAACCTTCGGGAATGTGATTTTTGGAAACAAGACACATGAGACTTGGACCCTACGTCGAGCAACCAACAGGGAGGCCACGAGGTAGGGGGGCGCGCCTACCCCCCATGCGCGCCCTCCACCCTCATGGGACCCCTGTTGCTCCACCGACGTACTCCTTCCTCCTATATATACCTACGTACCCCCAAACGATCAGATACGGAGCCAAAACCCTAATTCCACCACCGTAACTTTCTGTATCCATGAGATCCCATCTTGGGGCCTGTTCCGGAGCTCCGCCGGAGGGGGCATCCATCACGGAGGGCTTCTACATCAACACCATAGCCTCTCCGATGAAGTGTGAGTAGTTTACCTCAGACCTTTGGGTCCATAGTTATTAGCTAGATGGCTTCTTCTCTCTTTTTGGATCTCAATACAATGTTCTCCCCCTCTCTTGTGGAGATCTATTCGATGTAATCTTCTTTTTGCGGTGTGTTTGTTGAGACCGATGAATTGTGGGTTTATGATCAAGATTGTCTATGAACAATATTTGAATCTTTTCTAAATTCTTTTATGTATGATTGGTTATCTTTGCAAGTCTCTTTGAATTATCAGTTTGGTTTGGCCTACTAGATTGATCTTTCTTGCAATGGGAGAAGTGCTTAGCTTTGGGTTCAATCTTGTGGTGTCCTTTCCCAGTGACAGTAGGGGCAGCAAGGCACGTATTGTGAAAGTGCTAGTGATCGACTAGAGGGGGGGGTGAATAGGCGATTTTTATGAAAGTCTTCAAAACATGGAAGTTTCGAAGACAAACGATAGAAATAAACCTATTACCATGCAGCGGAAGGTAGACTACACTAGGCAAACCATAGTCAAGTATTCAATGAAGTGAAAGCACAATGACTAATAGCAGCTAGGCAGTAAAGATCAGGTAGGAAGATATTGTGAAGCCAATCAGAACAAGCAGTCACTCAGTGAGGACAAAAGATAATGCAATCATACAATGACTTCACAAGGACCAACAGTAAATAAAGGGAAGGGAAGGATGAAACCAGTGACTCGTTGAAGACAATGATTTGTTGGACCAGTTCCAGTTGCTGTGACAACTGTACGTCTGGTTAGGGAGGCTGAGATTCAACTCAGAAGACCTCGTCTTCACCTTATTCCCCTTGAGCTAAGGACACCCAGTCCTCGCCCAATCACTCTGGTAAGTCTTCAAGGTAGACTTCCAAACCTTCACAGACTTTGTTCACCGGCGATCCACAATGACTCTTGGATGCTCAGAACGCGACTCCTACCGGCTGGAGGATTCACAGTCCTCAAGTGTAATAAGTCTTCAGATCACACAGACAGGAAGACTTAGGTGATGCCTAACACTCTTTGGCTCTGGGTGTTTAGGGCTTTATCCTCGCAAGGATTTCTCTCTCAAAGGCTTCAAGGTGGGTTGCTCTCAAACGACAAAAGCCGTACTCTAACTCTGAGCAGCCAACCGTTTATGGTTGTAGGGGGTGGGCTATTTATAGCCACTGGGCAACCCGACCTGGTTTGTCTGAAATGACCCTTGGTCACTAAGGAACTGACACGTGTTCCAACAGTCAGATTTCAAACACACACGGCAACTTTACTTGGACTACAAGCAAAGCTGACTTATCCAACTCTGGACAAGATTTGCTCTCATAGTCTTCACTCAAAGACATAGGATTTTGGTTAAGCATCACTTCAGTCATTCTGACTGGTTCTCTTGGACCCCACTTAACAGTACGGTGGTTCCTATGACTCAACAAAGAAAAACACAAAACGACGAAACTGCTAAGTCTTCGCGCTCCATAGTATTCACGCGATGTCTTCTCTTATCGTAGTCTTCAATGTGAATGTCTTCACATACCACCTCTGACTTCAATGTCTTCATACATTTTTAGGGGTCATCTCTGGTAGGAAAACCGAATCAATGAGGGACTTCTACCTGTGTTATCCTGCAATTCTCACAAACACATTAGTCCCTCAACTAGGTTTGTCGTCAATACTCCAAAACCAACTAGGGGTGGCACTAGATGCACTTACATATTGTATTGTTGCCATCCAGGATAACAAGATGGGTTTTTATCATATTGCATGAATTTATCCCTCTACATCATGTCATCTTGCTTAAGGTGTTACTCTGTTTTCATGAACTTAATACTCTAGATGCATGCTGGATAGCGGTCGATGAGTGGAGTAATAGTAGTAGATGTAGGCAGGAGTCGGTCTACTTGTCTCGGACGTGTTTCCTATACACATGATCATACCTAGATATTCTCATAACTATGCTCAATTCTGTCAATTGCTCAACAGTAATTCGTTCACCCACCGTAAAATACTTATGCTCTTGAGAGAAGCCACTAGTGAAACCTATGGCCCCCGGGTCTATCTTCATCATATTAATCTTCCAATACTTAGTTATTTCCTTTGCTTTTTACTTTGCTTTTATTTTACTTTGCATCTTTATCACAAAAATACCAAAAATATTATTCTATCATATCTATCAGATCTCACTCTCGTAAGTGACAGTGAAGGGATTGACAACCCCTTATCGTTTTGGTTGAAAGGAGTTATTTGTTTTGTGTAGGTATGAGGGACTCGCGTGTAGCCTCCTACTGGATTGATACCTTGGTTCTCAGAAACTGAGGGAAATACTTACGCTACTTTGCTGCATCATCCTTTCCTCTTCAAGGAAATACAACGCAGTGCTCAAGAGGTAGCAAGAAGATTTCTGGCGCCGTTGTCGGGAAGTCTACGCAAAAGTCAACATACCAAGTACCCATCACAACCCTTATCTCCCGCAGTACATTATTTGCCATTCGCCTCTCGTTTTCCTCTTCCCCACTTCACCCTTGCCATTTTATTCGCCCTTCTTCTGTTCTCTTTCCATTTGCTTTGATGTCTTGGCTCGTTTGCTAGTTTGGTTGGAATAATTGTTTATTTATTACTAAATAGAGAACCTAAGATCTATGGATCCTCATCCGCTTGCTAATATTTTTAAGAGATCCAATTATAATGAACCAATTGCTAGTGAGTTTTGTTCACTAGATCTTTATGAAGTTTTGCTTGAAATTCGTGAATCTGAAAATTGTGATAAAGTACCTTATGGAGTGATTCCCGATGGATCTTTGAATAAAAAGCATGATTGCAATGATGATAGTATAAATTCTATTGATATAAATTGTGCTAATAATATGCAAAACCCTAAGCTTGGGGATGCTAGTTTTGCTATGACCTCTACTTGTTGCAATGATCATGATTGGGGTGATTCTTCTTATAATCTTGAAAATTTATTTAAGCCCCATGATGAATATGAGATTGATAATAGTGTTTGCAATATTATTGAAAGTGGGTTTGGAAGAGTTTCAACTTTAGATCCCACATATTTGGAGAATGTTCAATCTTATGAAATTTTTGATAAAAGTGGGTTTGGAGAGGTCATGACTTTAGTTAATGTTAATCCCACTATTTTGGAAGAGTGTCAACTTTGCATGCATGTGGATCATGTTGAAAATATTTTATGTGAACTATTTTGTTGAATTTGCTTATGATCCTACATATAATTATTATGAGAGAGGAAAATATGGTGGTAGAAATTTTCATGTTACTAAATTACCTCTCGTTATGTTGAGATTGCTATTGTTTCTTTCCGATTCCTTGCATATGCTAGTTTTTGCTTGCCTTGATAATTTGTTTGCCTATAAGATGCCTATGTATAGGAAGTATGTTAGACTTAAATGTGTTTGTCACATGTTTTATGATGCTCTCTTTGTGCTTCAATTCTTGTCTTTCATGTGAGCATCATTGAAATATTATGCCTAGCTATAAGGCTTTAAAGAAAATCGCTTGTTGGGAGTCAACCCAATATTTATCCTTGCTATTATTCAATAAATAATTTACCTAGCCTCTATTTTGGTTGTGTTTTTTTGTATGTGTTTAATTAGTGTTTGTGCCAAGTAAAACCGTTGGGAAGACTTGGGGAAAGTCTTGTTATCTTGCTGTAAAAAACAGAAACTTTAGCGCTCACGAGAACTGCTGCCATTTTTATCTGGAAGGTGATATTTAGTTAATTCTTTTTGCAGATGACTAATAGATAAATTCCACACTTCCAGAAATTTATTTTAGAATTTTTGGGGTTCCAGATCTTGCGCTAGCTACAGATTACTACAGACTATTCTGTTTTTGACAGATTCTGTTTTTCATGAGTTGTTTGCTTATTTTGATGAATCTATGGCTAGTAAAATAGTTTATAAACCATAGAGAAGTTGCAATATAGTAGGTTTAACACCAACATAAATAAAGAATGAGTTCATTGCAGTACCTTGAAGTGGTATTTTGTTTTCTTTCGCTAACGGAGCTCACGAGATTTTCTACTTTAAGTTTTGTGTTGTGAAGTTTTCAAGTTTTGCGTAAAGATTTGATGGATTATGGAACAAGGAGTGTGTGACGCCCCCGATTTAATCGTACACTAATCATACACTCAAACGTGTACGATCAAGATCAGGGACTCACGGGAAGATATCACAACACAACTCTACAAATAAAATAAGTCATACAAGCATCATATTACAAGCCAGGGGCCTCGAGGGCTCGAATACAAGAGCTCGATCATAGACGAGTCAGCGGAAGCAACAATATCTGAGTACAGACATAAGTTAAACAAGCTTGCCTTAAGAAGGCTAGCACAAACTGGGATACAGATCGAAAGAGGCGCAGGCCTCCTGCCTGGGATCCTCCTAACTACTCCTGGTCGTCGTCAGCGGGCATCACGTAGTAGTAGGCACCTCCGGTGTAGTAGGAGTCGTCGTCGACGGTGGCGTCTGGCTCCTGGGCTCCAACATCTGGTCGCGACAACCAGGTAGAAGGGATAGGGGGAAAAGAGGGAGAAAGCAACCGTGAGTACTCATCCAAAGTACTCGCAAGCAAGGAGCTACACTACATATGTATGCATTGGTATCAACGGGAATAAGGCTATCATATGTGGACTGAACTGCAGAATGCCGGAATAAGAGGGGGATAGCTAGTCCTTTCGAAGACTACGCTTCTGGCAGCCTCCGTCTTGCAGCGTGTAGAAGAAAGTAGACTGAAGACCTCCAAGTAGCATCGCATAGCATAACCCTAACCGATGATCCTCCCCTCGTATCCCTGAGAGAGAGCGACCACCGGTTGTATCTGGCACTTGGAAGGGTGTGTTTTATTAAGTATCCGGTTCTAGTTGTCATAAGGTCAAGGTACAACTCCAAGTCGTCCTGTTACCGAAGATCACGGCTATTCGAATAGATTAACTTCCCTGCAGGGGTGCACCACATACCCCAACACGCTCGATCCCATTTGGCCGGACACACTTTCCTGGGTCATGCCCGGCCTCGGAAGATCAACACGTCGCAGCCCCACCTAGACCAACAGAGAGGTCAGCACGCCGGTCTAAACCTAAGCGCACAGGGGTCTGGGCCCATCGCCCTTAGCACACCTGCACGTTGCGTGGGCGGCCGGAAGCAGACCTAGCCTAGTAGGCGTTCCAGTCCAATCCAGCGCGCGCCGCTCCGTCGCTGACGTCACGAAGGCTTCGGCTGATACCACGACGCTGGGATACCCATAACTACTCCCGCGTAGATGGTTAGTGCGTATAGACCAAATGGCCAGACTCAGATCAAATACCAAGATCTCGTTAAACGTGTTAAGTATCTGCGAACGCCGGCCAGGGCCAGGCCCGCCTCTCTCCTAGGTGGTCGGAACCTGCCCTGTCGCTCCGCCTCAAAGATCCACACAGAGGGCCGTTGGGACAAAGGTCCTTTCAGCCCCCAATCCGTGAATCACTCGCGGGTGCTCCACAAGCCGACCCGTCTTTAGTCACCACATGTATCCTGTAGAAAGTATATAGTAATATACCCGTGATCACCTCCCGAGTGATCACGGCCCAGTAGTATAGCATGGCAGACGGACAAGAGTGTAGGGCCACTGATGGAACACTAGCATTCTATACTAAGCAGTAGGATAGCAGGTAATGGTAACAATAGTAGTAACAAGGACAGGCTATGCATCAGGATAGGAATAACGGAAAGCAGTAACATGCTACACTATTCTAATGCAAGCAGTAAAGAGGAGAGTAGGCGATATCTGGTGATCAAGGGGGGGGGGGCTTGCCTGGTTGCTCTGGCAAGAGAGAGGGGTCGTCAACTCCGTAGTCGTACTGGGTAGCAGCGGCGTCGGTCCCGGTGTCTAACGAGAGAAGAGGGGGGAGAAACAATAAATATTTAAGCAAACAGATGCATAGCGATGCATGACATGACAAGTATCGGTGCTAGGGGTGCCCTATCGCGGTATGAGGTGATACCGGCGAAGGGGGGAAAACATCCGGGAAAGTATCCCTGGTGTTTCGCGTTTTCGGACAGATGAAACAGAGGGGGAAAGTTGCGTGTTCGCTATGCTAGGGATGCGTGGTGGACGAACGGGCTGCGTATCCGGAATCGTCTCGTCGTTCTGAGCAACTTTCATGTTGAAAATATTTTAATCCGAGTTACGGATTAAAAGATATGATTTTCTAAAGATTTTATTAATTTCTGAGATTTAATTAATTATTTAATTAATTCGAAAATGATTTAATGACATCAGCATGATGTCATGCTGACATCAGCAGTCAACAGAGTTGACTTGGTCAACCTGACCAGTGGGTCCCACTGGTCAGTGACACCTTTTATTTAAACATATTAATTAACCTAATTAATGTTAATTAGGGGGGTGGGCCCCACTGTCATTGCCTACTTAATAAACTAATTAACAGACCAGATTAGTTGGGTAACTAATGTGTAATTAGTTTAATTAGTTGTTTAAATTAATTAATCAAAATTAATTAAGTTAATTATTTCTTTAATTAATTAATTTTAGTTAGACATATTTTTATATTTTTTTAAAACGTTCTGTGCTGTGGGGCCATTTGGTCAGTGGCCCAGGGGCATAGCAGGCGCGCGGGCTTGCGGGCGTCCGACCCAGGAGAGGGTCCAGTGGCACAGACGGGCGCCGGCGCCGGGCGACGACCGGGACCGCGGCGAGGGTGGCCGGAATGGGGCGGCGCCGGCGATGCTGGGCAGCGGGGGGGTGCGGCAGAGGTAGCAGCTGCCGCAGCAGTGGCGGGCGATGCGAAGGCAGGCGGGCACGACGGCCGCTGCGGTCGTGCGCGCACGGGGAGGAGGAAAATGGGGGCGCGTGCGGGCTTGAGGGCACGCCGGCGCGGCAACGCAGCGGGGGGAGAGGCGGGAGGCGGGGCATGGTGTGCTGCGGTGGTCGAAGCTGACGGGCACGGCGGAGCGTGCGTGCAAAGGCCGCAGCCAGGGGGTGCGCCCCGGCGCGGGCGAGCGAGACGGGAGGCACGGGGCTGTGCAGGGGCGCGTGCGGGAGCAGAGCTCCAGGCGGGGGGGGGGGGGGGCGGAGCCATGGGGCTCGTCCGACCTGAGACGAGGCGGGCGCGAGCATGCGGCGGAGAGGGGAGAGGAGGCCGAGGGCCTCACCGGGGTGCGTAGGGTCTGGGGAGCGGGGGTTGAGGACGAAGACGGCGACGACGCCGTAGAGGAGCAGTCCGGTGATGGGGGGGGGGGTCCGGCGACGGGGAGGTCGAGGCGGAGGCGCGGTCCAGGCGGCGACGGGTGCGCGAGGGAGAAGGGCGAGGGGATCGGGCTCCTCCCGATCCAGATCCAGCGCGAGGGGGGGTGGGGGAGAGCGAGTGGGGAGTGGGGGGGTGAGTGGGGCGACGGGGTGGGGTTAGGGTTTCGGGGGTGTGGGTTATGGGGGGGGTGGCCGGCTGGGCCTTTGCCCAGTTGGGCCGGTGGTGGCCTGGCCGGCTGGGCCGTCTGGCCCAGTGGGGGGGGTCCTTATATATATATATATTTGTTTGTTTTCTGTTTTTTGTATTATCTTTTCTTTATTTATTATCTTTTCTGTTTTGATTCATTTTAAGTATTTAGGTCTTTTATAAAGGCATGGATCCCACACCATAAATTCCTAGGCATTTATTTGCACACCCCGAACATTTTTGTTTTAAATTTTGAAAAGTTTTTTATCCCCTGGTTGATTTTGAATTTGAATTTGAATCAGTTTCGAACTAACACGAGATTAGGAACAGTAACCGAGATGACGTGGCATCATTAGCAGAGGTTCACTGTAGCTTAATTATCCGGGCGTTACAGAGTGGCAAGAGCCTAAGCTTGGGGATGCCCATGGCACCCCCAAGATAATATAGGGACACCTAAAATACAAAGCTTGGGGATGCCCCGGAAGGCATTCCCTCTTTCGTCTACTTGTATCGGTAACTTTACTTGGAGCTATATTTTTATTCACCACATGATATGTGTTTTTCTTGGAGCGTCTTGTATGATTTGATTCTTTGCTTTTTAGTTTACCACAATCATCCTTGCTGTACACACCTTTTGAGAGAGCCATACATGATTTGGAATTTGTTAGAATACTCTATGTGCTTCGCTTGTATCATTTGAGCACGATGGTGGAATTGTTTTATAGAAACTATTGATATCTCATGCTTCACTTATATTATTTTGAGAGTCTTAAATAGCATGGTAATTTTCTTAAATAATCCTAATATGCTTGGTATTCAAGAATAGTAAAAACTTTCTTATGAGTGTGTTGAATGCTATGAGAAGTTTGATGCTTGATAATTGTTTTGAGATATGAAGATGGTGATGTTAAAGTTGTGCTAGTTGAGTAGTTGTGAATTTGAGAAATACTTGTGTTAAAGTTAGTGATTCCTGTAGCATGCACGTATGGTGAACCGTTATATGATGAAGTCAAAGCATGATTTATTTTTTGATTGTCTTCCTTATGAGTGGCGGTCGGGGACGAGCGATGGTCTTTTCCTACCAATCTATACCCCTAGGAGCATGCGCGTAATACTTTGCTTTGATAACTTGTAGATTTTTGCAATAAGTATATGAGTTCTTTATGACTAATGTTGAGTCCATGGATTATACACATTTTTCTTCCTTCCACCATTGCTAGCCTCTCTAATACCGTGCACCTTTCACCGGTACCTTAAACCCACCATATACCTTCCTCAAAACAGCCACCATACCTACCTATTATGGCATTTCCATAGCCATTCCGAGATATATTGCCATGCAACTTTCCACCGTTCCGTTTATTATGACACACTCCATCATTGTCATATTGCTTAGCATGATCATGTAGCTGACATCGTATTTGTGGCAAAGCCACCATTCATAATTCTTTCATACATGTCACTCTTGATTCATTGCATATCCCAGTATACCGCTGGAGGCATTCATATAGAGTCATATTTTGTTCTAAGTATCGAGTTGTAATTGTTGAGTTGTAAGAAAATAAAAGTGTGATGATCATCATTATTAGAGCATTGTCCCAGTGAGGAAAGGATGATGGAGACTATGATTCCCCCACAAGTCGAGATGAGACTCCGGACGAAAAAAAGGGGAAAGAAAAGAGGCCATAAAAAAAGAGAAAAGTCCCAAATAAAAAATGAGAGAAAAAGAGAGAAGGGACAATGTTACTATCCTTTACCACACTTGTGCTTCAAAGTAGCACCATGATATTCATGATAGAGAGTCTCTCATTTCGTCACTTTCATATACTAGTGGGAATTTTTCATTATAGAACTTGGCTTGTATATTCCAATGATGGCCTTCCTCAAAATGCCCTAGGTCTTCATGAGTAAGCAAGTTGGATGCACACCCACTTAGTTTCTTTTGTTGAGCTTTCATATACCTATAGCTCTAGTGCATCCGTTGCATAGCAATCCCTACTCACTCACATTGATATCTATTGATGGGCATCTCCATAGCCCATTGATACTCCTAGTTGATGTGAGACTATCTTCTCCCTTTTTGTCTTCTCCACAACCACCATTCTATTCCACATATAGTGCTATATCCATGGCTCACGCTCATGTATTGCGTGAAGATTGAAAAAGTTTGAGAATGTCAAAAGTATGAAACAATTGCTTGCCTTGTCATCGGGGTTGTGCATGATTTAAATACTTTGTGTGGTGAAGATAGAGCATAGCCAGACTATATGATTTTGTAGGGATAACTTTCTTTGGCCATGTTATTTTGAGAAGACATGATTTCTTTGTTAGTATGCTTGAAGTATTATTATTTTTATGTCAATATTAAACTTTTATCTTGAATCTTTTGGATCTGAATATTCATACCACAATTAAGAAGAATTACATTAAAATTATGCCAAGTAGCACTTCACATCAAAAATTATCTTTTTTATCATTTACCTACTCGAGGACGAGCAGGAATTAAGCTTGGGGATGCTTGATACGTCTCCAACGTATCTATAATTTTTGATTGCTCCATGCTATATTATCTACTGTTTTGGACATTATTGGGCTTTATTATCCACTTTTATATTATTTTTGGGACTAACCTATTAACCAGAGGCCCAGCCCAGAATTGTTGTTTTTTGCCTATTTTAGGGTTTCGAAGAAAAGGAATATCAAACGGAGTCCAAACGGAATGAAACCTTCGGGAACGTGATTTTTGGAACGAACAAGACCAGGAGACTTGGACCCTACGTCAAGCAACCAACAGGGAGGCCACGAGGTAGGGGGGCGCGCCTACCCCCCAGGCGCGCCCTCCACCCTCGTGGGCCCCCTGTTGCTCCACCGACGTACTCATTCCTCCTATATATACCTACGTACCCCCAAACGATCAGATACAGAGCCAAAACCCTAATTCCACCATCGTAAATTTCTGTATCCACGAGTGTCGGTGTCAAAACCGGCGGATCTCGGGTAGGGGGTCCCGAACTGTGCGTCAAGGCCGGATGGTAACAGGAGACAAGGGACACGGTGTTTTTACCCAAGTTCGGGCCCTCTCGATGGAGGTAATACCCTACTCCTGCTTGATTAATATTGATGATATGGGTAGTACAAGAGTAGATCTACCACGAGATCAAGGAGGCTAAACCCTAGAAGCTAGCCTATGGTATGATTGTTGTATATGGAGTTGATGTCCTACGGACTACAACCCTCCGGTTTATATAGACACCGGATAGGGTTAGGGTTACACAGAGTCGGTTACAATGGTAGGAGATCTTGAATATCCGCATCGCCAAGCTTGCCTTCCACGCCAAGGAAAGTCCCATCCGGACACGGGACGAAGTCTTCAATCTTGTATCTTCATAGTCCAGGAGTCCGGCCGAAGGTATAGTCCGGCTACCCGAACACCCCCTAATCCAGGACTCCCTCCGTAGCCCCTGAACCAGGATTCAATGACGACGAGTCCGGCGCGCAGATTGTCTTCGGCATTGCAAGGCGGGTTCCTCCTCCAAGTCCTTCATAGAAGATTGTAAACACCAAGAGTAGTGTCCGGCTCTGCAAAATAAGTTTCCACATATTGCCATAGAGAGAATAATATTAACACAAATCAAATCTGATGACGTATTCCACAGTGCATCATCACACTACGGCCAAGTCCTTTACTCGAATCGTTTTTACTTTTCCACCTCAGCATGTTTTGCGAGGCGGTTTCCTTGGCACGTCTTGTCAAAGCAGAGATCGTGTACCCCTTTTACGGGATTCGCATCAATACGGACGTGGGTAACCCAACCGCACCATTTATCACGGCGCTTGGGAGGCAAGCGAGTTTTACTAGGCTGGTGGGGACGCACAACCGCATCCGCCCATATAAGGGGATAAGGATCCACCTTTTTACCTACGCCTTCTTCCTCCTTTGCCTATCCATCTCCTGCGCGCTCGAGCTCCAGCGCCCAAGCCCGCACTTCCCACCTCAACCTTCTCCAGCAATGTCCGGAGCGGGAGGCAAGTGGATGGTCTCCTCCGCTATGGAGGGCCAAGTCAAGAAGCTAAGGAAGGCCGGATACCTATCTAAGGACATCGCGCACCGGCTTCCCGAAAAGGGGCAGTTTCTTCCCACCCCAAGGCCCCATGAGAGGGTAGTATTTCTTCCCCACTTCCTCCGCGGACTGGGTTTTCCACTCCACCCATTTGTCCGGGGGCTCATGTTCTACTACGGCCTGGATGTCCACGATCTGGCCCCGAACTTCATCCTCAACATCTCGGCGTTTATCGTCGTGTGCGAGGCTTTCCTCCACGTCCGCCCTCATTTCGGCCTCTGGCTCAAGACCTTCAACGTCAAGCCCAAGGTGGTGCGCGGCAGCCAGGCGGAGTGCGGAGGCGCCATGGCGGGCAAGATAGCCAACGTCCTATGGTTCGAGGGCTCTTTTGTGGAGACCCTAAAGGGGTGGCAATCCGGGTGGTTTTACATCACCGAGCCACGCGATCCGAAATGAATCGCAGCCCTCGAGTTCCGATCCGGACCCCCCACGCGGCTTATGTCCGGAAAGAGACGGGCCTGTCGTGGGGTGACAAAAAAGAGGTGACCGGATTGCAAACATGCATCCAGTCCCTGGTGAACAAGCCAATCCGGCTTATTAATGTAATCCAGGTTATGCTCGTCCGCCGGATCCTCCCGTGCCAACAACGGGATTTTAATCTATGGGAGTTCGACCCGGTGCAACACCAAACCCTTAGCAGGCTCTTCGACACGACGTACGAAGATGCCTGGAAGGTGCTATTCAAGGGCGCCGAGGCTCCCGCATCCGCTTCCGAGGACCGTGGATACAGCTCGCAGCGTCACGCTAGCGAGGTAAGCTATCTTCACCTTTTACAAGATGTTAAGCTTTTTTCATAGTTTGACTCTATGCGGGATCTAAACTCCCTTACCTTTGACAGGCTTAGTGGGCGATATCCGGACCGATTAACTGTCTGGTTCCGCTGCCCGAAGACCCAGCCCCAGCTCTACTAGTGAAGCTGCTGGTTCCGGCGCCTTATGTGGTGCCGGAGAAGAAGGCCAAGAAGAAGACCACGGGGACTCGAAAGAGTGCCCGTAACGTGGTGGTGTCGGACTCGTCATCCGACGAGTCCGAGACGCCCTCTTCCCGTGAAAACGAGGAGGAAGAAGAAAACTCTCCCCCCCAGCGGAGGGAGGAGAGAAGAGGAAGGCCGCCCCAACAGGGGAGGCCGAGGGGTCCAGGAAAGGAAGACCCCTCTGCCGGACTACTCTCCCGACGCCGAAGAGGGTGAAGAGGAGTGGCCAAACAGGGCCAAGCGTCCGGCAAAATCGTAGGTTCGGATATCAGAGTAACTCATGATGTTCCTTTGTTGCACAGCTTTCCCTAATGTCGAACGTAATTATGCAGCCCGCCCCGGGCCAAATTCAACGAATCATCGGGCGGCTCCCTGGACTCATCGGACGTGAACTCAGTTTCGCCCGCTGTCTCCCCCCGCACTGCAGACGATGCCGAAGTGGCGTCGCGACAAGCTCCGGGGCAGGAGGAGGTGGTCCCGGAGGAGCCGCAAGGCAACCTCCCGGACTCCAGGAGTGAAGGGGATAAGGCCCCCCAGGGCTCCAAGTCCGGCTTTGTGCCGGACACCGCGCCGGAATCTTCCACAGTTCCGGACCGCGGTAGGCGAGCTCCTTCCAAGAGGAGCAAGCCTTCTGAGCCGGCGGCCTCCGTCCAACCGGAGGTGCCGGACAATCTGCTGGAGGTGCTTGACGGCGCCTCCATCGACGAGGGGCACCGTACTATTATGAGTACGGTGATCCAGAAGGTTCGGTCTGCCAGGAGCGGACTGACTGAAGCTTGCGCTAGCCTTCTAACAGGCTTCGAGGTAAGTAAAAATATGTAAAAATATTACCGCATAGACAGTAGCCCCTGATGCTTTGTTTGGCGTTCGGAAAGAAAAGCCGAATAGAGGATCTATTAAATATCGCAGGAGTCTAACAAAAAAGAGTCAATATGCGTATGCAGGCTTCGCTGCTATCCACCGCCGCACTGACTGCGGAGGTGGGTGTCCTGAAGCAGGACCTCGAGCGGACCGAGCAAGAGATCGGCCTTGCCAAGCGGCGGCTCAAGGAGAAAGAAGGTAAGAAATAGCTTACAAAAAAAGTGCCTATAAAAAGGCGTGATTGCAAAAAAAAAAACAGGATTGTACTACTTATTGTAGGGGCCATGACTGAGGTGGCGACCCTTAAGCAGGCGCTGTCTGAGGCCGAAAAGAAAACGGCCGCGGAGCGCACCGAGCGAGACAGACTTGGGGCTCAGGTCGGCGAGGTGCAGCAAGAGCTTCAGGCTCTCATGAAAAAACATGAGAGTTTGGAGCTTGAGTCAAAGGCGCAAGCATCCGAGCTTGCGACGACCCTTGAGACTGCCAAGTCTGCCAAGGCCGAAGCCCAAAAGGCCCTCCAAGAGTTGGAGGAGATGAGGAAGATAGCAGCGGGTAAGGCATTCTTTATGCAAAGCAGAAATATAAAAGTAAACTACTTGTTACTTACCCGAATCTGGAGCTCTCCAGGGGCATTCGCAGATCTTCCCCGCAGCGTATCCGACGCCGCCGCATTCTACCGAGCTGAAGAGGGCAGCTCGACGGAGAAGGTGTTCTGGTCTCAGTATTCTGAGGCCGGACACCCTGTGCCTTTGAGCGACTAGCTGAAACAGCTGGTCGAGCTCCACAAGGCGGCCGAACAGGCCATGAAGGGCTTCATAGTTCGGCTGTGGCCTGGAGAGGCCCTGCCTGGGAGCTATTTCGGGCTGGTGCGGCGGCTGGTGGAGGCCTGTCCGAGGCTCGAGGTCATCAAGCGCTCCGTCTGCATAGAAGGTGCCCGTCGGGCCCTTGCCCGTGCAAAGGTGCACTGGGGTAAGCTGGACGGTGAGAAGCTTGTGAAGGACGGGCCGCCACCAGGGAAGGAGCATCGCAAGCCCGAGAACTACTACAAGGATGTTCTTGCAGGTGCCCGCCTTGTGGCGGATGAATGTACCAAGGATGTGATTTTTGAATGAACTCGCTCGTGTTTATCCTGTGCGCTGAAAACTTGTTCATATGCGCTAAGCAATGCTTATTGAATTTAAAATATTACTTTCTTTGCGGCCGTTTATCAAAAAATTGAGAGATGGCCAGTCGTCGGCTTCTGCTCCCATGCCACTAGTGCTGGGGTGTTCGGGATAAACCTGAGCGCTCTTTTTCCCATAGTTGGGTCCTTCGAGGGAGGCACTCAGCACAACGAACCAGGCAATCGGACTATAATGCTTGAACACTCTCACTTAGCCATAGAACTCTATAATTTTAAATCTTGGCGAAGCCCCTAGTTCGGAAGACCGAGTTCGGGGTGCTATGCACGCCTTGGCCGGACAAAGCCAGCTCCTCGCTCGAAGCGGCATAAGTCTTTAGGGACTCGAAAAACCTCTCGAACAGCGACCGGTCTCTCGCCTCATCATGACAGTCAGTTTTAGCTTTCTCCACTGAGGTGCTTAACCCAGCTGAACCGGGGCACAATCGCAGTGGTTCTCCTAGTGCTACCTTAGCCGATATAGCGGAACGTAAGGCACCAAAACATAGGAGCCGGGCAAACCCAACTATTGACCCAAATCATGATTCGGAGCCGATGCATATAGTGCTATAAGTTCGGGGTGCCGCACTTGTGAAAGTGTACGGACTTTTCACACCATAATGAGGGGTACTGAAGCCCCGGCGTGTTTGCCGTACCATGGTGTACGGGTGCAATCATGTCATTTAATAAACATATATGTGAAAAGAGGATAATGCAAAAAATAGACAAAAAGCTATGCATTGTTTATAGAGAGGCTATTTATCAAAGCCGAACGATATAAATAGTGCGATAAGCAAAAAGATATTGGACTATTTAACATGTACTGATCAGGGGCAGGCCGCGGAATTGTATTCAAAACAGGTATACTGCTCGTAACAGAGACCACCTGGGAGTTCCATAGTGCGGCATGGCTTGTCTGCCTCCCTGGATCTTGCATCGTTTGTGCGGCAGTCGAATTGCCGAATAGGTCGTCCGAAGTATGGAGTCCTGAAAGTAAGAAAATTTAAAAAAAGAATCCAGCAGCCCCTAGTACGTTTTAAGCCGTATTTTGGGCGTGCCGTTATTGTGCCCCTTCCCCTGTGCCCATGGTATTTCAAGGGCGTAGTTATGTACGCGAGGCACTGGTTTCGCTATGTCGCGAGAGCTGGGGTTGGGGCCGCATTGCTACGCTTGCTCGGAGTGTGCCAGGTGGTCCTGCTGTGGGTTACTCTGGGCGCGCTTGGCAGTGTCTGGCTTTTTAACGGCCGGACTGGAGAATTGCCTAAGAAGGCTACTTTGTACTTCCGCTGCGAGAGCCGCCGTGTGCTCCTCCGTACGGAGGGAGCGTTCGGTGTTTTTGTTGACCGTGATTACTCCTCGAGGGCCTGGCATATTGAGCTTGAGATATGCGTAGTGTGGCACCGCATTGAAATTTGCGAATGCGGTTCGTCCGAGCAGGGCGTGATAGCCAATGCGAAACGGGACTATATCGAAGATTAACTCTTCGCTTCGGAAATTGTCCGGGGATCCGAAGACCACGTCAAGTGTTACTGAGGCTGTACAGTTGGCTTCTACACCTGGTATAACGCCTTTAAAGGTCGTTTTTGTGGGCTTAATCCTTGAGGGATCTATGCCCATTTTCCACACTGTATCCTGGTAAAGCAGGTTCAGGCTACTGCCGCCGTCCATGAGGACTCTTGTGAGATGAAATTCGTCGATGATTGGGTCGAGAACCAATGCGGCGAAGCCTCCATGACGGATGCTAGTGGGGTGGTCCCTTCGATCAAAAGTGATCGGGCAGGAGGACCATGGGTTGAACTTTGGGGTGACTGGCTCCGTCGCGTATACGTCCCGTAGCGCACGCTTCCGCTCCCTCTTGGGAATGTGGGTTGCGTATATCATGTTCACCGTCCGAACTTGTGGGGGAAAGCCCTTCTGTCCATTGTTGTTCGGCGGCCTGGGCTCCTCCTCGTCGTCGCTGTGCAGCCCCTTGTCTTTGTTTTCGGCTCTTAACTTGCCTGCCTGCTTGAACACCCAACAATCCCTGTTAGTGTGATTGGTTGGCCTTTCGGGGGTGCCATGTATCTGGCACAAGCGGTCGAGTATTCGGTCCAAACTGGACGGGCCCTGAGTATTCTTTTTGAATGGCTTTTTCCGCTAACCAGATTTATAGCCTCTGAATTCGGCATTGACTGCCGTGTCTTCATTGCTGTCGCTGCTAACGCGGCGTTTTTGCTTATTCCGACGTGTCCTGCCACTTTTGTCCTTGGTATCCAAATTACCAGGGTTCTTTGATAAGTTGTTACTGCGAGCTAGCCAGCTGTCTTCTCCCGTGCAAAAGTGGGTCATGAGTGTCGTGAGGGCTGCCATAGATTTCGGCTTTTCCTGTCCAGGTGCCGGGCAAGCCACTCGTCGCGGATTTTATGCTTGAAGGCTGCTAGGGCCTCTGCGTCCGGACAGTCGACTATCTGGTTTTTCTTCATTAGGAACCGTGTCCAGAATTGCCTGGCCGATTCCTCTGGCTGCTGAATTATGTGGCTTAAGTCGTCGGCATCCGGTGGTCGCACGTAAGTGCCCTGGAAGTTGTCGAGGAATGCGGTTTCCAGGTCCTCCCAAGAACCGATTGAGTCTGTTGGCAAGCTGTTAAGCCAATTCCGGGCCGGTCCTTTAAGTTTGAGCGGGAGGTATTTGATGGCGTGTAGATCATCACCGTGTGCCATGTGGATGTGGAGGAGATAATCCTCGATCCATACCACCGGATCTATTGTGCCATCGTATGATTCAATGTTTACGGGTTTGAAACCCTCTGGGATTTTATGATCCATTACTTCATCTGTGAAGCATAGCGGGTGTGCGGCGCCTCTGTACTGGGCTATATCACGACGCAGCTCGGAACAGCTATGTCTGTTGTGTTCGGCCCGACCGGATTTGTTGTATCCGGAGTGAAGATCATCGTCACGTGCCGTAGGGCGCCTGCGCGATCCGTAGATCGATCTTGTTTGTGTTGCCTTATCCTCCAGTATGTCTCGCAGGTCTGGCACATTTTTCCGTGCCTTAGTTGAGCGGCGTCGGGGCATGGCTTGGGTGGAGGGCCGAGAGGCCTCTCTGTCGCGGCCGCGAGGTGGCCGGTCTGCCATGTCGTGCGCTAGTGATGTAGGTGCTTCCTCCTCTGATCGGGGTAGCGGCCTGCGCTTTGGGTAACTCTTGGAGGGGCGTTTGAGTTCATACTCTTCGGCCGCAAGGACTTCAGTCCATCTGTCAGCTAGCAAATCTTGGTTAGCTCTAAGCTGTTGCTGCTTTTTCTTGAGGCTTCTTGCCGTGGCTAAAAGCCTGCATTCAAAACGCGCTTGTTCGGCGGGGTTTGATGGTACGACGAATTCGTCGTCATCGAGGCTTGCCTTGTCTTCGGAGGGAGGCATATAGTTATCATCCTCGACCTCTCGGTCTACCGCTCTCTCATGAGGGCTGGCTTCTCCATCTTCCTATGCCGAATCTTGCTGGGGTGGGTGTTCTTCGGCGCTATCTGGGGTAGTATTATCTCCCGTGCCGGAATCACCGTTTTTGCTTTGGCAGGATTTAGAGCGGCGCCGCTGACGCCGGCGCTTTGGCTATTTCTTGGAGGTGTCATCCCCCGCTGTTCCATCGCCATCACCATCTTTTGGAGTATCCACCATATATATGTCATATGACGAGGTGGCCTTCCAGCGCCCTACAGGTGTTGGTTCCTGTTCGTCTCCTACATCGTCGTCCATACCGTCGATGTCTTCGGAGCCAAAGTCAATCATGTTGGTTAAATCATCGACAGTGGCTACAAAGTGGGTGGTGGGTGGGCTTTGAAATTCTTCATCGTCCGTATCCCATCCTCGCTGACCGTAATCCGGCCAGGGCTCTCCTGATAAAGAGAGAGACTTGAGAGAATTCAGGATGTCGCCAAAAGGCGAGTGCTGAAAGATGTCCGCGGCGGTGAACTCCATTATCGGTGCCCAATCGGATTCGATTGGCAGGGGTGCGGGGGGTTCGGAGTCCGGGGAGGAGTCCGGATCCTCGGAGTCACGGGTCATGCAGAGTGCGGGGCTGGCGCTCGGCTCGATCGCCTTTGAGATCGCAGCCCCCGAGGTGACGTCCAACCGCTCATCCTCGATTGGCGCAATAGGCTCCGAGTTAGGGGTCGGAACCGGTGCGTGTGCAGCCTCCAGGACACTGTCCGGAGGCAAAGCTAGATCATGCCCCTCGAGATAGTGTGGCGCGCTTGGCCCTGGCTCGAAACCGTCGAAGATCAAGTCTCCGCGGATGTCAGCCGTGTAGTTTAAGCTTCCAAACCTGACTTGATGGCCAGGGGCGTAGCTTTCGATCTGCTCTAGGTGGCCAAGTGAATTGGCCCGCAGTGCGAAGCCGCCGAAGATGAAGATCTGTGCGGGGAGAAAAGTCTCACCCTGGACCTCATCGTTGTTGATGATCAAGGGAGCCATCGGGCCTAAAGGCGACGACACAGAGGAACTCTCGATGAAAGCACCAATGTCAGTGTCAAAACCGGCGGATCTCCCTTGGATTTACAGATGAGGGGCACCTCTGGACCTCATCGTTGTTGATGATCAAGGGAGCCATCCGCTACTCACACTTCATCCTACCCATATCATCCCATCTTGGGGCCTGTTCCGGAGCTCCGTCGGAGGGGGCATCCATCACGGAGGGCTACTACATCAACACCATAGCCTCTCCGATGAAGTGTGAGTAGTTTACCTCAGACCTTCGGGTCCATAGTTATTAGCTAGATGGCTTCTTCTCTCTTTTTGGATCTCAATACAATGTTCTCCCCCTCTCTTGTGGAGATCTATTCGATGTAATCTTCTTTTTGCGGTGTGTTTGTTGAGACCGATGAATTGTGGGTTTATGATCAAGATTATCTATGAACAATATTTGAAT
Source organism: Triticum urartu (assembly GCF_056163025.1). Lineage (NCBI taxonomy): Eukaryota > Viridiplantae > Streptophyta > Magnoliopsida > Poales > Poaceae > Triticum > Triticum urartu. Next base: position 167,333,596 of record NC_141875.1, read on the forward strand.
CTTTTCTGAATTCTTTGATGAACGATTGGTTATCTTTGCAAGTCTCTTCGAATTATCAGTTTGGTTTGGCCTACTAGATTGATCTTTATTGCAATGGGAGAAGTGCTTAGCTTTGGGTTCAATCTTGCGGTGTCCTTTCCCAATGACAGTAGGGGCAGCAAGGCACATATTGTATTATTGCCATCGAGGATAACAAGATGGGGTTTTATCATATTGCATGAATTTATCCCTCTACATCATGTCATCTTGCTTAAGGCGTTACTCTATTTTCTTGAACTTAATACTCTAGATGCATGCTGGATAGCGGTCGATGAGTGGAGTAATAGTAGTAGATGCAGGCAGGAGTCGGTCTACTTGTCTTAGACGTGATGCCTATACACATGATCATACCTAGATATTCTCATAACTATGCTCAATTCTGTCAATTCCTCAACAGTAATTCGTTGACCCACCGTAAAATACTTATGCTCTTGAGAGAAGCCACTAGTGAAACCTATGGCCCCGGGTCTATCTTCATCATATTAATCTTCCAATACTTAGTTATTTCCTTTGCTTTTATTTTACTTTGCATCTTTATCACAAAAATACCAAAAATATTATTCTATCATATCTATCAGATCTCACTTTCGTAAGTGACCGTGAAGGGATTGACAACCCCTTATCGCGTTGGTTGCGAGGAGTTATTTGTTTTGTGCAGGTACGAGGGACTCGCGCGTAGCCTCCTACTGGATTGATACCTTGGTTCTCAAAAACTGAGGGAAATACTTACGCTACTTTGCTGCATCATCCTTTCCTCTTCAAGGAAATCCAATGCAGTGCTCAAGAGGTAGCAAGCATCGATAAATCCAACGGCTGAGCTCTGTCTGGCGGGCCAACCCCGCTCATGTCACCTCCTGGGGCTGTTGGTGCTTGGCTTTCTCACGCGATAACCTCAGGAGATTCGTTCGGCGCAGGTTGTCTGACCACCTCGCATGACCAACACAACGAACAAGAATCAAGACCAGGCGCAACCCGCATTGAGGTAGGGCCTCGTGAGTATCGCGCTGGCTCACGGGTGCCCAGATACACCTCCTCCAGCCCTGTCGTGCAAGCCACGTGTCAGGGTGGGGCCGCACACGCCCCGGGGGGTCTCCGCAGTAGGGAGTCGATCCCCTCCCACAACCTGGCAACGGACGCGCAATCACCGCGGAGATTTGTTCCCCTCCTCGCGCTAACCTGCAGGAACTTCCTGAGGATTACAGCGGGCGGTACTGCGGACTCTCTCCTTTCTCCCATGCGATTCACTTGCGCGTTAAAAGGGGGGCTCCTGAGCATCACGACACAGGAGCTCTTACTGGTTCTCCAGCCCTCACCCCCTGGCCTTGACCACGGCATCGCGACCTGGCATACCAGCGGCGACTGAGCTCGCTCGAGGGCCGGGACCTGAGGACGCAGAGCACCCAAGAGAGAATGGATAAGAGGCGGAGGCTCGCACGGGCCTAACCTAGCTACCCAGCAGCGGCTGACGCCCAAGTCCGGTGCAACACGAGGAACCAGCTCCGGAATGCCAAGATAAGTCTTGTACCCGGACCGACCCAACGCTACGGCATAAGATCCTCGCCTTTTCTCTGCCCTGCTACGGCAATGTCGCCTCCCTTTCCCATCCTCAGGTAGCTGCTTCCATGCTAAAGGGGACCTCTTGAGCATCGCGCCTCAGGAGCTCTTACTGGACCTTGGGCCGCTCTAAGTTGCATGATTTGAATGGAACTAACCCGGACTGGCGCTGTTTTCAGTAGAATTTCCATGGTGTTATTTTTGTGTAGAAACAAAAGTTCTCGGAATGACCTGAAAATCAGCGGAGAATTATTTTGGAATATATAAAAATACTGGAAGAAAGACCCATGTCAGTGAAGGAAATATGCCCTAGAGGCAATAATAATGTTATTATTTTATTTCCTTATATCATGATAAATGTTTATTATTCATGCTAGAATTGTATTATCCGGAAACATAATACTTGTGTGAATACATAGACAAACTAAACGTCACTAGTATGCCTCTACTTGACTAGCTCGTTAATCAAAGATGGTTATGTTTCCTAACCATAGACAAAGAGTTGTTATTTGATTAACGGGATCACATCAATAGGAGAATGATGTGATTGACTTGACCCATTCCGTTAGCTTAGCACTCGATCGTTTAGTATGTTGCTATTGCTTTCTTCATGACTTATACATGTTCCTATGACTATGAGATTATGCAACTCCCGTTTACCGGAGGAACACTTTGTGTGCTACCAAACGTCACAACGTAACTGGGTGATTATAAAGGAGCTCTACAGGTGTCTCCAAAGGTACATGTTGGGTTGGCGTATTTCGAGATTAGGATTTGTCACTCCGATTGTCGGAGAGGTATCTCTGGGCCCTCTCGGTAATGCACATCACATGAGCCTTGCAAGCATTGCAACTAATGAGTTAGTTGCGAGATGATGTATTACGAAACGAGTAAAGAGACTTGCCGGTAACGAGATTGAACTAGGTATTGAGATACCGACGATCGAATCTCGGGCAAGTAACATACCGATGACAAAGGGAACAACGTATGTTGTTATGCGGTCTGACCGATAAAGATCTTCGTAGAATATGTGGGAGCCAATATGAGCATCCAGGTTCCGCTATTGGTTATTGACCGGAGACGTGTCTCGGTCATGTCTACATTGTTCTCGAACCCGTAGGGTCCGCACGCTTAAGGTTTTGATGACAGTTATATTATGAGTTTATGAGTTTTGATGTACCGAAGTTAGTTCGGAGTCCCAGATGTGATCACGGACATGACGAGGAGTCTCGAAATGGTCGAGACATAAAGATTGATATATTGGACGGCTATATTCAGACACCGGAAGTGTTCCAGGTGATTTCGGAGAAAACCGGAGTGCCGGAGGGTTACCGGAACCCCCCGGGAGAAGTAATGGGCCTTATGGGCCCTAGTGGAGAGAGAGAGGGGCGTCCAGGGTGGGCCGCGCGCCCCCTCCCCCTCTGGTCCGAATTGGACTAGGAGAGGGGGGGCGGCGCCCCCCTTTCCTTCTCCCTCTCCCCTTCCTTTCCCCCTCCTAGTAGGAGTAGGAAAGAGGGGAGTCCTACTCCTACTAGGAGGAGGACTCCTCCTCCTTGGCGTGCCATAGGGCCGGCCGGCCTCCTCCCCTTGCTCCTTTATATACGGGGGCAGGGGGCACCCCTAGACACACAAGTTGATCCTCATGATCGTTTTCTTAGCCGTGTGCGGTGCCCCCTTCCACCATACTCCTCGATAATATTGTAGCGGTGCTTAGGCGAAGCCCTGCGACGGTAGAACATCAAGATCTTCACCACACCGTCGTGCTGACGGAACTCTTCCCCGACACTTTGCTGGATCGGAGTTCGGGGATCGTCATTGAGCTGAACGTGTGCTAAAACTCGGAGGTGCCGTAGTTTCGGTGCTTGATCGGTCGGGCCGTGAAGACGTACGACTACATCAACCGTGTTGTCATAACGCTTCCGCTGTCGATCTATGAGGGTACGTAGATCACACTCTCCCCTCTCGTTGCTATGCATCATCATGATCTTGCGTGTGCGTAGGATTTTTTTGAAATTACTACGTTCCCCAACAGTGCCATCCGAGCCTAGGTTTTATGTGTTGATGTTATATGCACGAGTAGAACACAAGTGAGTTCTGGGCGATATAAGTCATACTGCTTACCAGCATGTCATACTTTGGTTCGGCGGTATTGTTGGATGAAGCGGCCCGGACCGACATTACGCGTACGCTTACGCAAGACTGGTTCTACCGACGTGCTTTGCACACAGGTGGCTGTCGAGTGTCAGTTTCTCCAACTTTAGTTGAACCAAGTGTGGCTACGCCCGGTCCTTGCGAAGGTTAAAACAGCACCAACTTGATGCGTAGGTAAGATTGGTTCTTGCTTAAGCCCGTAGCAGCCACGTAAAACTTGCAACAACAAAGTAGAGGATGTCTAACTTGTTTTTGCAAGGCATGTTGTGATGTGATATGGTCAAGACATGATGCTAAATTTTATTGTATGAGATGATCATGTTTTGTAACCAAGTTATCGGCAACTGGCAGGAGCCATATGGTTGTCGCTTTATTGTATGCAATGCAATTGCGCTGTAATGCTTGACTTTATCACTAAGCGGTAGCGATAGTCGTGGAAGCATAAGATTGGCGAGATGACAACGATGCTACGATGGTGATCAAGGTGTCGCGCCGGTGACGATGGTGATCATGACGGTGCTTCGAAGATGGAGATCACAAGCACAAGATGATGATGGCCATATCATATCACTTATATTGATTGCATGTGATGTTTATCTTTTATGCATCTTATCTTGCTTTGATTGACGGTAGCATTTTAAGATAATCTCTCACTAATTATCAAGAAGTGTTCTCCCTGAGTATGCACCGTTGCGAAAGTTCTTCGTGCTGAGACACCACGTGATGATCGGGTGTGATAGGCTCTACGTTCAAATACAACGGGTGCAAAACAGTTGCACACGCGGAATACTCAGGTTATACTTGACGATCCAAGCATATATACAGATATGGCCTCAGAACATGGAGACCGAAAGGTCGAGCGTGAATCATATAGTAGATATGATCAACATAGTGATGTTCACCAATGAAACTACTCCATCTCACGTGATGATCGGACATGGTTTAGTTGATTTGGATCACGTGATCACTTAGAGGATTAGAGGGATGTCTATCTAAGTGGGAGTTCTTTAGTAATATGATTAATTGAACTTAAATTTATCATGAACTTAGTACCTGATAGTATCTTGCTTGTTTATGTTTGATTGTAGATAGATGGCCCGTGCTGTTGTTCCGTTGAATTTTAATGCGTTCCTTGAGAAAGCAAAGTTGAAAGATGATGGTAGCAATTACACGGACTGGGTCCATAACTTGAGGATTATCCTCATTGCTGCACAAAAGAATTACGTCCTGGAAGCACCGCTGGGTACCAGGCCTGCTGCTGGAGCAACACCAGATGTTATGAACGTCTGGCAGAGCAAAGCTGATGACTACTCGATAGTTCAGTGTGCCGTGCTTTACGGCTTAGAATTGGGACTTCAATGAAGTTTTGAACGTCATGGAGCATATGAGATGTTCCAGGAGTTGAAGTTAATATTTCAAGCAAATGCCCGGATTGAGAGATATGAAGTCTCTAATAAGTTCTATAGCTGCAAGATGGAGGAGAATAGTTCTGTCGGTGAGCATATACTCAAAATGTCTGGGTATAATAATCACTTGATTCAATTGGGAGTTAATCTTCCAGATGATTGCGTCATTGACATAATTCTCCAATCACTGCCACCTAGCTACAAGAGCTTCGTGATGAACTATAATATGCAAGGGATGAATAAGACTATTCCCGAGCTCTTCGCAATGCTGAAAGCTGCGGAGGTAGAAATCAAGAAGGAGCATCAAGTGTTGATGGTCAACAAGACCACTAGTTTCAAGAAAAAGGGCAAAGGGAAGAAGAAGGGGAACTTCAAAAAGAACAGCAAGCAAGTTGCTGCTCAAGAGAAGAAACCCAAATCTGGACCTAAGCCTGAAACTGAGTGCTTCTACTACAAGCAGAGTGGTCACTGGAAGCGGAACTTCCCCAAGTATTTGGCGGATAAGAAGGATGGCAAGGTGAACAAAGGTATATGCGATATACATGTTATTGATGTGTACCTTACTAATGCTCGCAGTAGCACCTGGGTATTTGATACTGGTTCTGTTGCTAACATTTGCAACTCGAAACAGGGACTACGGATTAAGTGAAGATTGGCTAAGGACGAGGTGACGATGCGCGTGGGAAATGGTTCCAAAGTCGATGTGATCGCGGTCGGCACGCTACCTCTACATCTACCTTCGGGATTAGTATTAGACCTAAATAATTGTTATTTGGTGCTAGCGTTGAGCATGAACATTAAATCTAGATCTTGTTTGATGCGAGACGGTTATTCATTTAAATCAGAGAATAATGGTTGTTCTATTTATATGAGTAAAATCTTTTATGGTCATGCACCCATGAAGAATGGTCTATTCTTATTAAATCTTGATAGTAGTGACACACATATTCATAATGTTGAAGCCAAAAGATGCAGAGTTGATAATGATAGTGCAACTTATTTGTGGCACTGCCGTTTAGGTCATATCGGTATAAAGC